>NC_135956.1:17029422-17342255 GCF_053455715.1 Rhinoraja longicauda | reverse complement strand
CGGGTGCCATCTCCGTGGAGTTTGCACGTTCTGCCTGTGTCCAGGTGCTCTAGTTTCCTCCCACTTCCCACAGACTTGTAGGTTAATTGGCCTCAGTAAATTGTGTAAGGAGAGGGTGTGACAGTGGGATAACAGAGAACTGGTATGAATGGATGATCGACGGCCAGAGTGGACTCAGTGGGACGAAGGGCTTGTTTTTATGCTGTATCCCTAAACTAAAACTTTAAGAATAAGGGATAGGCCACTTAGAACGGAGACGAGGAAACACTTTTTTAGTCAGAGAGTTGTAAACCTGTGGAATTCTCTGCCTCAGAAGACAGTGGAGGCTAATTCTCTGAATGCATTCAAGAGAGAGCTGGATAGAGCTCTTAAGGATAGCAGAGTCAGGGGGTATGGGGAGAAGGCAGGAACGGGGTACTGATTGAGAATGATCAGCCATGATCACATTGAATGGTGGTGCTGGCTCGAAGGCCCGAATGGCCTACTCGTGCACCTATTGTCTAAAACTACAATGAAGCATAACCCACACAGGACTTCCTGCACACAATTAGACCTATTGGGAAATAAAATTACTGCCTTGAGCTGTGAATACCTGCTGTATTGCTTCAGGTCAATGCAATTCAAACTGCCTGCTAACCTGGGTACTGCTGGTCTTCAAATAGAAGTAGAGGGAAGCGAGAGATAGGAAAGGATAACATGACAGGGACGGAGCATGGATGGCAGATGCCTCCAGAAGTGTTGAAGATCCTAAAGCAACACTTTTCTGTTATCTTGAAATCTTCAGAAATTCACACTTAAAAAAATGTCGTTTAAACTGGCTTGTTATAAAGGTTCTTGCCGAATCTGCCTGTGGAATACTGCGTACAGTTCTGGCCTCCCTATCTAAGGAAGGATTATACTTGCAGCAGAGGGAGTGCAGCGAAGCGTCACCATTTTGATGGCTCGGAAGGCAGGTCAGTCACCTGTGGAGAAATTAAGTGGACTGGGCCAATACTTGCAGTTGCTTAAAATGCAGCTGGTGGAGTTGCTTCCTCACAGCGCCAGAGACCCGGGTTTGATCCTGACCTCGGGCGCTGTCGGTGTGGAGTTTGCATGTTCTCCTACATCACGAAGGCATGAGGGTTTGGTGAAATTTGAATAGTGAACCTTATAACATTAATTGTTTTCTGTAAATTCCCCCTCGTGTGTAGGGAGTGGGTGAGAAAGTGGGATAACATAGAACTAGTGTGAACGGATGATCAATAGTTGGCATGGATTTGGTGGGTCGAAGGGCCTGTTCCATGCTATCTTTCCAAAACTAAGAATAAGAGGGTTTTGAATTGAAACTTTAAAAAAAAATCATTTTTAAAGGTTGATAGGATAGTTGCAGGAAGAGCGTTTTCCTTGGCTTGAATATCTAGTATCGGGAATCAGATACTTAAAATAGATTTTTTGAACATTCAGGACAAGATGGGAAGACTTAAAATACGAGATGAGCAATCAGGCAAGATGAGAAGAAATTTCTTCACCCAAATGTCAAAGCAACTTTGTTTTTCAAACTAGGAGGGATTAGGCTTATTTGCTGAGTATATTCTAGACAGGCACTGGCAGATTGTTTGATGTTAAGGGAATCAAATGTTATGAGATTTGTACTGGCAAGTGGGACTGACGAAAAATACATAATTTCCCACAATTTGCCATTTTCCCCCCTCTTTTTCCACCCGGAAAATGGTACAATGATGGCCCAACCAATAGATTTCCAAACAAGCCATAAATCTTAAACCAACAGAACTCTTCAGTCACAAAAAATGCTG
The DNA here is from genome assembly GCF_053455715.1 of Rhinoraja longicauda. NCBI lineage: Eukaryota > Metazoa > Chordata > Chondrichthyes > Rajiformes > Arhynchobatidae > Rhinoraja > Rhinoraja longicauda. Next base: position 17,340,462 of record NC_135956.1, on the reverse strand, counting down.
TGAATTTCCAAGTCTTTGTTTCCATAAATACCAATATACTTTGAAATGAATCAGTGTGTAAAATGTATTGTTAGACAATCAGTTTAGCTTTCAGATATTGGTGTTTGTGCGGAAAATTCACAATCACAATCACACAATCACAATAATACTTTATTAGCCAAGTATGTTTTGCAACATTCGAGGAACTTAATTTACCATACAGTCATACCAATAAAAAGCAACAGGACACACAAAATACATTTTAACATGAACAAAAGGCGAAAAAAAGTTCAATCTCTCCCTTCTTTGTAATCCAGCGATCGGGAACCTCTAACCCTCCGTTGATGGGACAATCTTGCCTCCCGTAGCCGGCGGCGGGCCTTCCTTGTTGGGGCGATCAAGCTCATGGGGGGGGGGGAGGATTTCAGTTCCTCCGCACCAGGCGATCGGACCCCGGGTCGGGGCTTGTCGAACGTCGTGTAGCTTGGAGCTCCCGACCAGTATCTACCCGAGACTGCGAGCTCCTTGATGGTTAAGTCCACAGGCCGTGTTGGAGCGTCGATCCAGGCAAGGAATCGGCTCAGATGATAAGTCCACGCGCCGCGGGGGCTCAAAGTCAGTCCCAGGCAAGGCCTCCGGCTCCACGATGTTAGGCCGCAGGGCGACCGGAGAAACGATCCGGAAAACAATCGCATCTCCGGCAAGGTAAGAGATTGAAAAAAAAGTTCTCCCCTACCCCCACATAAAACAAACTAGAGAACATTTACACAAACTTTTAAAACACACTAAAAATAACAAAAAGAGTTCGAAAAGGAGACAGACTGTAGGCGAGGCAGCTATCGTTTAACTTAGAGTCTAAGTTAAAATGAAAAATTTTAAATGAAATAGCAAATAAGGTTTTATCCTTAAGTGACATGTTTTTGCTTGCGTAAACAAGAATCAAACTGTGTAAATATATGCACACAAAGTTTTCTGCTGGCATTAAAAGTGCAGCTTCAGCAAAGCAATGGAAACTGCCACCCTAGTCTAATTCTGGTAACTGTAGTGTAAATGACGGTTGTTACTAAAAATGTTGCTATAGAATACCAACATTTATCTGAAATCAACTGTGCAAATCTATAAATCTACCCGGAACAGCTTATTTTAGAGATACAGCGTGGAAACTAGTCCTTCGGCCCACCGAGTCCACGCTATCCAGCGATCCCCGCCACACTAACTACCCTACACACACTAGGGACAATCTTACAATTATTGCAAGCCAATTAACCGACAAACCTGTACGTCTTTGAAGTGTGGGAGGAAACCGAAGATCTTGGAGAAAACCCACGCAGTTGATAGGAAGAATGTACAAACTCCATACAGACAGTACCTGTAGTCGGGATCGAACCCGGGTCTTTGGCGCTGTAAGCGCTGTAAGGCAGCAACTCTACCGCTGCGCCACCGTGCCACCCTGCGCCGAGGCATGACCTTAACTCTGAGGAGGATTTGGACTGAGGCCCTGGTGATTTGAAGCGACGTGTCCTGTAATTCATGTGATGTTTGAGGAAGGGAATGAATGAGATGTGGCGGTATTACAAGAAGGAACGGACAAGGGTTTGAACAGCAGGTGGGCTGAGGAAAGAATGGCCGCGGAGAATACAGTGGAGGTTGGACGTTTGGTTTAGTTTAGAGATACATCATGGAAACAAGCCCTTCAGCCCACCGAGACCCTGCTGACCACTGATCACCCATACGCTGGTTCTATGTTATCCCAGTTTTTCATCCTGCACACAAAATGTGCATCCTACACACTTTGAGCGAAAATGGAGTTCAAAGTGGAAACAGGATTGTCAGCCCATTCGTCCATGCTGACCAAGATGCCCCCATCTAAGCTAGTCCCTTTTGCCCACATTTGGTCCATATCTCCAAACCTTTCCTATCCTATGCTCATCCATTTAAATGCACGCTGCTGAGCTGAGCATTGATCATAATGCTGTGGCTGCAAACAAACTTGTTTCTACCCGAGGCAATGTTTTTGGTTTAATTTATTATTGTCATGTTTACCGAGGTCCAGTGAAAAGCTTTTGTTTGTCACCTTGTCCAGTCAGAGAAAAGATTACACATGAATACAATAAAGCCATGCACAGTGCATTGATAAAGGATAAAGGGTACAGCATTCAGTGCAAGATATAAAATTGAAATCCGATAAAGTATTCTGATATATATCGTGAGTTTTGTTCCTTATAATTTATTCATGTTTTTTTTTTTAGCCTTTAACACACAGTATGAGACTCATTTCCAAAATCTTTCTTCACCATTTTCTTTTCATTGTTGCAGAAAATTCAGGGTAAAATTAACCAAGGGTAAAATCAATTAGTATTCGGGTCCCTTCTATTTTTCCTACTGGTCAACACCTTTCAATTCCCAATAGTGATGGAAGAAACTGAAGAATTCATTTAGATTATGAGATGCCAAGGAATTAATTATTTAGAATATCGCAGCTTTTTCAAAAATCATCGTTTGCAAAATGCATGTTGCTGAACTCAATAATAGAACGAAGCAAAAACAAATACACAAAGTGCTGGAGTAACTCAATGGGTCATGCAGCACCTGTGGAGAACATGCAGAAGGCAGCACTGTGGCACAGCAGTAGAGTTGCTGCCTTACAGCGCCAGAGACCCGGGTTTGAACCTGACTACAGGTGCTGTCTGTACGGAGTTTGTGCATTCTCCCCGTGACCTGTGTCTAGGGCCACCTCCTTGAGTACTCTGGGATGCAGACCATCAGGCCCAGGGGATTTATCTGCCTTCAGTCCCAACAGTTTACCTAACACCATTTCCTGACTGATGTGATTCCCTTCAGTTCCTCCCTCCTACTAGATCCTCGGTCCCCTGGTATTTCTGGGAGATTGTTTGTGTCTTCCTTAGTGAAGATAGAACCAAAGCACTCATTTAATTGTTCTGCCATTTCCTGGTTTCCCATTATAAATTCACCTGGGTCTGATTGTAAGGGACCTACATTTGTCTTCACTAATCTTTTCATTTTTTCATATCAAAAGATCTGTTCATAAGTTCATGATTGATAGGAGCAGAATTAGGCCCTTCGACCCATCAAGTCTACTCCGCCATTCCATCTGATCATTCTCTCCCTCCTAACCCCATTCTCCCGCTTTCTCATAACCCCCGACACCCTAGTAATCAAGAATCTATCTATCTCTGCTTTAAAAGTCAAATTTAGACGAATGAAAAGAAAATGAAACAGAACCTTGGATACCATGTTGCCGCTGACTGAATTTAGTTTTTGTGAGCACATTGCAGTCTTTCATGTAATCTCTCAAGCTCAATGAGATCTATTTGCTGTGAGAATCCCATGAACTCTGACTGTAACTAAGCTGCTGTTTTATGTTATACAATCCCATGAATCAATATAATAATTGCACTGTGCAGGAAGGAACTGCAGATGCTGGTTTAAACCAAAGATAGATACAAAATGCTGGAGTAACTCAGTGGGACAGGCAGCATCACTGGAGAGAAGGAATGGGTGACGTTTCAGGTCGAGACCCTTCTTCAGACTTCCGCAAGACTGAAGAAGGATCTCGACCCTAAACGTCACCCATTCCTTCTCTACAGTGATACTGCCTGTTCAATAATTGCATTGATTCATTTTCGCCTTTCAATTTGGATTTTGAGCTTCATCAGTTGTGAGTAGTGAATTTCAAATAATTACGGGCGGCACGGTGGCACAGCGGTAGAGTTGCTGCTTTACAGCGTCAGAGAACCGGGTTCGATCCTGACTATGGGTGCTGTCTGTATGGAGTTTGTACGCACTCCCTGTGACGGCGTGGGTTTTCTCTGAGATCTTGGGTTTCCTCCCACATTCCAAAGACATACAGGTTTGTAGGTTAATTGGCTTGGTATAAAATGTTAAAAGAATTATACCTACTGTGTGTAGGATAGTGTTAATGTGTGGGGATCGCTGGTCAGTGCGGACTTGGTGAGTCGAAGGACCTGTTTCCACACTGTATCTCCAAACTAAGCTAAACTACTGCAGACTATGGTTGTAATTATTGGAGTACAGAGACTGGGCTAGGCATGTCCAGAGTAAGGCACAGGCTAGTAATTACTCAACAGCAGAGGACATTTCCAACACCTACAAGAACTAGAAATAAGATTCTGTAACAGTTCATAATGGCGATGATATCAAGTCCACCTCAGTTCGCCTTAACCAACCTGATCTCCCGGTGGCTGAACACTTCAACTCCCCCATTCCACTCCCAGTCTGACCTTTCTGTCAAGGGCATCCTCCATTGTCATCCGCAAATTGGAGGAACAGCATCTCATATTTCGCTTGGGCAGCTTGCACCCCAGCGGTATGAACACTGATTTCTCTAACTTCACATAGTTCCTCTGTCCCTCTCTTCTCCCTCCCCCTTCCCAGTTCTCCCACTGTCTTCCTGTCTCGAACTACATCCTATCTTTGTCTCGCCCCCTCCCCGACATCAGTTTGAAGAAGGGTCTCGACCCGAAATGTCACACATTCCTTCTCTCCTGAGATGCTGCCTGACCCGCTGAGTTACTCCAGCATTTTGTGATACCTTCGATTTGTACCAGCATCTGCAGTTATCTTCCTCCACAGCGATGATCATCACTCACTGGTTTTTCTTACGTTGGTATTCTGAAGCATTTACGCATGATTATGAATGTGAATTCTTATCATTAATTTAATCAGCATTATTTTTAAGCTAGGAAATATTCAAAGGAGGCACGAAGCTTTGGTTTTCATTCAAGCACCATCCAAGGCAGGTGACAAACCATTTGGAGTGGCTGGTATATAGTCCAGGCGGGTTTAATCCCTAGGTCTTACCTTCATCTGCACCGCCAGTTTCATGTCTGAATCTGTGAGGAAGTATGCAACACAAGCTTTTCACTGTACCTCGATACATGATGTAATAAACTAAACTCAAAATCAATTCATCTGTACAAATCGGCAGGAGAAAACTCCAAGCCACAGGGAAGTAATGTGATTGTGGGGGGAACTGTCACAGTGACTACATTAATTGTCCACGAATTCAATTTCCTTCAGCCAGAATGGATTAAAACCAGCAGGAGCGACTTTCTTTCAAAAGTCGAGAAGTTTTGCTGCAACTGCACAGGGGATTATTGAGACCACACCTAGAGTTTTGGTCTGGCATTGAAGAAAGTTCAGAGAAGGTTCTGCAAGTTGATGGTATACCCGGGGTTTGGATGGCAACTATCCCGACAAGCGTTGGGAGTATGCTGCTAGCTAGAGAGAGAGAAATGTTGGGACCAGGAGAACAAAGAAACACTGTGAAAAAGGTCATGTGATGGGCATCTGTTGAGAGCAGAGCTGAAGGTAATTTCATGGCTATGTAGTGTGGCCGTGAGAAGATAAGGTGTCTGGGAACGGCCATTTTGCAAAGGAATTGTATGATGAGAATGAAAATATGAACAAGCATTTCTGAAGCATTTACACATGATTATGAATGTGAATTCTTATCATTAATTTAATCAGCATTATTTTTAAGCTAGAAAATAATCAAAGGAGGCGCGAAGCTTTGGTTTTCATTCAAGCACCATCCAAGGCAGGTGACAAACTATTCGGAGAGGCTGGTATAGGTACAAGGAACGAAGATGCGTTTTTTAAAAATTCAGCACTTGGATGAGTGACAACTTGAAATGATTGACTTCAGAATTGCGAGAGCCTTGCGTTAAAACAAAGGCTTCCTTTGGGAGTTTGAAGGAAAAATGAGTATAAAAGGGCGGCCCGAGACTTTGGGGACAACAACGAGGGAACAACTGTGGCAAGAAGGAGGGACTGGAGTTCGAAGCTCAGAGAAGACTACACCCTCCAACAGAGTGAATCTGGCCAATTCACTCATACGGGTAACATCTGAGTCCAAGTCATCAGTTTTGTGACTTAGTTTAAGAAGTGAGAAGTTGAAATAGTAAAGTAAATGAGAAGTTATTAGAAGTCAATAGTTTGCATGCATGCTTAAGTAAATCGAGTGTTCATAAAGATTAAGTTGCACTAAACCTTGGTTTAATCTTTTGTTCAACACGTCAGTTGATACCCTATAGAGGTAATAGGGTCAATAATGGATTGAGATGCATATTTTCTTTTGGTGAATAACTGGGCAGATTGATTTAACCTTCTCTTAAATCTACCTAATTTGGTTATTTTATTATTGTACTCTAATATCATTTATTTTTGTACACTGCTTGGATTTTGCACTACAATCTTGCACATTCTGGTGCGTTGCACTCATCATCGTATTTATTGTGAAGATAATTTTATGTGTTATTCCGTAAAGACAGCATAGTGACAGAAAAACTTACATTTTAAAATGTAAAACTTGCATTTAAAATGGCATTGGTTATCAATTCACTATTACAATTTATACATTAACAATCATCAATCATCTTAGTATGGGGAACTGTTTACCTTTACATTGATAAGGATGTAGTTATATTATCTACAACATTTTTACTATTCACCATATAAAGCAATTAAATATTTGGGGGGGATTAATTTTTCCTGTGCACTTTTGTTTTAAACCTTTTGGGAGTTTGAAGTACACGTCAGAGCCATTTTGCATTTATTAGTTATTTTAGTATATTATATTACTTTGTATCCTGCTGTATTATTTTTGGACTCAGAGGTTAATACTATGCTTATGTATTAACGTATCTCCAAAGACGTACAGGTATGTAGGTTAATTGGCTGGGTAAATGTAAAAATTGTCCCTAGTGGGTGTAGGATAGTGTTAATGTATGGGGATCGCTGGGCGGCACGGACTTGGAGGGCCGAAAAGGCCTGTTTCCGGCTGTATATATATGATATGATATGATATGATAGACACAATGGACCAACTCAGCGGGACCGGCAGCATCTCTGGAAAGAAGGAATGGGTGATGTTTCGGGTCGAGAGCCTTCTTCAGTCTGAGGGTCAGGGGAGAGGGAGACACAGATAAGGACAGGTATAGTGTGTGAAAATGAGGGACCAAAAGAGATAAGTATCAAAGAAAATGTAGAATAGGTCATTGTTAGCTAGGAGGAGGTGACAACAAAGCAAACAGAGATAAAATGTAATCAGGGACAGTCAGACTGGTCGGAGAACTAGGAAAGGGGAGGGATGGAGAGAGAAGGAAAGCAAGGGTTACTTGAAGTTAGAGAAGTCAATATTCATACCGCTGGGGTGTAAGCTGCCCAAGCAAAATATGAGGTGCCTTGCGCTGGGCCTCACTCCGACAATGGAGGAGGCCCAGGACAGAAAAGTCATTGTGGGAATGGGAGGAGGAGTTAAAGTGTTTAGGAACTGGGAGATCAGATAGATTTAGGCGGGCTGAGCGGAGGCAAAACGATCGTTGAGGTGTGGATGGGAGTCCAAACCTGGAACAGCGGATACAGTAGATGAGGTTCCTACAATGTGCAGCCATAGGAGATGCAACACCTGTCCCTATACCTCCTCCCTCGACTCCGTCCAAGGACCCCGACAGTCTTTCTAGGTGAGGCAGAGGTTCACTTGCACCTCCTCCAAACTTATCCACTGTATTCTATATTTATTCTACATTTTCCTTCATCGCCATTGATGTCTCGTTTTCATTCAGTTTATCTTTTCTTATCTCGGTGTCTCCCTCTCCCCTGACTCAGTCTGAAGAAGGGTCTCGACCCAAAACATCACCCATTCCTTCTATCCAGAGATGCTGCTTGTCCCGTTGAGCTACTGCAGCATTTTGTGTCTATCTTCAGTGTAAACCAGCATCCGCACTTCCTTCCTACACATTATATTTATTGTTGTATTTATCATTGTTGTTTGCTGTTTACTCCGTGAACATTATACTCTAGTGCACATGACAATAAAGCAGTCTCATCTAATCTGGATAAATGTGCATTCTTCAAAAATGAGGAAACCTTTGAGAATGACTGTTTCCAGAGTTTCCTTCAGGCTGTCATCGTCCTTTTGTGATTAATTCAGTCAAGACACATTTTATTTTTCTTCCACAAAATATAGCCACATAACTGTTTGTCCCCGATGACTTTGCCTAGATCCCACTAAATCAATGTGATTGAGTTTGATTGTTGGGCAAAATTCACTCTGGTTAGGGATCAAATCTTCTCCTATTTGAGCTCCCTCTTATATTTTATTCATTCATGCTGGCAATAAAAATGCTGCTATTTATGCCCCAGGTTAGCATCATGCCCGTGATGCTTTTGATCTCACGTACAGATAGGTACACCAGCAAAATATGATAGTTGTTTGATATATTTCATCTTCCTTTCCTGTTGGTTTTTCTCCCCAATTCTACTTAACACAGCTCTCTTGTGAATCCTCGTCAGCCCATAAGATAGTCATAGAGTCATGCAGCGTGGAAACAGGCCCTTCGGTCCAACTTGCCTACACTGGCCAACATGGCCCATCTATACTAGTCCCACCTGCCTGCTTTTGGACCATATCCCTCCAAACCTATCCTATCCATGTACCTGTCCAAATATTTCTTCAACGTTGCAATAGTGCCTGCCTCAACTACCTCCTCCGGAAGCATGTTCCATGCACCCACCACATTTTATCCAAAAAAAGTTCCCATTAAATCTCCCCCCCCACCCTCAACACCATAAACCCATGTCCTCTGATTCTTAATTCCCCTGAAATCAGATTTTAAAGATCTTAAAATATTTGCTTTCCTTTAACCTATTTTCCCAATCATATTTTCCAGTGTATAAATATAATCTTGACTGAAATCTGTCCTCTCCACAACAGTCCCCTCAAAACACTGCCCCATGTTAAATATAACAATCTCACGCTATGTTCATTACCAATTGTAGAAATATTTGGTGTTGCCTCCTTTACATAGTTGTAGTTATTGTTGCCACTAATGCAAAAAACTTACAAATATTTCAGTATTAAGCGATCCAGCAGGATTGATGAGATAACCGAGTTCCTTTGGTTAGTAACAAACTATTTCTTCAAGTGATTAGTACATTTCAAATCAACTCAAAAGAAAGATGTGATTTTAAATAAGATACTGAGTAATTCTTGATTATACGGGTGTCAGATGTTATGGGGAGAAGGCAGGAGAATGGCGTTGGGAGGGAGAGATAGATCCGCCATGATTGAATGGTGGAGTAGACTTGATGGGCCGAATGGCCTAATTCTACTTCTATTCATGACCTTAATTTAAGATGCTTAGAGTTCAATATTCTGTCTAGTAACAGACTATGCAAAAACTAGCCTTTGTTAATTGGATAGATTTTATATCCAATTATCCCAAAGAGGAGGAAAGATTCCAAGGGGAGTAAGAGCCACCCGAGTCACTCCGCAATTTCGTCTTTTATAATTGACTCCAGCATCTTCCCCACCACTGATGTCAGACTAACTGGTCTATCATATCATATATATACAGCCGGAAACAGGCCTTTTCGGCCCTCCAAGTCCGTGCCGCCCAACGATCCCCGCACATTAACACTATCCTACACCCACTAGGGACAATTTTTACATTTACCCAGCCAATTAACCTACATACCTGTACGTCTTTGGAGTGTGGGAGGAAACCGAAGATCTCGGAGAAAACCCACGCAGGTCACGGGGAGAACGTACAAACTCCTTACAGTACAGCACCCGTAGTCAGGATCGAACCCGAGTCTCCGGCGCTGCATTCGCTGTAAAGCAGCAACTCTACCGCTGCGCTACCGTGCCGCCCTTTTCCTGTTTTCTCTCTCCCTCCTTTCTTAAAAAGTGGGACAACATTAGCTACCCTCCAATCCATAGGAACTGATCCTGAATCTATAGAACACTGGAAAATGATCACCAATGCGTCCACAATTTCTAGCGCCACCTCCTTAAGTACACTGGGATACAGACCATCAGGCCCTGGGGATTTATCAGCCTTCAGTCCCATCAGTGTACCCAACACCATTTCCTGCCTAATGTGGATTTCCTTCAGTTCCTCCGTCACCCTAGGATCTCTGCCCACTAGAACATCTGGGAGATTGCTTGTACCTTCCTTAGTGAAGACAGATCCAAAGTACCGGTTCAACTCGTCTGCCATTTCCTTGTTCCCCATAATAAATTCCCCCGCTTCTGTCTTCAAGGGACCCACATTTGCCTTGACTATTTTTTTCCTCTTTACATACCTAAAAAAGCTTTTACTATCCTCCTTTATATTATTGGCTAGTTTACCCTCGTACCTCATCTTTTCTTCCCGTATTGCCTTCTTAGTCATCTTCTGTTGCTCTTTAAAAGAGTCCCAATCCTCTGGCTTCCCACTCTGCTTTGTATTACTTCTGCTCTTTTATTTTTATGCTGTCCCTGACTTCCCTTGTCAGCCACGGGTGCCTCTTTCTCCCCTTGGAATCTTTCCTCCTCTTTGGGATAAATTGATCCTGCAACTTCTGCATTATTCCCAGGAATACCTGCCATTGCTGTTCCACCGTCTTCCCTGCTAGGGCCTCCTTCCAGTCAATTCTGGCCAGCTCCTGCCTCATGCCTCTGTAATCCCCTTTGCTATACTGTAATACTGACACTTCCGATTTTCCCTTCTCCCTCTCAATTTGTAGAGTAAAACTTATATCATGATCACTGCATCCTAATGGCTCTTTTACCTCGAGTCCCCTTATCAGATCAGGTTCATTACACAACACTAAATCCAGAATTGCCTTCTCCCTAGTAGGCTCCAGTATAAGCTGTTCTCAGAATCCATCTCGGAGACACTCCACAAACTCTTTCCTGGGGTCCATTACCAACCTGATTTTTCCAGTCTACCTGCATGTTGAAATCTCCCATAACCACCGTAACATTACATTTGCAACATGCCAATTTTAGCTCCTCATTCATCTTGCACCCTATGTCGAGGCTACTGTTTGGGGGCCTGTAGATAACTCCCATTAGGGTCTATTTACCCTTACAATTCCTCATTTCTATCCATACCGATTCTACATCTCCTGATTCCATGTCACCCCTTGCAAGGGAGTGAATATCATTCCACACCAACAGAACGACCCCACCCCCTCTGCCCACCTGTCTGTCTTTTCTATACGTTGTGTACCCCTGAATATTCAGTTCCCAGCCCTGGTCCTCTTGTAGCCATGTCTCTATAATTCCCACAACATCATACCTGCCAATGTCTAACTGAGCCTCAAGCTCATCCACTTTATTTCTTATACTTCGTGCATTTAAATATAACACTTTAATTTCCGTATTCACCTCCCCTCTCACACCAGTCACAATTGGCCCTGACCTTACTCTCATATCCCTTCTAGAACTTCCCTTCCCATTCATTCGAGAGTCCTTTGCAATTTCTCCTGTATTTGCTTCCCCTTTAACTCCATCTCCATATTCCCAGTTTGTCAATCCCCCCCCCCCCCCCCACTACTTAGTTTAAACCCACACGTGTGGCACTAGCAAACCTACCTGCCAGAATGTTAGTCCCCCTGCTGTTAACGTCCCTTTTGTACAGGTCACACCTACCCCAGAAGAGATCCCAGTGGTCCAGAAATCTAAATCCCTGCTCCCTGCACCAGCCCCTCAGCCATACATTCATATCCCCGATCTCTCTATTCCTGCCCTCACTAGCACGAGGTACAGGTAGCAGTCCAGAGATAACCACCTTCGACATCCTACTTCTCAGTCTTCTTCCTAACTCTCTAAACTCACGTTGCAGTATCTCCTTCCTCCCGACGTCGTTGGTGCCCACAAGCACAACTACTTCCGGTTGATCGCCTTCCCTCGCTAGGATGTTCTGAATTTTACATTTATACATTCATACCAAGCCAATTAACCCACTAACTTGTACGTCTTTGGAGTGTGGGAAGAAACCGAAAATCTCAGAGAAAACCCACGCAGGTCACAGGGAGAAGGTACAAACTCCGTACAGACAAGCACCCATAGTCAGGATCGAACCTGGGTCTCTGGTGCTGTAAAGCAGTAGCTCTACCGCTGCCCCAGTGTGCCACCCACACGCCACCATGCTGCCCTCAAGGAAGGAAAGAAAATTAATGTGGAAGTCAATAGTTGTTTGAAATTTTACAGACAGTCTGTTGTTCATGTTTGTTGTACGAGCAACTATTCCTCTGCCACTGAGGGTGTGGAACTGAACAATTAACATGGAAACAGCGCGGAAGCAATTAATGTCAACAAATTACATAGCCATAATGGCCAATATCCTTGGATTCACACAGATGTGATCGCAGGGATACATGGATTATTAGTAACATTCCAATATTCCTTGGTTCTGTGACACCAATGATGGATTGGAATGCTTTAGTTCAGTTGTTATATTTGGGTCATGGTTTGATAGTTACCAGCTTCATGAAAGGGCAGTTAAAGGTCAATCAATTGCATTTGGCGTGAAGTATCATTTACATCAGAGCACAAAAACATGGCAGGTTTCTTCCTCGTGTGAACATTAGAGAATCAGATGGGATTGTTTTGTGTTCACTGTTATAATACAAGCTTCTTCTTAAGTTCATAAGTGATAGGAGCATAATTAGGCCATTCGGCCCATCAAGTGTGCTCTCTCCCTTCTAACCCCATTCTCCTGCCTTCTCCCCATAACCCCTGACACCCGAACTAATCAAGAATCCATCTATCTCTGCCTTAAAAATACCCATTGACTTTGCCTCCACAGCCTTCTGTGGCAATGAATTCCACAGATTCACCACCCTCGGACTATAGAAATTCCTCCTTCCTAAAGGAACGTCCTTTAATTCTGAGGCTTATGGCGTTTGGTCCTAGACTCTCCCACTAGTGGAAACATCCTCTCCACATCCAAACTATCCAGGCCTTTCACTGTTCGGTAAGTTACAGGTACTTCAGATTATTCACAATAGCTGAATTTAAATTCTTCTGCTGTCTAGCTAGGATTCAAACTTGTTCCACTGGTTCATCAGATTGCTCTGAGATGCACAGTGGTGAAGCTGTGGGGTTGGAAAAAATAGCATAAGTGCCAGCTGCAAGTTAGTGAAGAGGTTCATCTCCTCATGTTCCTTCCGTTTCTTACAGCAGTGAGTATCTGTCATCATAACGCTTTGGCTCATAGCTTGAGCTGGAAAACATGAGGATACTGCGCATTTGGCTGCTTTTATTTGTTTTTTTTGTACCCATGGGGTAAGTGCCACAATAGTAACAGGAGGAAAACAGGAAGAGGAATTTGAACACAGAGACATAAGGCACTGCAGATGTTAGAACCCTGCGTAGAACACAAAGTGCTGGAGTGACTCCAGCGGGTCAGGCAGCATCTCTGGAGGAGGAAGAAGGGTCCTGACCTGAAACGCCACCTTTACCTATCCGGCAGAGATGCTACCTGTACATGTCCGGCAAAGATGCTCCGAGTTACTCCAGCACTTTATATTCCTAATAGGAATGATAAGCCTTATTTCAGAAACTGCCATCAATTTTTCACTCATACCAGAATTATCCCACTTACTCAAGAACCCAGAGACCCCTCCAGGGCTGGACTGGTTGAGAAGGCATAGGAATAATAATAATAATAATAATAATAATAAACATTTATTTTATATAGCGATTTTCCAAGTGCTCAAATACGCTTTACAAAAACAGTCATGACATAAAAACAAACAGACGAACTGTCCTGACGGAGAAGCGGCGAACAAATAGCGCCAGCGTCAGGGTCCGGCAGTAGACAATAAAAACACAAGACACACAATTACAATTTTAACACAAACAGCCATCACAGTGATTGCTCCAGGCACACCCTCACTGTGATGGAAGGCAAAGAAAAGTCTTATCTCCTCCTCATCCTTCTCCCGTGGTGCCTCGAGGCAATCGAGGCTCCTGACTTTTAAACCCCCCACCGGGCGATGGAAAGTCCCAGGCCGAGCCGAGCAGGCCGATGAAGGTCCTGAGCCCCCACCGGGCGATGGAAAGTGCCGTGGCCAGGCCACGCAGGGCGATGAGGGGCCTGCGAGCGGGTCGATCAAACCTCGCGCTCCGGGGCGGTCGAAGCTGCTACGGCTGGAGCTCCCAAAAGCTGGTCGCCAGCCAGGGACCTGTGAACTCCCGATGTTGCGGCCTGCAGGGCCCACGGCCGAAGCCTCCGAGATGGTAAGTCCAGGCCCTGCGACCGGAGTATTCAAGGACGATCCCAGCTGGAGGCCGCCGACTCCACGGTGTTAGGCCGTAGCGCGAACGGAGACACAACACGGTAAAGGTCGCATCTCCGTTGAGGAGAAGATTAGAAGAAAAGGTTTCCCCCACTCCCCCACCAACCCCCACATATACAGAGTTAAAAATAAATCAAAACATATATTTAAACGATAATAAAAGACAAAAACAAAAAAAAGACAGAGACTGCCGGTGAGCCGCAGCTGCAGAATGCAGCCAAGCGTAAATATTAAGACTGAGCATGTCATCCATGTCAACCAAAAGAACAGGGTATATCTATCTTGGAATTACATCTCAGGAGGTGATACATCCCATATCCCTCTAAACTTTCCTATCCATGTACTTGTCCAAATGTCTTTTAAATGCTGCAATAGTATGTACTACAAACAATTCCTCTGGCAGCTCATTCCACATACCACCACGCTCTGTGTGGAAAAAGTTGCCTCTCAGGTTCCTTTGACATGTATATTTTTGACACACGTCTCGAGTCAGATTTCCCTTGCAAAAATTCCTGCAGCCACAATTATCAGAGTTTATAAACTTTTTGTTCTGATATTCACCATAGAGTCAGAGTCATAGAGTCATACAGCATGGAAACAGGACCTTTGGTCCTACTTGCCCACACCAACCAACATGTCCCATCTACACTAGTCCCACATGCCTGCGTGTGACACATATCCCTCCAAACCTGTCCTATCCATGTACCTGTCTAATTGTTTCTTAGACATTGCAAAAGTCCCTCCTGTGGCAGCTCGTCCAACTACCTCCTATGGCAGGTCATTCCTTACACCCACCACTCTGTGTGAAAAAGTTACCCCTCAGATTCCTATTAAATCTTTCCCCTTCACCTTAAATCTGATTCTCGATTCCCCTACTCTCGGCAAGAGGCTGTGCGTCTACCCGATCTATTGTTCTCATGATCTTATACACCTCCATAAGATCACCCCTCATCCTCCCGCTCTCATGGAATAGAGTCGTAGCCTGCTCACCCTTCACCACTCATTCTTCAGAGTCAGAAAGTTAGATTGGATTCCTGCTGCGGAGAATGAAGCACAAACATTGTGGCTAAGACTCCAATACATTGCTGAACGATTGCTACAATCCTGGAGGTAATTGAAGTATTCAGTTGACGGCCTCGCTCTCTCCCAAATGTCTGCATAATTTTCACATGGATGAGATTTTCAGCCCACTGCTACCAGAGAATCAACACTGCATTCCATGCATTGTATTCCAATCTGCAGCACCACTATTTGATATTTATGAAGCCGAGTTTATGACCAACATAAATTGCCCAAGTCTTATCCATGTGTTTCAAACTTCTCAAACTGGACTCAGGAGATTTCCATTATTTTCTCACTATACTGCACATCAATCAAGTATTCATAGGTAAAATGGATAACAGCAGCAAATATCAGAAGTAACTAGAGCGCAGCGCTATTGCAAACTATTTTAGAGAGCAGGTTTACTCAGCCAGTCAGCTGAATAATCAATGCGAGTTTCATAGGAGGATAAGTTAAAGGACTGCAAACAGATCATTGGATACATAGGATATTGAACAGTACATCATAAGAACAGGTCCTTCGGCCTTCAAGGTCTGTTCCAAATATGATGCCAAGTTCATCTCATCTCCTCTGCCTGCACATGATTCATATCGCTCCATTCCCTGCACAGCCATTTGCCGACCAAAAAGCCACTTAAAAAAAACACTATCATACTGGCACGGTGGCGCAGCGGTCGAGTAGCTGCCTTACAGCGCCAGAGACCCAGGTTCGATCCAGACTGCGGGTACATGTCTGTACGGAGTTTGTACGTTCTCCCCATGACCTGCGTGGGTTTTCTCCGAGTTCTTTGGTTTCCTCCCACACTCCAAAGACGTACAAGTTTGTAGGTTAATTGGCTTGGTATAAATGTAAATTGTCCGGTAGTGTGTAGGAAAGTGTTAGTGTGCGGGGATCTCTGGTAGGTGCAGTCTTGGTGGGCCGAAGGGCCTGTTGCGGTGCTGTATCTCTAAACTAAACTAATACATCCTTCCATCATCATCCCTGACAGTGTGTTCCAAGCTCCCGTCAATCTCTGTACAAAAAAAGTGACCTGCACTCTCCGTTCTCTTTCTTACCTTAAAGCTGTGCCCTCTTGTCCTTGACATTTCCCAATGATCCAAATTAAAATGGTTCTGAGTCTCTACCCTATCTATGCCTCACATAATAGTATATACTTCTATCAGATCTCTCCTCAATCTCCCACATTCCAGAGAAAACTATTCAAGTTTGTCGAACCTCTCCTGTAGCTGATACCAACATAATCCAGGCAGCATTCTGGTAAACCTCTTCTGCACTTTCTCCATAGCCTCCACATCTTTCCTGTAATGGGGAAATCAGAATTGCACACAATACTCCAAATGTGGCCTCACCAAAGTTTTATAAAGCTGCAACTTCCTGACTTTTATACTCAAGGCTCTGACCAATGAAGGCAAGCATCTGCCTTCTTTGCCATTCTATTTACTTGTGTTGCCACTTTCAGGGACCAATGGACCTGCACCCCAAGATCCCACTGCCCAGCAATGCTGTTCAAGGTCTTACCATTAACTGTAAGCTTCCTCCTTTCGTTTGACCTCCCAAAGTGCAACACCTTACGTTGGAATAAATTCCATCGGCCATTTTTCCACCCACATCTGTAATTAACCAATATACCACTGTATCTTTTGTCAGCAAAATCTTTTAGATACAAAAACACAAACGACAGAGATCCCAGAACAAATCCCTGTGGAACACCACTGGACCCAGGCCTCCAGCCAGAACAACATTGTTCCATCACAACCCTCTGTCCTCTGAATCCAAACTACCATGTCACCATAGATGCCATGCATTTTAATCTTTTGGATCGGCCTAGCATGTGAAGTGGAGGAACAGCACTCATATTTTGCTTGGGTAGCTTACAACTCAATGGCATGAACCATGAATTTTAAGTAATACCCCCCTCTCTTTCCTGTGCCCATTTCTCCCACCATCTGCCACCACCCCAGTCACTCTGTTCCTTTCCCCTCCTTTGTGCTCTAATCTCCCACCCCCAAATTCCCCATTTTCCTTTTACCCCCCTCTTTTTAATCCTCTTTCCATCATCCCCTTCCACCTGTATCCCTCCAGCTTCACATTTCACTTCTTATCTGACAATCCTTGGTCACTTTTTCACCTCAAGTCTTTGTCACTTACTCCACTCATCTGCCATTCACCACCCCCCCCCCTCCCCCTGACACTCCCCCCTCCAATTAGCCTGAAGGTGTTTCCTGATCCGAGACTTCATCTGCCCATTCCCTCCACAGATACTGACTTTTGAGTTCCTCCAGTTTTTTGCTGTTGAAAGAACGCCATTGACCCGACCACCAAAAGACTGAGTTACAATTGGAAAGGGTAGGATCCTTGTGGGATATCTGGACACCAATCATCTAGATCAGACTGTTCCAGTCACGCATCTTCCAATTGACGGTTTAATTTAGTTTAGAGATACAGTGTGGAAACAGGCCCTTCAGCCCACCGAGTCCACACCAACCAGCAATTCTCGCACACTTACACTATCCAACACACAATAAAGACAATGTACAACTTTACCAAGCTAATTAATTTACAAACCTGTACGTCTTTGGAATGTGGGAGGAAACCGGAGCACCCGGGGCAAAACCACGCAGGTCACGGGGAGAACGTGCAAACTCCATATAGACAAGCACCGGTAGCCATGATCGAACCTGGGTTTCAAGCACTGTAAGGCAGCAACTTTTCCGCTGCGCCACCCCAACTGCTAGCACTAAAATTCCCTTTGAGCTATCGGTGAATTCCAACAATATTTAATTTACATTTAATCAGGATTTTACCTATGAAAGGCTGACCTTTTTTTGCTGGTGATATAGTTTAAAGCAATGTCAGAGAAGCACTTGTAAACATTTCTATTGTTCAGACTGACAATGAACCCAGTAGAACAATCAATACCAGTGACCATTGACTCTCCTGTAGTAATTATAGAGTAATTCAATAGCAAGGTTTATTGCCATTTTTTGCACCGGACATAAAATTATAATAAGCTTGAGACTCGGCATTGTATTCCAATACACCTACAGTCTACAGAATTTATTCCACCAGACAGATGTAATGACAATGCTCTGTTCATGCAGGTAGAACATTGATTTGACGTGATACACCACAGCAAAGTAGAGCAAGTCACTGAGCACTTATTGTTTCAAGAAAACAATTTTTTAATAAGTTGGTTCTCAACAGGAGAGTTCAACAGGAAGCAGTAAAAGCAAATATTATAAGACCATAAGACATAGGAGTAGAATTAGGCCATTCAGCCCATCGAGTAGACTCCACTATTCAATCATGGCCAATCTATTTTCCCCCTCTCAACCCCATTCTCCTGCCTTCTCCCCGTAACCTTTGACAACCTTAATAATCAAGAATCTATCAATCTCAGCTTTAAAACTACCGAATGACTTGGCCTCCTCAGCCATTTATGGCAAATAATTCCACCGATTGATCACCCTCTGGCAAAAGAAATTCCCCCTCATCTCGTTTCTGAAGGTACATCCTTTTATCCTGAGGCTGTGTCTCCTGGTTCTTGACTCCAACCATTGGAAACATCCTTCTCACATCCATTCTATCCAGGCCTTTCATTATCTGGTGGGTTTCAAGGAGATTCACCCCTCTTCCATCAAAATTCCAGCATGTACAGGCCTAGAGCCTTCAAATGCTCCTAATATGTCAACCTACTCATCCCTGGCATCATTCTTGTAAATATCTGCTGGATCTTCTCCAAAGCCAGCTCATCCTTTCTCAGATGTGGAGCCCAAAACTGCTCACAGTATTCCAAATGTTGTCTCACTAGAGCCTGATAAAGAAAGCCTCACCATTCCATCTTTGCGTTTATATTCCAGTCCCCTCAAAATTAATGCGAGCATTGCATTTGCTTTCCTTACCACTGACTTTACTGCAAATGAATCTTTTTCGACTCTAGAACCAGCACTTCCAAGTCCCTTTGCTGCTTCAGGTTCTCAATCGTCTGAATTATTAATTGATAGGGGATTTGAAGAAATTCATTTCAATGAATTCAGGTCTAAAATAGCACCGTGGCCATGGTGGCGCAGCGGTAGAGTTGCTGCCTTACGGCGCCTGCAGCACCAGAAACCCAGGTTCGATCCCGACTACGG
Source organism: Rhinoraja longicauda (assembly GCF_053455715.1). Classification (NCBI taxonomy): domain Eukaryota; kingdom Metazoa; phylum Chordata; class Chondrichthyes; order Rajiformes; family Arhynchobatidae; genus Rhinoraja; species Rhinoraja longicauda. The sequence goes on along the minus strand of NC_135956.1, from coordinate 17,321,170 downwards.
GTGCTGTCTGTACAGAGTTTGTACATTCTCCCCATGACCACGTGGGTTTTCTCCGGGATCTTCAGTTTCCTCCCACACTCCAGGTATGTAGGTTAATTGGCTTGGCGTATGGGTAAAATTGTCCCTAGTGTGTGTAGAATATTGTCAATGTGCGGGCATCGCTGGTCAGTGCGGACTCGGTGGGCAGGAGGGCCTGTTTCCGCACTGTATCTCTTACAGCAAACACTGGTTTGACTAATGATGGTGTAATATGGCACATGGGTAAATTTTAACCTGCCTTGCTGGAATGGAAAACCAGAAGACTGGGTGGAAGGTGTAACATTACTCTCCATTGACTTGAGTAGAGTCAAATTGTATGTGGGTGGAGATGTAAACACAATCAATGCATCAAATCCATTAATTTCCCAATGGCTGGATTAGGTCCAGATCCTATGATCCCATTCTATGTCCGAGGGTGTATTCAACCAATTATCAACCTCAGAAGCATATTTGCCAAGAAACGTTTTCTCCACCGTTTGCACTAGACATACATTACTTGTTAATTCTGGAGGCAGACTTAACGTTGTTGCAATAAAAGCTTAATGCTGCCAATGGGAGAATGGATTTCAAGTCAACCATTTGTGACAAAGCACTCTCATGTAATTTTAATATTAAAGTGTTCCACAACATAATTATGTTAAATATTTTACTCATGCAATTTAGGGAGCACAAGCAACACATTCAACATTAGATTTTAAAGACGCAAAGTGCGGGAGTAAGTCAGCCGGTCAGGGCAGCATCTCTGGAGAACACGGGTGGGTGCATGGAATTGAATTAGGTTGAAACCATCTTGCATTAAATTAGACAACATTAAAGAGCCCTGCCTGTTCAAGGCAATAAAAAAAACAAGCAATCTAAAATAAAGTGAATGAAACATTTCTTGCCCAGAGTGGGGGAAATCGAGGACCAGAGGACATAGGTTCAAGGTGAAGGGGAAAAGATTTAATAGGATTCTGAGGGGTAACGTGTTCACACAAAGAGTGGTGGGTATATGGAACAAGCTGCCAGAGAAGATAGTTGAGGCTGGGACTATCCCAACGTTTAAGGAGCAGTTAGACAGGTACATGGATAGGACAAGTCTGGAGGGATATGGACCAAACACAGGCAGGTGGGACTAGTGTAGCTGGGACATGTTGGCCGGTGTGGGCAAGTTGGGCCAAAGAGCCAACTCTATTTAGAAGAAAAAACATAATAAAGGTCAAAATTAGTTGAATAAGTAAAAGTGTGTAAGGAGGAACTGCAGATGCTGGTTTAAACCGAAGATAGATACAAAAAGCTGGAGTAACTCAGTGGGACAGGCAGCATCTCTGGAGAGAAGGAATGGGTGAGACCCTTCTTCAGTAAGAGGTTCATTCAAATTATTACATCAATTAATCCATTCTGATGACTTCCTTTTAGTGGATACTAGACCAAGCGGACCCATTGTGCCCAATCCTCTCCTGCATTGGTGCAGCACCCTCTCCTACCCCCTCCCCTCCCCCCCCCCTCCCCCATCAACCCCCCTTATCCACCCTCCACCCTCCTCCCACCACCTCCCTCCCCAGGAGATAGATTTAAACTTTAAAATGTGAATAACTTTAAAAATATAACACCGATTTCAATAAAACTACTTGCTTTACCATTAAAGTGATGACGGTGAGTAAGGTGGGCCTAAAATTGTTGCGCCATCGTGTACCGTTTTGGCTATAGTTCGATCACAAATAAACAAACAAATGAGAGGTTTAGTATATAGATAATAATTAATTGGCATGCTTGCAGGTTTTTGTTTGGAATTTTAGCCGAGCGATATAAATTTATACGTATAGTGAAAGCCCTATTTTTCCTACTAACAGTGTGTGGATGGTCTATCTTTTCTACTTAAGAATAGGTGGCGGAAGTGATAAATTTGAGACATTTCAATTGTGACAAGAGACGATTCAGCTTGGAAATAGGGCCTTTGGCCACGCTGACCATCAATCATCTGTCCATACTAGTTCTATGTTATCCCACCTTCTCATCCACTCCCTACGCACTCAGGGCAATTTACAGAAGACAATTAAGCTACAAACCCGCACGTCTTTGGGATGTGCGAGGAAACTGGAGCAGCCGGAGGAAGCCCACACTGTCACGGGGAGATTGTGCAAACTCCACATAGACAGCATCTGAGGTGAGGATCGAACCTGGGGTTTCTGGCACTGTGAGGCTGCAGCACTACCTGTAGATGCCTATAGAACGTCCCCATTCTCCACCCTATGAAAAGTATTTGGGAATCCACATGAGGTACAGTTTGACTGTGTGTTGCTGGATGACATTTTTGAAAGCCACTGCCTTCCTACCCACTCCTCTCTGTTACCAGCTCACAATGCATTCAATACACACTCGTAGGTTGAGATATAAATAAGCTGACCTCGTCTTTTCATGGGCTGTCAGTTTGCAAAGGTACTGGAACTCCTGCTGCTCCATGGTAGTCTCATCCAAAGAAAGGTTTATTAACACAGGTTTCATTCGTCTCTGGGTTCTCGTGCTTCAGTCCCTCGGGTGCACCAAGGCTGTTTTTCGTTGATTGAACCAGTTGCTGGAACACAGAGCAGAACAATGCAATTTACTTTTACTACTAAAAACATTTAAATTGTTTTTTAGCTGCGTATATACAGTGGCACAGGGTAACATATGCGGCATTACAGTGCCAGAGACATGGGTTCCATCCGGGTTTAAGAATAAGGGGTAGGCCATTGAGGACCGAGATGAGGAAAAACCTTTTCACCCAGAGAGTTGTGAATCTGTGGAATTCTCAGCCACAGAAGGCAGTGGAGGCCAATTCACTGGATGTTTTCAAGAGAGAGTTAGATGTAGGTCTTAGGGCTAATGGAATCAAGGGATGTGGGGAGAAAGCAGGAATGGGGTACTGATTGTGGATGATCAGCCATGATCATATTGAATGGCAGTGCTGACTCGAAGGGCCGAATGACCTACTCCTGTACCTATTTTCTATGTTTCTATGTATCTAGGATCCTGACTATGGGTGTTGTCTGTACGGAGTTTGTACGTTCTCCCTGTGACTGCGATGGGTTTCTCCGGGTGCTCCGGTTTCATCCCACAGTCCAAAGACACGCGGGTTTGCAGGTTAATTGGCTTCGGTAAAGATTGTAAATTGTTCCCAGTGTGTCGGATAGTGCTAGTGTACGGGGTTCGCTGGTCGGCGAGGACTCGGTGGGCCGAAGGGCCTGTTTCCACGGTGCATCTCTAAACTAAACTAATCTAAATTAAAGACTAGATCTCATTTTGGAAACTCAGAAGATTACTTCATCTTTTGTCAAGGAAAGACACAAAATGCTGGGGCAACTCATCTGGCCGGCAACATCCCTGAAGAACATGGACAGGTAGAAACGGAGACGTTCTGGCCCAAAGCATCATCTGTGCATGCTCACCAGAGTTGCTGCTTGGTTTGGTAAGTTGCTCCAGCACTTTGGGTCTTTCTTTGGTATAAACCAGCATCTTCAATTCCTTGTTACTACATCTATCTTTTCGTCACATCAATTTCATTTTTTTTTATTTATTTTTTTTATAAATGGGACTGCGTAGTGATTGTGGTATTTTATACTGCAACGTTGGCTTATAATGCAGATAGAATTGAATGGAATACTTTGCTCGACCTTGCCCAAGTAGCTGGAAATTTGTGCTTCCCCCAAGGTTTATATAAATCAAGGCAGAGTTGGAGTGGGGTTATTTTATATAGATTCAGCAGATGTAAATAGGTCCCTTTTTTGATCCTTTCATCACATCTGTGGCTTTACACAACAGTTATGAAGGTTTTATTAAAAAATATGTCAGCCCTGTAGGTATCAATGGGATCCCTCGTTGGTTCACAGTGATGAACAAAAGCAGAAGTAATATCCTCACATAAAGAGACCAGTGATTGAAGTCATGGGAACTCCGTGCGTAATGCTAAAACATATCTATACTGGGCCTATGGAAAGATGCTGAGGATTCTGTGCACCCCCTCAGTTTTAGTGTGAAATTCTCAGCAGTCAAAATATTTAGTGGATACCATACGATAGAAATGTATTTACCCCAGGATGGGAAATTGATCTGCCAACAGTCATAAAAAGCACAAAATACATGAAACATGAAATTAAACATTATAAAGGACTCCGACATTATAAATGTTGGAGTCCTCCCACCCCTCCCATGGACTCTCTGCCCCACTGCCGTCTGGCATGAGGTACCGGAGCAGCAAGGGAAGCACCACCAGGATGTGCTACTGCTTCTTCCCCCTGGCTGTTAGAATGATGAACACCCTGCTGCCCCCCAACGCACACACACACCTCACCTAAACACACACACACACACTGCGCTGGCACCTTGCATCAATATCAACCACTATGCACCTCAGCCCTGTGAGGAACGACATTTCGTTCAAATGTACACTTGTATGTTCGAATGACAAATTAAAAATATATATTATTATTAAAGTGACAAGTGGAAAGGATTGGGGATGTGCAGAGATTGGGGGGGGGGGGGGGGGGGGGAGTCAGTCTACCCCATGACTGACCCCATGACTACCCAGCAGCCTCGTCTTGAATGTCACAAACTAAGGAGCTGATTATGGACTTTAGAAGGGCTCAACATACGAGGATGTACACGCCACTGAAGATAAATGGGATTACCGTGGATAGGGTGAGCAGCTTTAAATACCTGGGAGTCCACATCACAGAGGATCTGGCATGGACAACACACATTGCCGCACTGGTGAGTAAGGCAAGGCAGCGCCTTTACCACCTCAGACAGCTGAGGAAATTCAGAGTCCCTCTGAAAGCATCTTGTCCGGCAACATCTCAATCCGGTTTGGGAACAGCTCTGCCCAGGACAGGAAGGCTCTGTGGGGAGTAGTGCATTCGGTTGAACGCACTATGGGAACTACACTCACCCCCCTGCAGGACCTATACATCAGGAGGTGCAGATCCAGAGCCAGCAACATTATGGGGGACCCCTACCACCCCAGCAACGGACTGTTCCAGCTGCTACGGTCAGGCAAACGCCTCCGCTGTCACGCTGTGAAAACGGAGGATGAGACGGAGTTTCTTCCCACAGCCCATCAGGACTGTTAACTCTTATATCACCAGGGACTAATTTACTGTATTAATTTATTTTTTGTGTTGTGTCTTTTAAAAAAAAAAAAATCTATTCTGTTTGTAGTTTTAGCACAATCCGCAGGCATTGCCACTTTCATTTCACTGCACATCTTGTATGTGTATGTGACAAATAAAGTAGACGACTTGACAGAAGGGGGAGGAGTTGTAGTTTGATAGTCACAGGGAAGAAGGATCTCCTGTGGTGTTATGTGCTGCATCTTGGCGGAACAGTCTGTTGCTGAAGGTACTCCTCAGGTTGACCAGTGTGTCATGGAGGGGGAGAGCTGTATTGTCCAATTGTCATTGATCAATGAAAAAGCCTATAAACTAGAAGCAACTTTACTCCTACTTCAGAGGTATCACAAAATGCTGGAGGAACTCAGCGGGTCAGGCAGCATCTCTGGAGAGAAGGAATGGGTGACGTTTCGGGTCGAGACCCTTCTTCAGACTTAAGGGTCTCGACCTGAAACGTCACCCATTCCTTCTCTCCAGAGATGCTGCCTGACCCGCTGAGTTACTCCAGCATTTTGTGATACCTTCGATTTGTACCAGCATCTGCAGTTATTTTCCTACATTACTCCTACTTCAAATACCTCTCTTGGATATTTCAGCCAAGCGAATAATCATTCCTATGATAATCATATTATGCAGTTTATTAGTGCCATTGTTAATGTTTTGGGAAGTACATATGTTGCAATGAAATAAATTACACCATTGTGGCATTCAGGCAGTGTAATTCACAACTGATTCAATTATTTAGAAAAAATAAAATGACAGTTCTGAAATTTCTGAAAACTACAATGATTAATAACTTAAATGCTGTGATAATCATACTGCTATCAGAAAAAATCATAGAATCACAGCGTCTTACAGCGTGGAAACAGTCCCTTCAGCCCAACTTGCCTACACTGGCCAACATGCCCTATCTACACTAGTACCACCTGCCTGAGCTTGGCCCATATCCCTCTAAACCTGTCCTATCCATGGACCGATCCAAACGTTTCTGAAACATTGCCTGATAGCACCTGCTTCAACTATCTCCTCTGGCAGCTCGTTCCATACACTCACCACTCTGTGTGTAAAAAGTTACCCCTCGGGTGCCTATTAAATTTTTCACCTGTCACCTTAAACCTATGTCCTCGGGTTCTCGATTCCCCTACTCTGGGCACGAGGCTCTGTGCGTCTACCCAATCATTTCCTCTCATGATTTTGTACACCGCTATAAGATCACCCCTCATCCTCCTGCCCTCCTAGGAATAGTCCGAGCCTGCTGAACCCTCTCCCTGTTGCTCAGGCCCTCGGGTTCTGGCAACATCCTCAAATTGTTCTCTGCACCCTTTCCAGCTTGACAACATCTTGCGTTTTGCACAAGTACCCAGTCAGCAAGGAACCCTGGGAGAAGGGATCACGGGTTGATTCTCATTAGATGATTTATTAATTCATCACTGAGGAGCACAGAGAAGGAACTGAACGGCTCTAGCATTGGGGTGTGGAGGTGACATATCTATTACTGAAGCCTCATTTACACATATGCACCTCTCGCCAGGGTCCTTTCTACAGAGTGCCTAATCAAAACTTTAAAGAGCTCAGCATGCAGGAGAGAAGAATCAACTGGAAATCAAAGATCTCATTCAAACATCACAGGTCCCAGACTTCAGCACTATTATAAAACCTGCCAATTCGAAACCGCTGTTCGCTCAAGGACAACAGATGAAGGAAGCACAATTCAATCTTTGAAAGCACCTTACTGAAAAGGCCAAGTTTAGTTTGGTTTAGTTTAGAGATAGTGTGGAAACAGGCCCTTCAGCCCACCGGGTCCGCACCGACCAACGGTCATCTAAGTTCTATTCTACACACGAGAGACAATGTAGAGAGCCAACTAACCTAAAAACCTCGACGTCTTTGGAATGTCAGAGGAAACTGGAGCACCCATAGAAAAACCACGCAGATCATGGGGAGAATGTACAAACTCCATACAGCCAGCACCTATGGTCAGGATCAAACCCGGGTCTCTGGCGCTCGAAGGCAGCAACTCAGCTGCTGCGCCACTGTGCCGCCCCCAAGTTCTTCCCAATCTATTACCATAAAGACTGAAATACAATTCAGTTTCCCTCTTAGTCACTGAATAATGAAAAGCATTATACATCAATGCATTTGCAGGAAAATCTGTATTTGCCTGGTTTAGGAGTATACCATCAAATAATTTAACCATGACTTTATCTCTGCATAGATTTGGTAAGACATGGTCACTATGATATCCTCTCACAACTATGTTGAGCTTCTTCCCACTGGTGGGGCTGGAGACACTGACCTGTTGCAACCAGGACTGCACTTCCATGCTTTCACCTTCCAGTACAGATGCATAGCGATTTGGAGGTCCAGAATCATGGATGTCTAGTCATAAGTTCCGAAGTTCATGTAATAGGAGTAGAATTAGGTCATTCAGCCCATCAAGTCTACACTGCCATTCAATCATGGCTGATCCATCTCTCTCTCCCCCAATCCCATTCTCCTGCCTTCTCCCCATAACCCCTGACACCTGTCATTGCTTTCACCAGTCCTCCCCTCAGACAGATGCCCTATAAGGGTTGACACCTTACCGTGAATGTTGCACAGCACACAGCCAACAGTTGGGTGAAATCCTCAGCAGATAGGTCTGGATTGGCACCAACAAAGGAAGCATTTGCTGCTAAAATGGGGCTATTGCTGTTGTACACCCATGGCAAGTCATTATTGCAGTCTTTTCAAAGAGACAGTATCAGTATGGCATTCCACATAACAGTATTTCAATGCTCCATTTCCCTGGCAAAGCCTTTTATAAATTCCTTGTATGAAAAAGAAATACGCTCAACATGACCTCTGGAAAAGAAGCGTGATGCCCAAATTTTTTTCCTTGTTTTTTTAATAAACAAGTCTACTTGATCAGTGGAAGAGAATATTCTTGCAGACATTATATCCTGGATTTTTAAAAAGGCTGTATGAGCCAGTTCACAGGGCGGCACAGCAGTAGAATTGCTGCCTTGCAGCGTCAGAGACCCGGGTTCCATCCCGACTACAGGCGCTGTCTGTACGGAGTTTGTACGTTCTCCCCGTGTCCTGCGTGGGTTTTCTCCAAGATCTTCAGTTTCCTCCCAAACTCCAAAGACGTACACGTTTGTTGGTAAATTGGCTTGGTAAATGTAAACAAACAAAAAATGTCCCCAGTGTGCATAGGATAGTGTTAATATGCAGGGATCACTAGTCAGCATGAACACGGTGTGCCGAAGGGCCTGTTTCCGCACTGTATCTCTAAACTAAACTAAACAATACCTTGCAAAACAACATGTCAGGGAATCAGAAGGCTGCTGGTCAATTGATTTGAGAATACAATCGGGACATTGATTTTTACTATCTTCATAAATTACATATGAGAATTAGAAATATTGATGAGGACAAATTCCTGAGGAATGATAAATACATTTGGAGAATGGGCCAAACTCAAAAAAATGATATTAGATATTAGAGATTTTACAAATGTCTTTATCTGCAACATTTCGTTATCGCAGAACATTGCAAAGTGCTTTAGAGTCAATTAAGAACATTTTGAAGCAGAATCATTGACATACCACATCCAATTTGCAGCAGGAAGTTCCCACAAAGAATAGTAACACATTATGTGTAGAAGGAACTGCAGATGCAGCTATATACTGAACCATGTATATACACTCCCTGGCCACTCCCTCTTCTCCCCTCGGGCAAAAGGTACAGGTGTGGAAACGCACACCTCCGGGTTCAGGGACAATTCCCAGCTGCTATCAGGCAACCGAATCATCCTACCACAACTAGAGAGCAGTCCTGAACTACTATACTGTACACCTCATTCGGGACCCTCGGACTATCTTTGATCGGATTTTATTGGTGTTACCTTGCACTAAATGTTATTCCCTTATCAGTGTATCTATACACTGTAAATGGCTTGATTGTAATCATGTATTGTCCTTCTGCTGACTGGTTAGCATGCAACCAAAGCTTTTCACTGTACCTCGGTGCACGTGACAATAAGCTAAACTGAACTTAAGATAGACAAAAAGTGCCGGAGTAACTTAGCAGGTCAGGCAGCATCTCTGGAGATAAAGGATGGGTGACGCTTCGGGCTTGGGGCCCTTCTTCAGACAGAAAGTAGAGGGGAGGGAACTGTGGGTAAGAAAAGGTATCATGTTCGGCACTTTGTTCTGGCCTATTTTTTATTATGGCCTTTTCGGAGACGACCCGAAACATCGCTAATCCTTTTTCTCCAGAGATGCTGCCTGACCCAAGATTCAAGATTCAATTTATTGTCACATGTACCAATGAAGGTACAGTGAAATATGAGTTGCTTCAGCACTTTGTGTCTACTGCGCTGTTCTTTGTTCTAAGTTCATGTGCGCAAGGTGAGCACAGGGTCAACAATTGCGACAAGTTGCCTTTGTCCAATGTGTTTCAATTTTCCTCTTACCTTCCAAAGAGGCATTGTCTGACTTCCAGCCGAGGAACACCTTGCTCTTGTTTGAAACGTCAGGCAATATAAGCATTTTTATGTTTAGTCATTAGTTTATTGTCATGTGATACGAGGTACAGTGAAAAGCTTTTGTTGCGTGCTATCCAGTCAGCGGAAAGACAACACATGATTACAATCGACCCATCCACAGTGTACAGATTCATAATGAAGAGAATATCGTGAATAACATTTAGCGCAAGATAAAACCAGAAAATTCCAATCATGATACATGATAAGGGAATAATGTTTAGTGCAAGGTACACCCAGTAAAGTCCGATCATAGATAGTCCGAGGGTCCCCGATGAGGTCGATAGTAGTTCAGGACTGCTCTCTGGTTGTTGATAGGATGGTTCAGATGCCTGATAACAGCTGGGAAGAAACTGTCCCTGAATCTGGACGTGTGCGTTTTCACACATCAAAACCATTTGCCCGATGGGAGAGGGTAGAAGAGGTACTCATCCTTGATTATGCTGGTGGCCTTGCTGAGGCAGCGTGAGGTGTAAATGGCGTCAATGGAAGGGAGGTTGGTTTTGTTTACCCCACAAGAGTATTCCAGATTTATTTTTCACAAATGACTTTGTTTTGCCATAGCATGAGACTGCATGGGTGCCGGGGAGTAGAGGAGTTTGACAGCCTGTGGATAGACGGAACTTCATCAGGCTTCAGGTAAAAGAACAATGGAATTGGCCTGATGGAACTTAAGGTGATGGGAGTAGAATTAGGCCATTTGGCCCATCAAGTCTACTCCACCATTAATCTATCTCTCCCTCCTAACACATAGGCATCACCGCCACAATATGGTCAAAGACAGCAGCCACGGATTCCCCAGAACAACAACCAGAGACAACCTCACCTGTGGGAACTCTGGAAGGATCAGCCTGTCACGCATAGGCCTAGTCAGTCACACAAGGAAATGTAACCACAGATGATTATCTCAATGGTGTTTGGTTAGGGGGATGTGCAGCGAGACCTGGGTGTCCTTGTACACCAGTCATTGAAGGTTGGCGTGCAGGTACAGCAGGCAGGGAAGAAAGCTAATGGCATGTTGGCCTTCATAACAAGAGGATTTCAGTATAGGAGTAAAGAGGTTCTTCTGCAGTTGTATAGGGCCCTGGTAAGACCACATCTGGCGTATTGTGTACAGTTTTGGTCTCCTACTTTGAGGAAGGACATCCTTGTAATTGAGGCAGTGCAGCTTAGGTTCACGAGATTGATCCCTGGGATGGCGGGACTGATATGAGGAAAGTTTGAAAAGACTAGGTTTGTATTCACTGGAGTTTAGAAGGATGAGGGGGGGGTCTTATAGAAACATATAAAATTATAAAAGGACTGGACAAGCTAGATGCAGGAAAAATGTTTCCAATGTTGGGCGAGTCCAGAACCAAGGGCCACAGTCTTAGAATAAAGGGGAGGCCATTTAAAACTGAGAAGGAACTTTTCCACCCAGAGAGTTGTGAATTTGTGGAATTCTCAGACAGAGGGCAGTGGAGGCCAAATCACTGGATGGATTTAAGAGAGAGTCAGATAGAGCTCTGGGAGCTAGTGGAATCAAGGGATTATGGGGAGAAGGCAGGCACCGGTTATTGATTGTGGACGATCAGCCATAATCTCAATGAATGGTGGTGGTGGCTCGAAGGGCCGAATGGCCTCCTCCTGCACCTATTTTCTACGTTTCTATGAAAAATCCCCCTCTCCAAGCAGGACAACGCCAAGCTGCACCATCATCTCCCGCAGATGGATGGATGCCAAAGAGAGAGATTGAATTGACAATTATCACTGCATTCTTGAAATGAGTTGACAGCATAAAGGTTTATGTGGCAACAGAGATAACAGGCAGGACGGTCACTGCCTTGCAGTCTTTATCTGATAAAAAAAAAGGTGCCACAACTCAGTGACCACCACTTTAGACTCACAGCCAATGATAGCGTGCGGCTTTTGACAAGTCTAGTTTAGTTGTTAGATGCAGCGTGGAAACAGGCCCTTTGGCCCACCGAGTCAATGATGGCCTGCAAACCCCGGCACTTGTACTATCCTACACACATTAGGGACAATTTATAATTTTTTTCCGAAGCCAATTAACCGACAGACCTGTATGTCTTTGGAGTGTGGGAGGGAACCGGAGAAAACGGCACAGTGGCGCAGCGGTAGAGTTGCTGCCTTACAGCGAATGCAGCGCCCGAGACTCAGGTTCGATCCTGACTACCGGCGCCGTCTGTACGGACTTTGTACGTTCTCCCCATGACCTGCGTGGGTTTTCTCCGAGATCTTCAGTTTCCTCCCACACTCCAAAGACGTACAGGTATGTAGGTTAATTGGCTGGGCAAATGTAAAAATTGTCCCTAGTGGGTGTAGGATAGTGTTAGTGTGCGGGGATTACTGGGCGGCGCGGGCCCGGTGGGCCGAAGGGCCTGTTTCTGCACTGTATCTCTAAATCTAAAAATCTAAATCTAAAAACCCACACGGTTACAGGGGATTGCACAAACTCTATACAGACAGCGTCCATATTCAGGATCGAACCCGGGTCTCTGGCGCTGTAAGGCAGTAGTTCTACCGCTGCGTCACCGTGTGCCACCCTTGCTGCAAATAAGATACGTGTGCCAGCTAAAAGTGTACTGTGGACTTGCCAAGTTTCAGTTGCCATGGCACGTATACTTCAAAAGGGGAAGTATAACATAAACTAAAGGCAATAAATAGATGAACAAGCGACGATGCATAGAATTCAGTCCTACACCACTCGCAATAGAGGAACTCTGAAACACCAAGGAGCAGGGTTGCAACCCGCACACAGGAGTGTGGCTGGGGGTCAGTGGGGAGGCATTTCCTTCTGGATTTTTATGCGATACGGTGGTGCAGCGACAGAGTTGCTGCCTTACAGCGTCAGAGATCCTGTCTACGGGTGCTGTCTGTACGGAGTTTGTACGTCCACCCGTGACCTGCGTGGGTTTTCTCCTGGATTCCTCCCACACTCCAAAGCCCTACAGGTTTGTAGGTTAATTGACTTGGTAAAATTGTAAATTGTCCCTAGTGCGCGTTAATGTGCAGGTTTTGCTGGTCGGCGCGGACTCAGTGGGCCAAAGGGCCTATTTCCGCGCTGTATCTCTAAACAAAACTAAAAAAAAAATAGACGATAAAGACTGTAAAGAATCATGGATGCACGCAATAATTCATTCTTCACATAACAAAACCATCCATAATTTCTTTACCAAGATAACCATCCCACTACATCTTGTCCCAGACTCGCCACCACAGCCACATCTGCTTCTACGACCACTATTATGGAAGATAGACACAAAAGCCTGGAGTAACTCAGTGGGACAGGCAGCATCTCTGGAGAGAAGGAATGGCTGACATTTCAGATCGAGACCCACGGATCTCGACCTGAAACATCGCCCATTCCTTCTCTCCAGAGATACTGCCTGTCCCACCGTGTTACTCCAGGTTTTTGTGTCATATCCTTGGTTTAAACCAGCGCCCGCAGTTCCTTCTTACACTTAACCCACTTTTAATGACTAGTTTGAGACAAGTACTCTTTTTCTTGTGAGTTAATAAAAGATTGTGATTTTCTGCATTAATCATTATAATATGCAAAGAATGGGCGATGAAGCATGTGATGGAAATGTTTCCATTTATGATACTTAACTGAGGTCACTGCTAAATGGGTTCAATTAAATTGTTCAGTTAAATGATTAATCATTAGTTCCTCTAACGATTGTAATGACTGGTAACCTGCTGCTGTTACAGGAATAACGTTCATGGAAGGAAATGGGACTTTTGTAATTTAAACATTTACATTGGTATATCTTGGTTAGGATTATCACCACCACTGGGACAATGTCCTTTTGAGCCGAGTCTACCATGCATCTAAACCAAACCTTGTTAACAATGATCTGTTCTACATTTTCCTTGGTCCCCATCCCCTTTAATGTCTCGATTTCACACCTTAAACTTACTTATCTCTGTGACTCTCTCTCCCCTGACTCTCACTCTGAAGTCACCCATTCCTTCTATCCAGAGAGGCTGCTGAATTACTCCAGCATTTTGTGTCTATCTTCAGTGTAAACCAGCATCTGCAATTCCTTCCTACACACATATCTATCGAATCAGATTAGATCCTGACATGTTTTTCCAGCAAAAACCAAAGAACTAGAGGAACTCAACAGGTCAACCAGCATTTGTGGAAGGAGTGGGCAGACACCATTTCATGTCGGGCTCCTTCTATGGGCAAAAGGGTGAAGAAGGGTCTGAAGGTTCCTGACCTGAAACATCATCCATCCTTTTTCTCCAGAGATGCTGCCTGACCCGCTGGGTTACTGCAGCATTTTGTGTCTATCTTCGGTATCATAAGATCATAAGAGGTAGGAGTAGAATTAGGCCATTCGGCCAATCAGGTCTACTCCGCCATTCAATCATGGCTGATCTATCTCTCCCTCCTAGCCCCATGTACCAGCTTCTGCAGTTCCTTTCTACAATTAAAACTGAATGTCGGCAAAAGCATTGTGTTATCAACCCTGAAGTGTGAATGTAAAGCTGGATTGTAAACAGATCTCATTCTACAGAGCTGGCCATTGTCACATAAATGGACAAAGATGGTGCCAAAGCCAGGCGCCTCTGTGTGCAGGTCCCAGATGTGGTTCTGACATCATACGTTACAACCAATCTACTCTTTCCAACATGAGCAGCTTGATTCTAATCATTGTCTCGTCTTTTGCACTAACTGGATAGCATGCAACAAAAAGCTTTTTACTGTACCTCGCGTGACAATAATAAACTAAACAAAGCAAAATAAAATAAACCGAGAAATGTAAATAAATAGAGAAATGCATAAAATCATGAGGAATAGATTGGGTAGATGCAGAGTCTCTTGCCCGGAGTAGGTGAATCGAGGACCAGAGGACATAGGTTTCAGGTTAATAGGAATCTGAGGGGTAACTTTTTCCACACAAACGGTGGTGGGTGTATGGAACAAGCTGCCAGAGGAGGTAGTTGAGGCTGGGACTATCCCACTGTTTAAGAAACAATTAAACAGGTACATGCATAGGACAGATTTGGAGGGATATGGGCCAAACACGGGAAGGTGGGACAAGTGTAGCTGGGACATATTGGCCGGTGAGGACAAGTTGGGCCGAAGTCTACACACTGTGGATACTGAAATTCTCACCGAGGAAGAACTTCCAAGCATTGATACCGTGCTTATGGGATCCCACATGAGGTTATAATTAGGATGCCAAAAAAAAATGTGTAGCAAGGAACTACAGATGCTGGTTTACACCAAATGCGGGTCAGGCAGCGTCTCTGGAGAAAAGGAATCGGTGATGTTCGAGGTCGAGATCTTTGAGACCTCCAATCTCGTCCGGAAACGTCACCTATTCCTTTTCTCCAGAGATGCTGCCTGACCCGCTGAGTTAATCCAGCATTTTGTGTCTACCTGCCAAAAAAAAAACTTCCATAGTAGAAAGTTCTCTCAGAGAAGACAAGAGAAACATTTCAACAACAAGGATTCCTTGAAGTAGTTCAGCAGTCAGAGTCTTAGGAGGATCTCTCCCGCGATCATTTCACCTGACAAAATCTTATTAGTACTCGAGTTGCAGTTTATGTGCAGAGGAGCACTGGTGAGAAAAGGCAGACGCATAGGCACAATGTCTTGTGTTAATCAAGGTAAAACAAAAATAGTATCCTGTGCTTACTTTGCCATGGAGACTTTAAGACTTGAGATACAGTGCGGAAACAGGCCCTTCGGCCCATGGATTCCACACCGACTGGTACACTAGCACTACATTACTCACTAGGGACAACTTGCAATTTTACTGAAGCCAATTAACCTGCAAACCAGTGCGTCTTTGGAGTACGGGAGGAAACCGGAGCACCTGGAGAAATCCCACGTGGTCTCAGGGAGAACGTACAAACTCTGTACTGACAGCACCCGAGGTCAGGATCGAACCGGGTCTCTTACACTGCAAGGCAGCTGCTCTACCGCTGCACCACCGTGCTGTTCTAGGAGTGTAGAAGGTACAAATAATTCTGATCAACTACCCACGTGCTTTCTGAGAAAAATCATCTAGTGACGTCATGGTTATGCACCTTGAGATTGACAATCAGGCAGAAAGTTCCATTAGTTTAACAAAGGTCTACTTCGTTGTCAAATAGAATGGGAGAGGATGCATCGCTGAGTGGATATGCAGCGAATAGAAGGTAAAAGGAATAGGAGCAGATGTGTCATGGTAGAAAGTAATGATCTTGTAGTTTATTAAGGGAAGTTAGTTTTGTTTTGTTTAGTTTAATTTAGAGATACAGTGCGGAAACATGCCATTCGGCGCACCGAGTCCGTAGTGACCAGCAATCCCCGCACAGTAACACTATCCTACACACTGGGGTCAATTTTACATTTATACCGAAGCCAATTAACCTACAAACCTATCCGTCTTTGGAGTGTGGGAGGAAACCAACGATCTCTGAGAAAACCCACACGAACATGGGGAGAACGTACAAACTCCGGACAGGCATAGCACCTGTCGTCAGGATCTGTAGTCATAGCACCTGCCACCCAGAACACAGTGGCACACAGGTTGTGCGATGGTGTGGAATGAGCTAGAATTAGTATCAGACAAGATGTGTTAAAAGCTTTGAAAACTACAGCACCCCGATTAATTCTGTAGCCAACGTTTCCCTGAGCCCTCAATAGATAGAAAATACTGAGATTGCTTTATTTTCTGTGTAACTACATATACTAATACCATCCAAATAAAATGTTTTGAATTTGTATTGTGCCGAGGTCAGTAAACAAACATGAATAGGTTCACATTAATATTTTGTACATTATCACAGAGGCATTATTAAGCCACTTATTTTAGCATTACCATTAGAATAATGGACATTTGAACAACAAAAACTATTTAAACTGCACAGTGCAATTTGGAGGTCAGAGAGAAATTAGTTCTCCCAGCTGGTATCTTCTTTGTTCAGTGCATGGTTATATTAATAACCTCCCAAAGTACAAGCATTCAAAATTTGTTCCCAAAACATGCCATGTATTGTAAATAGATTTAAAAAATGAAATGAAAAGGCATGAAACAATGATGTCAATGATATTACCAATGCATTGGCATTAGTGTTGGTAGAGTGATATTTTTTTCATTTTATTTTTTTGTATCTCGAGACACAGTATGCAAGCAGGCCCTTCAGCCCACCAAGTCCACACCAATCATTGATCTAATGTAGACACAAAATGCTGGAGTAACTCAGTGGGACAGGCAGATCTCTGGGGAGAAGGAATGGGTGACGTTTCGGATCGAGACCCTTCTTCAGACCCTTCCCTCCAGAGATGCTGCCTGTCCCGCTGAGTTACTCCAGCATTTTGTGTCTACCTTCGATTTATACCAGCATCTGCAGTTCTTCCCCACCCGATCATTGATCACCCGTTCACATCAGTTCTATGTTATCCTACTTTCTCAAACACTCCTGACACATTAGGGGCAATTTACAGAAGCTCATTAACCTACAAATTACTGTTGAGATGTAGGAAGAAACTGGAGAACTCGGAGGGAAGTCATGCAGTCACAGGGAGAATGTGCAATCTACATACACCAGCTGAGGTCAGGATCGAACCCGGGTCTCTGGCGCTGTGAGGCAGCAGCTCTACCAGCTGCACCACTGTGCCCTCCAAATACATTATTCTTGTTTCTAAACATTCAAGCCTCAAATTATCTTATCTAGGCTGCGACTTGCCAAAAGAGTCCTGCACTGTTGGAAATATTTTGACTGAAACATTAAAGTTAGTTCCTTTCTATCTTTTAGTAGAAGTGATAGCACACAAGACTCGGAAGAAAATCAGGGGAATTGTACAAACATTTAGAGATACAGCATAGAAACAGGCCCTTCGGTCCACTGAGTCCACACTGACCATCGATTACAGTGGTTAGCAACTGGGAGATCAGGTAGGACTGAGTGGAGGTGTTCAGCGAAACGATCTCCGAGCCTGCACACTTCATTTGAACTGAGAGGATGTAGTCGAGGCTGGGACTATCGCAACGTTTAAAATACAGCTAGACAGGTACATGGATAGGACAGGTTTGGAGGGATATGGGCCAAACGCAGGCAGGTGGGACGAGTGTAGATGGGACATGCTGGTTGGTGTGGGCAAGTTGGGCTGAAGGGCCTATTTCCACACTGTATGACTGATTTGAAATTCATGTAACAAACATGCAATAAGAGGAATATTTCCTTCATGTACCCAAGACATCCAGTATGTTGAGTGTTAAAATTTCATGTTAAGACATTGAAAGTTGCTACTTATTGTTGGACACAGTTTTAGCCTGTGGATTTGATGTAGACATTTTGAATCTGGTACTAACACCAGTTCTTAAAAACTCGTTGTGTTTGAAATGTTGGTGCTAAATTGGCAAATGTGTAATTTAATTGGTATTGGCATCATCAGATTAGGGAATTCAAATCTCTTAATTGGTTGCAAAACACAATTCACAAGTTTAGATTCACAGGATAGATTTTCAGCTACAACTAACAAGTTCTTGTTTCCACCATTGAGGTCTATGTGACTTCTTGTTGAGATAAGGAGTGTAATCTTATTGAGGATTTTGAATTTATTTGATTTTTAAAAAAAATTGTAGCTTGATATATTACCATCTTTCAATGAGAATTTCTTCAAATTGCAGTTTAAATCTTAATCAAGATTATCAACTTAGAGCTATTATTAAAGAAGCATTTCTCAAATGGTCGTGATTGTGATCCATTGGTAAAAAGAGAAAGGTATTTTAAAAGATTGCAAACGAGATAATGATCCTTATGTTTATTGCTATGTTTTGAATGTTTTGAATTAGGCCATTTGGCCCATCAAGTCTACTCCACCATTCAATCATGACTGAACTATCCTAACCCCATCTTCCTGCCTTCTCCCCATAACCTCTGACACATGTACTAATCAAGAATCCACCTATCTCTGCCTTTAAAATATCCACTGACAATGTCTATTGTTCTTTAATAATGAGAAGCATTAAGATGCAATAATGCCATGGTGTACTTGAATCTTGGGAATCTGTAGTACTTGGGTTAGGCCACATTTAGAGTGTTGCGTGCAGTTCTGTTTCCCCCATTACAGGAAAGATGTGGAGGCTTTGGAGTGGGTGCAGAGGAGCTTTACAGAATGCTGCCTGGATTAGAGGGTTTCAGCTGCAGGGAGAGGTTGGACAGACTTCGGTTGTTTTCTCCGGAACATTGAAAGTTCGGGGGGGGGGGGGGGGGGGAAGAGACTTGATAGAAGCATATAAAATGATGAGAGGCAAAGATAGAGTAGTCAGAGCCTTTTACCTGGGGTCAAAATGTCCAACACTAGAGGGAATAGCTATACGGTGAGAGGAGGAAAGTTTAATGGAAATGTGCGAGGCAGGTTTTTTCACCTTGGGGGACCTTGAACACAGGTGGAGACAGATACGTTAGAGCTGTTTAAGAAGCTTTTAGATAGACATATGGAAGTGCAGGGAATAGAGGGATATGGATCATACACAGACAGATGAGTTTCAGTAGGCATCATGCTTGAAACAAACGTTGTGGGCCGAAAGGCCAGTTCCTGTGCTATACTCTTCATTGTTATAAAAGTCACTGTTTATCGATATATTTTGAACACATCACCAGCAACCTTTGTGATCTTGTGGTGAATAAATATGTTAACACCACCATTATCTTCAATATAACATAATGTTACTGAGAATTGTTTTTAAATTTCAATGCACTACCTGTAGAATGTAAATTAATTAGTCTTCTGATTTAATATAATGAGTGGTTCTTCATTTACAGGGCAGCACTTCATTGCCAATAACTCATGATGCCCATTGGAAAAGTTTCCTCTATTTTACCACCAGGATTTCACTTTTCGTATAGTTTGTCATCTTAATCATGTATATATCTGATATATTCAACAATTCTCAACACCTCCTACTCAAACTTACATTTTGACCATGTTACAAATGAATCATAGATAGTAAATGTAGCCTGTAACCGAGACCTCAGTTGCTCATAATAAGCACCCTGGAGTGCTGGCAAACTAAGTATTTGTCAGAAACAGCTTAAAAGAATCCATAAGAATTTATGATTTAGTTTAAAGATACAGCACAGAAACAAGCCCTTCGGCCCACCGAGTCCATGCCGACCAGCAATCCCGCAGATTAACACTAGGGACAATTTTACATTTATACATTTATACCAAGCCAATTAACCTACAATCCTATACGTCTTTGGAGTGTGGGAGAAAACCGAAGATCTCGAAGAAAACCCACGCAGGCCACGGGGAGAACGTACAAACTCCATACAGACAAGCAACCATAGACAGGATTGAACCCGGGTCTCTTGCACTGTAAGGCAGTAGCTCCACCTCTGTGCCACCCACAGTGGATGGATCCTGATAGTTGGAGCCAAGAGCAAATCAAGTTTGGTCTTCAAGTTGAAGTATTAACTCTACCTCTCCTTCCACACCACTCCTCAGGGATTATTTCTTTTTACAGCTTCAACCTCTCGCTATTCAGTAACACACAAAAAAAACTCACAACACTGTGCCACAAAGTAATAATTATCAGCTGTCACATCTGGTTAAGTTTGTAGTTAAAGCTATAATTGAAGTTGACCCCACTGCTTTTAAGTTGTTATTATTCTCTGCCTGTTTCACTGACACAAATACTGCCTGCAAATTGGCTGTCTGTGAAACAATGCCCATTTTAAAATGCCTTCAAATTGATGTAGTATTTTGAAAATGTCCAGCATAAGAATTTCTAAGCTTCTCTGCATGGTTGTCACAATATATATGTGGACAAGTGGAAGATAGGCACAAAAAGCTGGGTAACTCAGCAGATCAGACAGCATCTCTGGAGAAAAGGAATATGTGACGTTTTGTGTCGAGACCCTTCTTAATAAATAGGGCAACCTTTATTACGATATGCATCGAACAGGCTATCTGGTCAAGAAAAGGTTTGGCTAAGAGGTCAGTGGTGAAGGTAATATAAGCAATAACGGATTCTTTGCCATAATTCCAAGAAGATAATAACAAAAAAAACCTCCATACCATGGCAGACGTGTTAAAGCAGCATTGTACGGAAGTTACGCCAGATTGTTGCAAGGCCCCTGGTAATCTATATCCATCAAAGGGAAGTCAAGGTGACCTCTGTTAGAGAATAGGCTTTGAACCTGTAAACCAGAGAGGAGGTGATGGAGCAATACTGGACAATTTCAGATGGGGCATGGAAGCAAATCTTAATAAGTTCATTAGTGATCAGAGCAGAATTAGGCCATTCAGCCCATCAAGTCTACTCCGCCATTCAATCAAGGCTGATCTATCGCTCCCTCCTGACCCCATTCTCCTGCCTTCTCCCCATAACCCCCGACACCTGTACTAATCAAGAATCTATCTATCTCTGCCTTAAAAATATCCAATGACTTGGCCTCCACAGCCTTCTGTGGCAATGAATTCCACAGATCTGCCACCAAATATTTTCCCTTTAACGCTACCCTGCATACTATCTTCTCCAGAGACCTTCGGAAAATGTTGCTCGAGGATTAGTTGTCCTCTGCACTACGGTTGAGAGCCTGAGATAGAGAGTTGTCACCAGTCGACGAGACCTTTGTCTGCACGTCAACCCTCTCCCCACTGACACCTCATGGGCACTGTATGGCAGCTCTGAACACGAGGGCAGAGGTTATCACATTCAGTTTGGCACGTGGTTTTAGCAGCTGATTGTGTTTCATTGGCAGCCACTTTAGCATTACAGGTGAATACTAAAACAATCCACCAGACCTGTCCCCGTTTCAAACAGAACATTCAAGCTCCGTACAACGGAAAGCTCGGGGAATCTGAAGCAGCCTGGAAAACCTCTGGTGATATTCATAAATCATAGTAATGCATTGCCTGTAGGGATAGCCTTAGAGACTTGATAAGGTGATAAAAGCTTGCAGGTTCTCTCTTGCACACTAAGTATGATTCGGTGGGAGAAATTCTTAAGTTGAAAAGCAGTTTCCACCAATATTTTTTCACTTATTGAGATAAAATTCAAGAGTGGTTGATTCAGGGTGGCTGGGATTTAAGATTAGCACCTTCCTTTAAAAATAAATTGCACCCAAACAGGTTACATGATGTGGGCTGAGCAGCCTGGAGAAAGTTTTCTGCTGCAAAAAGTATTATAAAAGTATTATCGTTCTGCTCAGAGATCTTTTGTGTGACTGATTAGATTGCATAGACTAATTTCACCTGCACACCCAACCCCACCCCAAACCCAGGTTCCTGAACAATGCCGTCACAAGAATAAATAATAAAAAGATACGGTGGCACAGTGGCATCATAGAAACATAGAAAATAGGCACAGGAGTAGGCCATTCGGCCCTTCGAGCCTGCACCGCCATTCAATATGATCATGGCTGATCACCCAGCTCAGTAACCTGTACCTGCCTTCTCTCCATACCCCCTGATCCCTTTAGCCATAAGGGCCACATCTAACTCCCTCTTAAATATAGCCAATGAACTGGCCTCAACTACTTTCTGTGGCAGAGAATTCCACAGACTCACCACTCTCTGTGAAGAAATGTTTTCTCATCTCGGTCCTAAAAGACTTCCCCCTTATCCTTAAGCTGTGACCCCTGGTTCTGGACTTCCCCAACATCGGGAACAGTCTTCCCGCATCTAGCCTTTCCAACCCCTTAAGAATTTTATGTTTCAATAAGATCCCCCCCCTCAGTCTTCTAAATTCCAGCGAGTACAAGCCCAGTCTATCCAGTCTTTCTTCATATGAAAGTCCTGCCATCCCAGGGATCAATCTGGTGAACCTTCTCTGTACTCCCTCTAAGGCTAGAATGTCTTTCCTCAGATTAGGAGACCAAAACTGTACACAATACTCCAGGTGCAGTCTCACCAAGGCCCTGTACAACTGCAGCATCCTTGGTAGAGCTGCTGCCTCACAGCGCCAGAGATCCAGGTTTCATCCTGACCTCGGGTGCTGTCTATGCCGAGTTTGCACATTCTTCCTGTGACGGTGGGTTTCCTCCAGGTACATTGGTTTCCTCCCACATCCCAAAGACGTGCGGGTTTGTAGATCAATTGGTCTCTATATTGCCCCCCCCCCCATGTGTAGGGAGTGGATGTGAAAGTAGGATACCATCAAACTGGTCTGAACGGGCGATCGATGGTTGGCGAGGACTCGGTGGGCCTAAGGGCCTGTTTCCACGCAGTGTGTTTCAATCAATCAGAAAAATTACGAATACGTCTATGAAAATGGTCATAGAGTGATACGATGTGGAAACAGGCACTTCGGCCCAACTTGTCCACACAACATGTCCCAGCTACACTAGTCCCACCTGCCTGCATTTGGCCCATATCCCTCCAAACCGTCCTATCCTGTCTAACTGTTTCTTAAATGTTGGGATAGTCCCTACCTCAACTAGCTCTTCTGGAAGCTCATTCCATACACCCACCACCCTTTGTGTGAAAAAGTTGCCCCTCAGATTCCTATTAAATCTTTGCCCCTTCACCATAAAATAATACTTAAATAATATTTTATTAAATAACATGACATAATGTTAATAACATAAACAATGTAACTTATGTTGCTGGAATGAATGCCTAGCATCTATTTGAACCAAACAAAAATAGCTTTGTTACCAGACCTGCTAATGGAAGCATCTAATAAAAACTTAAAAATAGCACCACATCACTTCAGGAAAGGCCATATTAAGCATTCATCATGATCCTTCTAAAATAATTCATCCTTGTAAAATTAATTCCAAATTTCCCAGCTGTAACAAATCTCTCCACCCACTCCTCGCCTCCTCACAAGGATCCGGGCTGATGAGTGACGTCATCTAACGCCTTTAGGTTTATTTTTTTCAACAGGATAGTCGTAGTTGTTGCTGCATTTTTAAAAAGAACATATCTGTGGTAGTTTTGAAGCCATGTAATTCTGTTCTATTCCTAGCGTTGATGCTAGTTTTTAGCTTCTTATTCTATTCATTTATCTGGCTCTCAAGGAAAATGAAGCTTTGCTCATAAAATGCTATTGGACTTGAGGCTTTAGGGTTTAGACTTTACAGGGTGTAAACAAGCCGTACAGCCCACCGTGTCCGCGCCGACCAGCGACTCCCCCACACACCAGCACTATCCTGCACACTAGGGACAATTTCTACAACTTACAGAAGCCAATTAACCTAAAAACCTATACTTCTTTGGAGTGTGGGAGGAAATCGGAGCACCCGGAGAAAACCCAGGGAGAATGTACAAACTCCGTACAGACATGATGGAACCCGGGTCTCTGGTGTTGTAAGGTAGAAACTGTACCAGTGCGCCACTGTATTGCACTTATTGTTAATCTAATTAACTTTACTGCACAAATTCTCGTAATCATCTGCCTTATTGTTATTCACTTTCATACTGTAGGTGTTTCATTAGTAATGTGGAAATGGTTGCAATCTCTCATGTGAATTGTTAGTACCAGTGGGAAAGGATTAGTATCAACAAGAAAATAAACAGGCTTCCTGTAGTCTTCCTTTGCTATGAGCTTGACTAATTTTTATCTGCCAACATTTTTCTTTTTTGCAGAGTTATTGTTTTATACATTACCGATCCGCAGATGAATGAAAAGGGCTGAAATGAAAACTTGTATTTATAATGCTGCCTTTCATGACCTCAGGACATCCCAACCCAGTTCAGAGCTTATGAACTATACCAGTCTGAAGAAGGGTCTCAACTCAAAACGTCACCTATTCCTTCTCTCCATAGATGCTGTCTGACCCGCTGAGTTACTCTGGCATTTTGTGTCTGTCTTCCTTTAATGAACTATTTTTGATGGGTGGTTGCTGCAGTGAGGAAGGGAGACATGCCAAAAGAACGTGCATGACAACAACAGCAAAGGATTAGGTACTTTGCTGCTATTTCTCAACTCACTTCGGGGCTAATGAACCATACCAGTCTGAAAAGGAAACGGGAGATTATAGACAGTGATGTAGAGATATAGAACAAATGAATGAAAGATATGCAAAAAAAGTAACTTTCATTTATTTGTTCTATATCTCTCTACATCACTGTCATTTTCTCTCGTTTCGCTTTCCCCTGACTAGTCTGAAGAAAGTTCTCGACCCAAAA
This sequence comes from Rhinoraja longicauda, assembly GCF_053455715.1. Lineage (NCBI taxonomy): Eukaryota > Metazoa > Chordata > Chondrichthyes > Rajiformes > Arhynchobatidae > Rhinoraja > Rhinoraja longicauda. The sequence continues at coordinate 17,296,383 of NC_135956.1, read as the reverse complement.
TGTCACCCATTCCTTCTCTCCAGTGATGCTGCCCGTTACTTCAGCATTTTGTATCTGTCTTCAGTTTAAACCAGCCTCTGCAGTTCTTGTGATAATATCCTGAGGTACAGAGAGAGGATGGGCAGGATAGGACTTTATTCCTTGGAGTGCAGGAGGATTGAGGGGTGATCTTATAGAGGTGTATAAGATCACGAGGGGAATAGACAGCGTATACGCACAGAGTCTTCTACCCAAAGTAGGGAAATCAAGAACTATAGGACATGGGTTTAAGGTGAGAGGGGAAAGATTTAGCAGGATATCGAGGGGCAATCTTTTTCATACAGAGTGGGTGTACGGAATGAGCTGCCAGAGGAGGTAGTTGAGGCATATACCATAACAACATTTAAAAGACATGTGGACAGGTACAGGAAGGGTTTAGAGAGATATAGGCCAAACACAGGCAGGTGGAACTAGTATAGATGGGGCAGCTTGGTGGCATGTCTAGGTTGAGCCAAAGGGCCTGTTTCTGTGCTGTACCACTCTATGCCAAGCACCTTCTACATGACCCAATCTACCTGTGTGGGCAGAAGTAATAGTGAACGGGATTACTGTGGCTGGTGTGAATTAACCGTGCAGGGACAGAGTAATTTGATGCACATCAATGTGTGAGCTACATTAATTATGCATTCTGTATCTCTAGGTGCTGCTCTCTAGGTGTGGTGGGATGATTCAGTTGCCTGATAACAACAGGGAAGATAATGTCCTTGAATCTGGACAGATTCAGTGTGCGTTTTCACAATTCTATACCTTTTGCCCGATGGGAGAGGGGAGAAGAGGGAATGGCTAGGGTTCGACTCGTCCTTGATTTTGCTGCTGGCCTTGCCAAGGCAGCGTGTGGTACAGACAGCATTGTCAGCGTTGTTATGCTTAAAGCATCTTTGTTATAATATTTCATTATTAAAATGGTGCAAAGAGAAAAGAAAACACCAGCTGGCACCAGAGCAGTAGCGTCCGTACTGGTCATTAAGCGCCATTTGTAACTGCAGACCCTGGGCATTGACATGACAATGACAAAGAACAACTGGCACCTTTGCCTCCAAGGCGTCTCAACACCAGGTGGCACAGAGCGGCAGATATTATACAGATAGATTCTCCATTAGAAGGTCAATACCGCCAGGGACAGCTAAATTCCTCACTAACCTCCACTGCATTGCGCCCGTCATGTGGTGAAAACCAATGCCTCTACTTAGACTCAAGTGTGGAAACACGACCTTCTGCCCAACTTGCCCATGCTGACAGTAATGACAACTTTCTGACTTTTCCAGTGACTTCTTTTCCAATTGCCATTACTACACAGGGAGTCAGAGTGATGTTAGCAGACCCAACAGAACAGATCTTCCAGTCATTATTTTTTTCCAGTTTAATTAGTTGTTTATTGAAGTAGTTGTACAAACAAAGTGATGATTATACCAGGCTATACAAGTCGTAGCTGGCTGCTCTGTCCCTGGTCTGGCCCCAGGTCTTTCCAGTTGATGGTCTGTTCCCAGGTCTGGTAAGAACTGTATGCTCTCCTTCCCTGTATCTGGCCAGTCCCAGTCCCTTATGCCCATATATATATATATATATATATATATACATCACCCTGTACATCTAATAATCGCCCCGTGTCCAAAATAATACGGCAAAATATATATCTAGTCAAAATAATCTAGCCAAAATAATATCTAGTCAAAATAATATAGTATGCCAACAGTAGCTAGCCTAAACATAAATGGCTCCTACACTGACCAACATGCCCCATCTAAACTGGTCCCACCTGCCTGTGTTTGGCCCATAAGCCTCCAAACCTATCCTATCCATATTCCTGTCCAAATGTTGCGATAGTACCTGCCTCAGCTACCTCCTCTGGCAGCTTGTTTCACATATCCATCATCCTTTGTATCAAGAAGTTACCTCAGGTTCCTATTAAATCTTTCCACCTGACCTTAATCCTATGTCCTCTAGCTCTTCATTTCCCTACTCTGGATAAAATACTCTTTGTATTTACCTGATCTATTCCTCTCATGATCTCATACACCCCTATAAGATCAGCCCTCACCCTGCTGTACTCCAAGGAATGAGGTCCTAGCCTGCTCAACTTCTCCCTATAGATTATGGCTCTCAGGTCTTGGCAACATCCTCGTAAATCTTCTCTGCACCCTTTTCAACATCTTTCCTGTAATAGACACAAAATGCTGGAGTATCTCAGCGAGACAGGCAGTATCTCTGGAGAGGAGGAATGGGTGATGTTTGGGGTCAAGACCCTTCTTGACCTTTCCTATAACAGTGACCAACCTGAACACTTCCTCAGGGAACTGAGGAAATTAAGCATGCCTCTAATGGTTCTTATAAAACTCTACAAACGCACCATAGAAAGCATGCTGTCAGGTTGCATCACAGCCTGGATTGGGAGAAGCTCTGGCCAAGGCAGCAAGAGGTTGGCGAGAGTTATGGATGTTGCCATGTGCACCACATAAACCAGACTCCCCAGCATTGACTCAATTTTCATTTCAGGAAGCCGCAGAAAAGCAGCCTACGTAATCAAAGACTTGCCCCAGTCATTCCTTCATCTCCCTGCTACCATTGGGCAGACGATACAGAAGTTTGAAAGTGTAGACCACCAGACTCAGGAACAGCTGTTATCAGCCCATCGTAACAGTCCTTCCATAAGCCAGGATGTTGTTCGATTCACCTCTACCCCATTGTGGACATTGAACTTTGTCTACGGAACTAATGCACTATAATGCCAAATACGATATTTTGCATCTTTCCCTTTGCTCTACCTATTGTACTTGAGTTTGGCTTCATTGTATTTGTGTATAGTATTATTTGATTTGACTGGTAAGCATGAACAAAATAAATCTTTCATTGATGGTGTTGAAGCCAGGTGACACTGCGTGCTGGTCCCAGGAGAGGATCTGCAATCATACATTGCAATCATTCCACTCTTTTAATCGTTTTATTTATCTGTACACAGTGGACAGCTTGATTGGGATCATGTACAGTCTTTTCATTGACTTGAGAACATGCCACAATTTGATCAGAAATTTGTCTGCTCGGCTGCCATTTTGGAGCCTGAGATTGTTTAGCACTAGGCCAGTGCAGCTCAGATTCTTGACTGATGTTTTTCTTCTGCTTTGAAGATTCATAACGTAAATTTTGAAAGATGTTTTGTCACATGTATTATGTTTAGACTTTAGAGATATGACACGGAAACAGGCCCTTCAACCCACCAAGTCCATGCCGACCAATAATCTAGCACACTAGCACTATCGACACACTAGGGACAATTTATAATTTTACCAAACCCAATTAACTTACAAATCTGTACATCTTTGGAGTGCGAGAAGAAACTTATAGCACACGGAAAAACCCACGCGGTCAGAGGGAGAACGTGCAAACTATGTACAGACAGCACCCGCAGACAGGATCGAACCCGGGTCTCTGGCGCTGCAAGGAGGCAACTCTACTGTTCTGTCACAGTGCTGCCCAAGTTCTTAAATTTCTCAGTTATTAAATTTTAAACCCAAATAGGATATATTGCAGATCAATAACAATCTATAGTCATTTAAAAATGGATTTGGGTCATTCAATTCTATTCAATACAAAGTATTCTATTCTTCATTATATTAGAATTTAACAAAAATATTTTACAAGTAACATGGACCACTTAATACTAAAATAATTGCCCTGAGCACCACATTGATGTCCATCTGATTTTTCATTATAATCACAGAATTAGCTTATTTTTTTGACGAGTCGATTATCTGCCAAAAGAAAGACAGAGTTTACATCTTTCATGATCTCAGATTGCATCCGAGTTCTTTCGAATCAAAACTAAGTTTGAAAATTGACACAAAATGCTGGAGTAACTCAACGGGTCAGGCAGCATCTCTGGAGAAAAAGAATAGGTGATGCTTCGGGTCGGAACCCTTCTTCAGACCCGAAACGTCACCTATTCTTTTTCTCCAAAGATGCTGCCTGACCCGCTGAGTTACTCCAGCATTTTGGGACTATCTTCTATATAAACCTAGCTCCTTCCTTCAGAAATAAGGTTGAAATGTGTTTACTGCTGGAAATTTAGCTGAAATCTTCCAACAACAGCAATGTAGTAATGGCCAGATAATCTGTTTCAACAATGATGCTTCAAGGATTTGGTTCTCTCCCATGCTCTTTCTTTAAGTAGGAGCTTACACTTGCGTTGAAAGAACAGAAAAGGCCTGAATTTAATGTCGGAAAGGAAATATAACGAGTAATCGTATAACCATAATGTGGAATTCATTGCCACAGTAGACAGTAGGCTGTGGAGGACAGCGATTGATAATTTTTAGGGAAAGATAGATAGATTATTGATTAGTACAGCTATCAGGCGCTATGGGGAGAAGGCAGGAGAATGGGGTTAGGAGGGAGAGAGAGATCAGCCATGATTGAATGGCGGAGTAGACTTGATGGGCCAAACGGCCTACCTCTGTTCTTGTCACTTATGAACGTATGAATTTATTGCTAGGTATTGCCCAGTAAGGGATGTTTCAACACCTATATTTGCACACACTTGCACTGGAATTCAACAAACAACCTACTACTCAAATGTAAGGTTGCTATGAACTGATCGATGAACGATGCACAGAAAGTGTTTATTTTACTTGACCTTTGTTGAGTCTGTAATGGCAACACTAATCAAAATAATCTTTAATGCATGGAAAGAATATCCTCTGAAATCTCACAGCAGCAATAACAATACTGCTAAATCATTAAAATTTAAATTATCTCTGGCATCCTGCAGAATAATATCATATTACTTTGATGTGGAACAATGAATCCAATTTAGTTCAGAGATGTCTTGAAGACATTGCCATGGCCATTTTTGTTTAAGATAGTGAAACCAAATACCTTGACAATCTCTTCTCTCATCATATTGGGCCCTGGTGTTTCATCTTCAAATATTCCAAATTAATTATCTAATTTTTTAATATCTTCATGATATTACTCGCCTTACTCAGGGTTTGTTTTCTTTGATGCAAAATATTATTAAATATCACTATAATTTAATTGCCATCTACAAATTGAAAAGTCTTCACATCTAATGAGCTTCCTTTTCCTTTTTAAAAATTCTTTGACTGATAGATGTCAACTATTTTAACATTATGTTTTGTCTTTACATTTTTCAAAAAAAGTGTCATTATTCATTTTATGCTTCCTTTCATTCCTCGTGTCTGCCACTAACTTCTTTCTCGCATTATCTTAGAGAAATAGTTCAATTTTACTTTCAATTACCTTGTCTAAAAAGTACATCGTCTGAAAACTAAACATTTATCTTCCATTTTAATGTATCACCTGACTACTTGGCAGATCTATGTGGTATCTCTAAAATCTAAAAAATCTAAAATCTAGATTCATCTCTTAATTACTGTTTGGATTTTCTTCAAAATATGCTCTGGTCAGACTTCATTTCAGCCTGAACGATTTGATGACAAAGTTTGTAAAGTCTACGGGGGGTGGGGGGGGGGGGGGAAGAGATGAGGAAGGGACCTCCTTGATACTTACCGAATAGGGAAAGACGGATGTAGAGGGGATGTTTTTGCTAGTGGGAGAATTTAGGACCAGAGGGCACAGCCTCAGGAAAAAGGGACATATCTTTAGGAAGAATATGGGGAGGAATTTCTTTAGTCAGAGGGTGGTGAATCTGTGGAATTCATTGCAACAGATGGATGTGGAGGCCGTCAATGGATATTTTTAAGATAGAGATAGAGATAGAGACTTGATTAGTACAGGTGTCAGGGGTTATGGGAAGAAGCCAGGAAAATGGGGTTAAGGTAAGACACATCAGCCATGATTGAATGGCAGTGTAGACTTGATTGGCTGAATGACCTAATTCTGTTCTTATCACTAATGAATTTATGAACTAATTCTCTTCCAGATGAAGCACTTCTATTTTGAAACGAATTTGTTTCTTTTCATCTATTGGCAATTTGGATGTCTAATGGATAAAGCTCTGCTTTACTGCAGCCATTCGACCCTCAGTTGCAGCATAATCTTTCATAGCTATAGCTTCTTATCATTCTCTCTCAGCCATAAATAACAAGATTGACTGTATTGCTTTGACAGAAACCCCAGAGGCTGTGCCAGCTCTGCATCCTTGTCCTACATGCCTGGATATTATCGCAATTCTTTTAAATTGACATCAAAGACCAAGACTAATGTTTTGTCCTTTTAATAGAACAAACCAAATGCTACGTATGAATGTCAGCGTCATAAGCCATTCTGAATAAATCAACGCGTGTCTGTGTAGGATATATCACTTTTGCCTAATATATGTTGACATCCTGTGTATATAGCGTGAATCTTTCTGAGCTTATATGTAAGTTATGTAGGTATAATGATTAGGCATCTATGTTCATTCCTTTGCCATACAAAATCATTGCAGAAAAATCAATGTTTGCATCAAATGTTAATGAAATAGATTTTAATTTCTGCTTCATCATTCAACGTTTTATTGTTATTAGATTGCTGCCACTGTCAATATTTCTTTGTACTAGTCCATTTAATTTCAGTACCTTGGATAAGGCACCACATTAATCAATACCTAAAAGATTAATTTTCCTCTGAGGCAAAACAATGGTGCATATTTGGTAAAGTAGGAATTCATAACTGCCTTATTTCTGTCTGTTCAAATAAAGTGTATAATGACTCACAATTTACAATTATACCAAGCAAATTTCTACATCTTTGGAGTGTGGAAGGAAACTGTAGATCCCGGAGAAAACCCACACAAATCACGGGGAGAACGTACAAACTCCATACAGACAGCACCCGTAGTCAGGATCGACCCCGGGTCTCTTGCGCTGTAAAGCAGCAACTTTACCGCTGTGCCACAATTGATGGCCAATTAATTTAACCTTCTCCATTCCCACCTTGCTAGATGGGAGAGAGACGGGGTGGAAACTGAACTGCAAGGGATGGGTAATCTGTCCTTGATATGCTATGAAGGTGTTTAATTTCATCTTGAACGAGGCCTCTTTGGAGGATGTGAAGAAACAGCTCTCAAGAAGCAGAACAGTAATTAGAATATGTTATAGCGACGGCATGCCGCAGATTTCAACAGCCATTGGAATATAATAAGAAGGAGCAAGTGTAAATATCACCAGCCCCTCAAGCTAAACTGCTGCAATCTGCCTTGTTCATGGTCTGACCCACTTTGCAATCCCTTTGCAGATACAATCCCTCCAATGTTCATCATGCTACCTATTGATTTAATGTTTTTGTTTTATTTCCTAGTGGCCCACGTTGTAATTTTTTTGACTTATGATGCTCTCCCTATAGATTTCTCTGCTCACTTAGTTGTGCATATACCATGACAGAATATTCCTTATCTTAGTCTGAAATTTATTGATGTATCCTATTTTATCTACCGGATCTGCTAAATCCACTGATTATCTAACCAAATGCCGTTCTCCATTTCATCATTTAAAGTTCTATGGAAAACTTTACTGACGTTCATCTTTGTGACACGGATTTCACTTTAGTTCAGTCAGATCCCATCTCAGTGGTGGAACTCTGAGAGGTTTGGGTTGAGATCATAGAAGGAAAGAAAATCATCTAAGTTTAAAGCTTCTAAAGTTTATTGTCACGTGCAGTGAAAAGCTTTTGGTGCGTGCTATCCAGTCAACGGAAAGACATTACTTGATTACAATTGAGCCATTCACAGTGTATAGATACATGATAAAGGGAATAACATTTAGTGCAACATAAAGCCAGTAAGGGCCGAATAAAGATAGTCCAAGAGTCTCCAATGAGGTAGATAGTAGTCAGGACTGCTTTCTGCTTGTGGCACGATGATTCAGCTGCCTGAAAACAGCTGCTAGCTATGAATAAATATTCACCCAGAATATACAATTGCTTTGGAAGCTCCATCTTTATTGAATTATTAGCTTTGCTTCTTATTTGAGACCGGTGTACAGTAACAAAACAGCCATGTTCATGGATTAGAAGCTGAACGTTTGGACTGCTAATCCAGAGATACACGATCAGGTCCCACTGTGAGTTTACATTCAACTAATTAAATAAAGTAGAATAAAAAAAAGCTTCTACGCTCATTAAACTAGTGAATTGACATTTAAAAATCTATCCGATTCACTAATTCTCTTCAGGGAAGGAAAGCAGCTCATTTATCTGCCTTAACCCATCTGCAGCCACAGACCCACCAATGTGGTGACTGACCAATATTCTGAAATGGCCCACTGTGATATTACAATCAGGAGATACTATGCAAGAAATCGCAAGAATTATTGATGAAGCCCAGCCCATCACACAGATCAGACTCCACACCATTGAACTCATCTACACACAATGGGCTTAGGAGGGAGAGATAGATCAACCATGATTGAATGGCAGAGTCGACTTGATGGGCCGAATGGCCTAATTCTACTCCTTTCAATTATCACCTTATGACCTAATGTTGCCTCAGTGAAGCAGCCAACATAATCAATGGCCCATCCCACCCGAGCTATTCCTTCTTCACCCTACTCCCATCAGGCAGAAGATACAAAAGCTTGAAAGTACGCACTACCAGACTTAGGAACCAAAATAAATATAAATTTCTTCTTTGTTGAATATTATTCCTATTTCATATCCCTGCAGTGCAAAGCATTTTGCCCCACTCTCAGCTTTTGAGATTATTGAACCCAATAAAATTGCTCAAATAACCCACAAACCTCAACCCATAGAAAATAGGTGCAGGAGGCCATTTGGCCCTTCAAGCCAGCACCACCATTCATTGTGATCATGGCTGATCACCCAAATTCCATCACTGTTTATGAAGCACTCTTCACTGTCATTTGTTATGATGAATGCCTTCATCATATCATCATCATATATATATACAGCCTGAAACAGGCCTTTTCGGCCCTCCAAGTCCGTGCCGCCCAGTGATCCCCGTACATTAACACTACCCTACACCCACTAGGGACAATTTTTTTACATTTACCCAGCCAATTAACCTACATACCTGTACGTCTTTGGAGTGTGGGAGGAAACCGAAGATCTCGGAGAAAACGCACGTAGGTCACGGGGAGAACGTACAAACTCCTTACAGTGCAGCACCCGTAGTCAGGATCGAACCCGAGTCTCCGGCGCTGCATTCGCTGTAAAGCAGCAACTCTACCGCTGTGCTACCGTACCGTGCCGTTCAGTTTTGATGTAGACAATATGCTTATCCAACTTTTACAATCATGTATTGATTCACTTGCCCTGTAGTTTAGTTTTATTTAGTTTAGAGATATAGCGCAGAAATGGGCCCTTCGGCCCACCGAGTCCGCACCGACCAGCGATCCCCACATATTAACACTACCCTACACACTCAGGACAAATGAACATATATACCAAGGCTACAAACCTACAAACCTGTACATCTTTGGAGTTCTGTCAGTTTTGTTTTGTTTGCACAACTTGTTAATATTGAAAAACAAATTGCTGTTTGGATTATGAAACTATTTGTGGACCAGTGCTTAGAGTCATAGTCATACAGCATGGAAATAGACCCTTCCGCCCAACATAGCCACACCACCTTCAAGGAACTATGTACCTTGATCCCTAGATCCTTCTGCTCTACAATGTTCCCCAGAGCCCTCCCATTTACTATGTGTAGGCCCAGTCCATTTTAGACTTCCCAAATTGCTTCTGGGAAATGTTGGCAGCCCAAAGACAAACAACTTTCCCTGTAAATACTACCAAGTCCAGGATTCTTGTGAGGAGCAAGGGTACATATTAGGTAGTAAAACACAAGACTGTGGCAGCCATGGAGGGAACGGACAGATGACATTTCGGATCAGGACCCTTTATTAGCATTGCTCATTTTCTGTGGCAGTGTTAGTGTGTCCTGCAAAACTGAGCAGAACCCCTGCAGAGGCAATGCAGCGACCCTGCATGTGAACAAATGGCTACCCAAGACATCATTGCCAGGTTTCTACCACCCCTCATTCCAGTCAGCAAAAGGTCAAAAAACACACAGGGAAATTCCACCTGGTTGCCAATTAATCTGATGAGGTTTGGGCTTTACACCAGAATGCTGTGTTGATGCCACTGATACCATTTTGGTTGCGACAAATGTCGTGTGAATACGACGAAGGGTTTTAAGTGTTGATGACTAAGAATGACACCATTGCATGGCAGGTGCAGTGAATCAACACACATGATTTTTTTTTTTTTTTTTAAAAGACATTCTCCAAGGAACAACACATATCTGTTGTGGATGAACCACATTGAAGGCACACCAATGCCTCTACTTCCTGAGGAGACTGAGGATATTTGGCATGTCTCCAATGACCCTTACGAACTCCTACAGATGCACCATAGAAAGCACATTGCGGATTGCATCGCAGCTTGGTTTAGGAACAGCTCTTCCCAAGACCACAAGAAATCACAGGGAGTTGTAGATGTTGCTCAGTCCATCAGACAGACCAGACTTCCCACCATTGACTCCATCTACACAGCACGTTGCCTTGGAAAAGTAGCCAACATAATCAAAAGAAAGACAAAGTGCTAGAGTAACTTAGTGAGTCAGGCAGCTTCTCTGGAGAACATGAATTGGGGGCATTTTGAGTTGGGAACCTTCTTGAGACGGATTGTGGTGGTGTGGTTGGGGGGGGGGAGAAAGTTGGAAGACATGAGGGGCAGGACAAAGCTTGGTGAGTGATAGGTGGATACAGGCAGGGGGTTTGACTCAACGCACAATTCTCTCTCATTTTGTATCATCGGCAAATTTTGAAACTATGGCTAACTTATATGGGAGAGAGGTGAATTGGACAGTGCCCTAGCTTATGGAAACTATTTGGTTCATAGGGTCATCGAGATTCATAGAGTCATGCAGTGTGGAAACAGGCCCTTCGGCCCAACCTTCCCATGGCGACCAACATGCCCCATGTACACTAGTCCCACCTACCTGCATTTAGCCCAGAGCCTTCTAAACCTATCCTATCCATGTACCTGTCCAAATGTTTTTTTAACGTCCCTTCACCACATCATTGACAATGATTATGAAAAGCTGTCAATAGTCACAGCTTGCTAACCCGAGAGAGAACAGTTGATACCTGTTTTCTGGTCCAATAATCAATTCTGTGTACTTATGAGATCAACCACTTATATGGGATCTTAATGAGAGCCTTCTTAAAATACAGATACACTGCATTCTTTGGATTCTTGTTATCTATTTTATTGCTCAAATCCTCATAGAAATACAGCAGTTTAGTCAAAGGTGGTCTACTTCATAAAAAAATGGAAAATGATAACCAGAGTATCAATCATATCCATAATCAAAACTTTGGGATGTAGATCATTGGGCCCTTCGGATTTATCAGCTTTTAGTCTCACCAAGTTCTCTGGTGTAATATGTTTTACAAGAACTTATTTATTTTAGTTCCTTATTCTCACGAGACCTTTCATTGTCTGGTCTGTGTGGCAGATACTTTGGTTCTTCTTCCATGAAGGCAGACAAAGAATATTTGTTCAATTCCTCTGCCATTTCCACCCCCCCCCCATTAGAAATTTAAACGAAATAGACACTCTTTATCTTAACAGCCTGGTAATTTTCCTACATTAAGTGCTTCATTTTCAGACAGCTTCCCGCAAATGATCCAAAGCTATTAGTCTGGATTCGTTGGCAATGATGCATTCAATAGCTCCCAAAGGCTAACTATTCCAACAGTTGTCCAATTCTCTCTATCTTTGTCGCCCAAACATGTTTCCTAAGTAGTTCTTATTAATATTCATTGGGCTCAGATTTATACAAGAGTGTTAATAAAATGAAGATTTGCAACTTCAATGTTGCTTTTACAGATACCATCCTGTTCACTTTTAATGCTTCAAGGTAATAAACATAATTCTCTCATTAGACATTGAACAGCACTCTTATGTCTGTGTTTCCTTTGCAACCTTATGTCCTACTATATTGTCTGGACATTACATCGGCAGATTTTCAATTTATGAATTCCTTTATGTCTTTGTCCTCTGTCTTTTTTTTTTAAGAAAACTGCAGCAAAGTGCTAAGTGCCGGAGTAACTCAATGGGTCAGACAGCAGATGCTGCCTGACCCGCTGATTTACTCCAGCACTTTGTGTTCTCCAGAGATGCTGCCTGACCTGCTGAGTCACTTTAGCACTTTGAGGGTATTTGCAGCATCTGCAGTTTCTTGTTTCTGCAGTTTTCTTCACATCTATTTACCACTCCAGAGACTTGAACACGTAAATCAGGCTAACGCTCCCCAACTGTGACAACACAGGAGGTACTACCTTTTTGATGCCCTCTTAAACCAAGGTCTCACCTGTCATTTTGTGCAGGCATACTAGACCCCTTAGCGTTAGTTAAAAGGAAAGGCAAGGGGCGGCGCAGTAGCAGAGTTGCTGCCTTACAGGGCCAGAGACCCAGGTTCGATCTTGACTCCGGGTGCTGTCTGTACAGAGTTTGTATGTTCTTCGAGTGAGCGTGTGGGTTTTCTCCGGGTGCTCCAATTTCCTCCCACACACCAAAGAGTAAAATTGTAAATTGTATAGTGCATATGGAAGTGATGGCTGGTCAACATGGACTCATTGGGCTGAAGGGCCTGTTTCCACGCTGTAACTCTAAAGTCTAGAGTAAAGGGAGTTATCTCTGGTGGCCTGGCCAATATTTATCCCTTGATCAACAAAACCAAAATTGATCATTTGGTCATTATTGTATTTGCTCTTGAGGGAGCACCTACAAATGTTGATACTGTATATCCTAGACCACAACAGTGACAAGACATCAAAAATAAATCTCTGGCAGTAAATAGTAGTTTTGGGATGTTCCGAAAATGATGCGAGAAAAATTATAGATTCAAGACCCAAAATGAGAGGTCATCTCTATGGTCAACTCCAGACACAATGTGTTTACCTTCATTAACAATACAAGTACTGTTACCAACAGAAAGGCCACCTGCCTTGTTGTCCAACAGCCCAGCTTACTGACAGATCAGCAAAGTGTTCAATAGATATCCCCAGGCCGTTCATTATTTCCTGCAACATTGGCGAACATGGGAGGTCATGTTGCAGTTGTACAATACATTAGTGAGACAACATTTAGAGTATTGTGTTCCTATTATAGGAAAGATATTGTCAAACCTAAAAGGGTTCAGAGAAGATTCATAAGGATGTTGCCAGGATGAGAGGGTGTGAGCTACAAGGTTGAGTAGGCGGGGTCTCCATTCCATGGAGCGCAGGAGAATGAAGGGTGACCTTAGAGGTGTACAAAATCATGAGGAATAGATCAAGTAGATGCCCAGAGTAAGGGAATCAAGGACGAGAGGACCTTGGTGAAGGACGAGAGGACCTTGGACGAGAAGCAAGGTGAAGGGGAAAAGATTTAATAGGAATCCGAGGGGTAACTTTTTCACACAAAGGGTAGTGGGTGTATGGTACAAGCTGCCAGAGGAGGTAGTTGAGGCTGGGACTATCCCAACGTTTAAGAAACAGTTAGACAGGTACATGGATAGGACAGGTTTGGAGGGATATGGACCAAGCACAGGCAGGTGGGACCAGTGTAGCAGGGACATGTTGGCTGGGACGGTGGGCAAGTTGGACCTGTTTCCACACTGTATTACTCTATATATCACCAGAACCAAAGGGGGATAAACTGGACAGTCTAGTTTAGTTTAGTTTATTGTCACATGTACCAAGGTACAGTTTATTTTTGTTTAGAGATACAGCGTGGAAACAGGCCCCTCGGCCCATCAAGTCCACACCAACCAGTGATCCCCACACATTAACACTATCCGACACACAATAGGCACAATTTACACTTATACCACGCCAATCTCCCTACGTACTTGTACGTCATTGGAGTGTTGGAGGAAAGATCTCAGAGAAAACCCACGCGGTCACGGGGAGAAGATACAAACTCCGTACAGACAGCAGACATAGTCGGGATCGAACCCAGGTCTCCAGCGCTGCAAGCACTGTAAGGCAGCAACTCTACCGCTGCGCCACTGAGCCACTCCAGTGAAAGACCATAAGTGATTACTAGTTTTTCAGACTGCAGGCTTGCTACTGGTGATGCAACCGAGGGATTGGTGCTGGGCCCATTGCTGTTTGTGGTTTAATAATATGTGGTTCAATAATATGAATGAGAATGTACGAGGTATGAACAGTGAGTTTGCAGATGGCACTAAAGTGGGTGGAATCATAGGCAGTGAAGAGGGTTTTCAGAATTTCCAGCAGGATCTTGAGCAGTTGGGTAATTGGGCTAAAGAACAGCTTATGGAGCACAATGAGGAAAAGTGTGAGATGTTGCATTTTAGGAAATCAAACTAGGGCAGGACCTTCACTGTAACTAGTACCTTGCCCTGAGAAGTGTTGTAGAGTGGAGAGATCTAGGAAAACAGGTGCATAGTTCCCTGAAAGTGGCATCGCAGGTAGATGGGGTGGCTAAGAAAGCTTTCAGCACATTGGCCTTCATAAGTCAGAGCATTGAGTTCTGAAGTTGGGAATGTTATGTTACAGTTGTACAAGACATCGGCAAGATCACATTTGGAGTATTGTGTTCAGTTTTGTTCATCCTACGATAGGAAGGATAACATTAAGCTGGAAAGAGTGCAGAGGTGATTTACATGAAAGATGCCAGGACTAGTGGGGCTGAGCTACAGTGCAAGGTTGGGCAGACAGGTACTTTATTTCTTGGAGCGCAAGTGGCAGAGGGGGCGGTTTTATAGGGATGTATAAAATCATGAGAAGCATAGATGAAGTGAATGCAGAGTCTTTTACCCAGAATAGGGGAATCAAATAGCAAAGGACATGGGTTTAAGGTGAGAGGGTAAAGATTTAATAGAACCGGAAGGGCAATTCTTTCCACACAGAGGTATATGGAACTGAGGTAGTTGGGGCAGGTACTATAACAATATTTAAAAGACATTAGACAGGTACATGAAACGGATAGGTTTAGAGGCATATGGGCCAAACGTGGCAAATGGGCCTAGTGTAGATGGGTCATCTTGGGCCATTGGGCCTTTTTCCATACTGTATGACTCTGACTCTCACAAATGTGCAACCCACTCATCACATACAACATTTCGCAGGAGTTCTATGTTTAAGGTTAATGGTGGCTAATAATGATAGTTTCAGTTTATTCCTTTGCACCATGCTGCATTGATAATGGTGTCAGATAGGAAAATCCTCCCATCATTACATACCACTAATTAATGGGTTTATTTATATACCATCTTAGCTTGGTACAAGGACAGAAATGGTACTTAAGGCTAAGATAGACACAAAATGCTGGAGTAACTCAGCGGGGCAGGCAGCATCTCTGGAGAGAAGGAATGGGTGATGTTTTGTGCTATCGTTATGATGTTTATCTTTATATCCATTCAAATAACAGTAATGAAGATACATCATTAAAAATAAAATATGATCATTCATTCAGGTAAGATATTAAGGAAAGTACACATTCAAGCAGAGGCTTAAACATTTATGATCCATTAATATTTATATTCTCTCAGCTGATGGAACTATTTGTAAATCTTCACCAATTATCTCAGCCTCTTAACAATTTCATGATAACCATTTCATTTTCTGTTTTAAATATAGTTACAAATTACCATTTTATTTCTTTGTAAATTATCCTCTTGTGGCTGCAACCATTTACCAGCCACCATGACAGCTCAATGACAAAAAAACAGTGGAGCTTAAGCAGAGGGATTCAGTTACATTTAATAAAGGACCATTTCCTTAAAGAGGCAAAGATATTTTTGTACGTGACCGTTGTAGGTAACCCCGGTAAGTGAACTTTGCATGTCCTCAGGAGAATATCAGCTGTGCAACTCTGCAATGCACCACTATTCCTAGGCAAACAGACATTAAAAAGCTGGAGTAACTCAGCGGGACAGGCAGCATCTCTGGAGAGAAGGAATGGGTGAAGTTTCGGGTCTAGACCCTTCTTCAGACTTCCAGCCTTTGTGTCTAAGTTCAGAACAGCCTTCCAGTCTGAAGAAGGGTCTCGACCCGAAACGTCACCCATTCCTTCTCTCCAGAGATGCTGCCTGCCCTGCCGAGTTACTGTCATTTTGTGTCTGCAGTTCCTTCCCACGCAAAGCATTAGGTATTGCTGGTGAAACCTTGGGCTGTTTTAAAACACCTAGAAGAGTGTACAAGCCAAATAAAGCAGAAGATACTGGAAATAGCCAGTGGCAAACCTGCCTGCCAGAATGCTGGTCCCCCACCTGTTAAGATGCAATCCATCCCTTTTGTACAATTCCCCCAAAACAGATCCCAGTGGTCTAAGAATCTAAATCCCCGTTCCCTGCACCAACTCCTCAGCCACACATTCAGGTCCCATATCTCCCTGTTCCTGTCCTCACCAGCACGAGGAACTGGAAACAAACCAGAGACGACCACCCTGGAGGTCCTGCTTTTCAGCATTTTTCCCAAGCTCTCTAAAGTCACGCTGCAGAATATCCATCCCCTTCTTTCAAATATCATTTGTGCCAACATGCACTACCACTTCCAGCAGTTTACCTTCACCCTTGAGGATTTTCTGCACTCTATCAGTGACATCCTGGATCCTGGCACCAGGGAGGCAGCACACCATCCTCAAATCCCACCTGTTGCCACAGAAACCCTTTTCCATACCTCACAGTGGAGTCTCCTACTACCACAACATTGCCTAACATCAGCCTCATTGGTTTTGGCTCAACAGCACATTTTGCTTTGCAAACCTGTCTGCCACTCAGTGTGGCAACATCTTCTGCCCCAACAGCTTCCAAGTGGGTGAACCTGTTCTCAAGAGGTACAACACTGAGAGTCCCTTGCACTCCAAGTTTCCTTCCCTTTCTCACCATCATCCACCTTCTCTCTTCCAGTACATTCAGTGTAACAATCTCACTGTAGGACTTGTCCAGGAACAACTCAGTTTCTCAGACAGACCCGAGGTGATCCACTTGCTTCTCCAGACACCCAACACAGTCCTTCAGGAGCTGAACCTGGACACACTTCTCACACTTGTTGCAGCCAGAGGCACCAGCAGTGTCCCTGACCTCCCACATCCTGCAAACATCACATTGAATCAGCTTACCTGACGTTTCCTTCTTGCATCTCACCCCACCCTCTCCAACTTCCAGTGGGGCCTCCTCCCTCAGCCTCCTCACCAAAGACTCACACTTTTCTCACAGGGCACTCACAGCCAAAGACTCACACAAGCCTTGCTTATATCAGTTGCTAAATTGACTAATTGTCCATTTTACCAATCTTCCAATCTAATTGTTCAACCAATCCCCACACTCACTCCTAACCTGCCTTTCACTGATGAGCTTGAAGGTATGTACTTCTCCCGACCTGCCCTCAAAGACTGCTAACTGCCGTCTGCACTCTTTTTATACCTGCTCTACCTGTGACTCACCAAGTCCAGCCAACAGTCGTTCTTGCTGCTGCTTTGCCCGACCTGCACTCAAAGACTGCTAACCTGCCGTTTGCGCTTTTTTAAAACTCCTTTTATGTAAACCAGCATCTGCAGTTCCTTGCCTCTACTTCTTCAAATGTTTCCTGTCTTCGTGTACTTTAAATCATCGGTTTAAACCAGCATCTGTCGTTCCTCCCTACACTATTCATCGGCAAATGGGGAGAAGATTATATCTGCCATTGTGTAATATTAAAGTCGATCCTGGACTGTAGGGTGAAGTTAAAATGTGCAATCACTTTTCCCTCACACTAATCAGATCCACACTAGTAGGTTGTTTTACAGTAAAGTTGCTTTGTAGTAAAGCAACCTACTAGTATGGGTGGAAAGGTAATGTGCCTGTTGCAAGATACAAATCTGGACCTGATTTCTGGTTCTAAAAAGAGGGAAATTTCCTTCAGATTCCCAATAATGGCTCCCTATAATAGGATAAAGCAGTGCAGCTATCTGGTAACATTTCCGCCATCATAAAGATGGAAACATAGAAACATAGAAAATAGTTGCAGGAGTAGGCCATTCACCGCTTCGAGCCAGCACCGCCATTCGATATGATCATGGCTGATGATCCAAAATCAGTATCCCGTTCCTGCTTTCTCCCCATATCCCTTGATTCTGTTAGCTATATCTCTCTTGAAAACATCCAGTGAATTGGCCGCTGCCTTCTGTGGCAGAGAATTCCACAGATGCTGTACTGTACATGGACATTTTGTCCCTTGAAACTTCCAACAACACGGTGGATTGTGTGGCAGTGACAGGACCTCCAGCAAAACTCACCAAGGCTGGTCCGAAGATAGACACAAATTGCTGGAGCAATTCAGCGGGCCAGGCAGCATCTCCGGAGAAAAGGAACAGATGATGTTTTTGGTCAAAAGTGGAGAAGTCTGAACCCGTTCCTCTTCTCCAGACATGCTGCCTCATCCACTGAGTTGCTCCACCACTTTGTGTCTACCTTGGGTATAAACCAGCAGCTGCAATTCCGTCCTACACATCAAGGGTTTTCTGAAGATAGACACAAAATTCTGGAGTAACTCAGCGGGTCAGACTGCATCGTTGGAGAAATGGAGTAGGTGACATTTCGGGTCGAGACCGTTCTTCACACGTCACCTATCCCTTCTCTCCAAAGATGCTGCCCGACCCGCTGAGTTGCTCCAATACTTTGTGTCTATCTTCGGTATAAACCAGCATCTGGAGAAGGAATTTATTTCACCAGAGTGTGGTGAACCTATGGAATTCATTGCCACAGAAGGCTGTGGTAACCAAGTGATTCGGTATTTTCAAAGCAGAGATTGATAGGTTCTAAACTAGAAAGGGGATCACAGGCTATGGGGAGAAGACAGGAGAATGGGGTTGAGAGGGTATTAGATCAGACGTGATCAAATGGCCAGGCTGACTCAATTGGCTGTTCCGACCAGCACACTAGCACTATCCTACACACTAGGGATAGTTACAGTAGATATAACTCTTCGGGCTAACGGAATCAAGGGATATGGGGAGAAAGCAGGAACGGCGTACTGATTTTGGATGACCAGCCATGATCATATTGAATGGCGGCACTGGCTCGAAGGGCCGAATGGCCTACTCCAGCACCTATTTTCTATGTTTCTAACTCCGCCAGCTGGATTATGGTGGGGGTGGGGTGGTGCAGGTCCATGGGAACTCTCTTTTAAGTTTCCTTTGCAGTGACATAGCAACATGACTTGGAAATATACCCCCATTCTTTCATTGCCACTGAATAAATACCCCCAAACTTACCCCACTTTACATCCTCTGGTTCTTGATTCGTGTACCTTGAGAAAGAGTATGTGTAAATATGTGCTAAAACTGGCATTCTGAAAATTGACTGAGTTCTAAATATTGTGGCTGATTATTAAATTTGATGTTGGCCATGAGAATAGGATGAAAATCAATAAGCTTTTTTATTATTAATTGGCGCAGGAGCAGTTATCATACGCAGGAGAGTTAGTGGGTTTAGCAGAGTTTGTAAGAGAATACTGCTTTGTGAGGAGAGGGTAGATGGTAAGAAGGGATTTCATGATTCTATTGCTACTTTAATTAAACAACATTTAATAGTTTTGAAAATAACGTACAGATTAATACATATGTGAGCACTGTTTGAGAGTGGTGTCTATACTGTCAAAGTGCAACAGTAATTCAAGCATATTATCTCATAGAGTGATACTCATAGAGTCTTACAGCATAGAAACAGGCCCTTCAGCCCAATTTGCCCACACCGGCCAACATGAGCCATCTATACTAGTCCCACCTACCTGCTCATTTGGCTCATATCCCTCTAAAACTATCCTACCCATGCACCTGTCTAAATGTTTCTTAAACATTGCGATAGTCCCTGCCTCAACTACCTCCTCTGGCAGCTCGTTCCGTACACCCCACCACTCTTTGCGTGAATAAGTTACCCCTCAGGTTCCTATTAAATCTTTGAGAATAAATTATTAGTGTGCCCATCACAAGAACTGAAGAAGACAGGAAAATAAGATCAGAAGTAATACACCAAAGCTTCTCAAGCCTGCCTCAACATTAAATGGGATCATGGCTGACGTATGAAACTCTCTGCTCCACCCTGGTGCCAGATTCACACACAATGCTCAATTCTTTGATCTTTACATTTTTTATCTATCATCTCAAACATTACTAGTATTTCAGCCTCCACCAGCCTCAGGGGCAGGGAATTATAGAGACTCACTGCCCTCTGAGAGAAGAAATTTCTCCTCAACTCAGTTTCACCCTTATTTTGTAGCTTTGTCTCTTTGTTCAAGACTCTCCATAAGTGAAAACATCTCAACATTTACCGTGTCAAGCTTCTTAGGATTGAATCAGGTCAACTCTCATTCTTCAAATCTCCAAAATTATAAGCCTAAACTGCCTAACATTAGACAGTTACATGATTAGGAGAGGTTTAGAAGGATATGGGCTAAAGGCAGGCAGGTGGGACTAGTGTAGAGGGGCATGTTGGTCAGAGTGGGCAAGTTGGGCCGCAGGTGCTCTGTTTTCACACTGTATGACTATGAGTCTATGACTGTGGACAAGACCATCTTTCCATCTCATGATTCTCCTTAGAACTGCCTCCAATGCTACAATATTGTATTGCAGGTAACGGGACAATGCACAGGATTCCTGGTTTGGCCTCATCAATACAATGACCTCATCCTCCCATGCTCTTCCACCTATTTCCGTATTATGGGCAAACTTGGAAACCTTACATTTTGATCATTTCTCCAGGTCATTAACGCAAAGAGTAAATAACTGAGTGCCAAGAACCAACCATTCCCTTGGGTACTCCGATTTAGGTTTTAGAGATACAGGGCGAAAGCAGGCCCTTCAGCCCATCGAGTCGGTGTCGATCAACTATCACCCCGTATACTAGCACTATCCTACATACTAGGAACAATTTACAGTTTACAGGAGCCAATTCACCTACAAACCTGCTTTGGAGTGTGGGATGAAACCAGAGCACCTGGGGAAACCCACGCAGTCACAGGGAGAACGTACAACCTCTGTACAGACAGCACACAAGTCTGGATCAAAACCTGGGTCTCTGGCATTATAGGGCAGCAGCTCTACCACTGCGCCACTGTGCCACTGCGCCACTGTGCCACTGCGCCACTGTGCCACTGTGCCACTGCGCCACTGCGCCACTGTGCCGACCTCTTGGTATGTTCATCCAGCCTGAAAAGGAGCCATTTATTACAACTCTTTGTTTCTATGTGACAGCTGAATGTATTTCACTGCACCTTTGCTGCACGTGACAATAAAAGAACCATTGAACCATTGGGTTTCAATTGCTTCCCTGCCCACTGTGGATCCTTCCAGATCTCTATCCTGTGCCTTAGCTTGTGAAACGTCATTTTCCATCTATCATTAACATCAGATGCAGAATAGGATGCATCTGCCACAGCCAATTGTTCATAGAAGATAGACACAAAATGCTGGAGCAGGTCAGGCAGCATCGCTGGAGAAAAAGAGCCAGTTACATTTTGTGTCGAGACCCTTCTTCAGACACGAGACTTCAGACGTCTCGACCCGAAACATCACCTGTCAATTCTCCAGAGATGCTGCCTGGCCTGTTGAGTTACTCCAGCATTTTGTGTCCATCTTCGGTGCAAAACAGCATCTGTGGTTCCTTCCTACAAACCCAATTGTTCATTTAATGATTCAATAACTCAATAATTCACCAGGGTTGGAGTTCAGTTTAGTTTAGTTTAGTTTCGAGATACAGCGTGGAAACAGGCCCTTTGGCCCACCGGGTCCGTGCCGACCAGCGATCCCCGCACACTTACACTATCTTACACCCACTAGGGACAATTTTTACATTTACCAAGCCAATTAACCTACATCCTTGTACGTCTTTGGAGTGTGGGAGGAAACTGAAGATCTCGGAGAAAACCCACGCGGTCACGGGGAGAACGTACAAGCACCCATAGTCGGGATTTGAACCCATGTCTCCAGCACAGCAAGTGTTGTAAGGCAGCAACTCTACCACTGTGCCACTGTGCCTGTTCACAGTTCAGTAGGCACAGCTGAAACCAGGCTCAAAATCAGCGGTAGAATGATTTTTAAAGTCCATTTCCCGTTTAGCATCCCAATCTAAACCAGCATATGACAGGAGCGTCACTGGAATGCAGGATACAGTGAATAATTTAATTTATTTCTGGATGGAAAAATTGAGCGGGCTGCATAATAGACAGACTCTCCGTCACACCTAGTATCATTACTATGCAGAAGATAGAGACAAAATGCTGGAGTAACTCAGCGAGACAGGCAGCATCTCTGGAGAGAAGGAATGGGTGACGTTTCGGGCCGAGACCCTTCAGTATTATGCATTCCTTCACGGTGCCAAGACTTGTAGATAAGAAAACAACACTGTAAATAAAGAGCAACTATTCATTACAGCTCACTTATACATAGCAGAATTTTTTTTTCCCTGCACATTTTACACAAGTGAAGCAAATCGTGTGTTTGATTGCAGTGATCAATTCAAACCTTCTACTTTGCTTTTGTTTAATTAGCCTCTAGCCTTAATGCCACAGAAGGCAGTGGAGGCCAATTCACTGGATGAATTCAAGAGAGAGTTAGAATTAGCTCTTGGGGCTAACGGAATCAGAGGATATGCGGAAAAAGCAGGAACGGGGTACTGATTCTGGATGATCAGTCATGATCATATTGAATGGCGGTGCTGGCTCGAGGGGCCGAATGGCCTACTCCTGCACCTATTTTTTTTCTATCTTTCTAACTACATTCCACGCGTACCCTCCTTTAGCATATGACTATGTCATAAACTTCTCACAGAGTTTTCCCCACTAATTTGTATGTGTGCCTTCGTCACTCGTGGATTTTCATCTATAAGGGAGTAAAAAGTTGACGGACAATGACGTTTGACAATCTCGTAAACGTTACATCATTTTTCCACACATCTATAATCTTCCCTCAATAATCTCAGTGACCTCAGTGACCTCCCCTTTGTTTAGTTTAGTTTATTGTCACGTGTACTGACGAGGGTACACTGAAAAGCTTTTTTGTTGCGTGCTAACCAGTCAGTGGAAAGACTGTACATGATTACAATCGAGCCGTCTACAATGTACAGATACAGGGTAAAGGGAATAACATTTATTGCAAGATAAAGTCCATCAAAATCTGATTAAAGATAGTCAGGGGAACTCCAATGAGATAGATGGCAGGTCAGGGCCGCTCTTTAGTTGGTGAGAGGATGGTCCAGTTGCCTGATAACAGCTGAGAAGAAATTGCCTTTGAATCTGGAGGTACACTTCAGTGCTTTATGCCTGGAGGGAGTGGGGAGAAGAGGGAGTAACCGGGGTGAGACCCAATCCTTGATTATGCTGGTAGCATTGCCGAGGCAACATGAAGTGGAAATGGAGTCAATGGAAGAGAGGTTGGTTTGAGTGATGGTCCGGTCGGCCCCTACAATTCTCACAATTTCTTGCATGGTGTCATCTGAGAATTTGTAAATTGAGTTGGATTTGCATTTGGCTGCACAGTCGTGGGTGTACAAGTGTAAAGAAGGGGGCTGAGAACTCACCCTTGTGAGGCATCAGTGTTGAGGATTATCGGAGAGGCTGATTTGTCCTCTATCCTCACTGATTGTGGTCTGTTGTTCAGGAAGTCGAAGATCCTGGTTCCATGAGTTTGGAGATGAGCTTAGATGGGATAATGGTATTGAAAGCAGAGCTGTAGTCCACAAATAGGAGTTTAACGTGGGTGTCTCTCTTATCCAGGTGTTCCAGGGATGAGTGTAGGGCTAGGCCGAGGGCATCATCTGTGGACCTGTCGTCGCGGAATGTGAACAGCAGTGAGGCAAGGCCGCTGGGTAGGCGGGACTTAATGTCTTCCATAACCAGCCTCTCAAAACATTTCATGATGGTGGATGTCAAGGTCATTGGACGGGAGTCGTCAAGTCATGAGATCTTACTTTTCTTCGGCACCTGGATGCTAGTGGCCTTCTTGAAGCAGGTGGGTATTTCAGAACGGAGTAGGGAGAGATTAAAACTGTCTGTCAACCGCTCGTGTTCCTAAGGATGTGGCCAAGGACTCCATCTGGGCAAACTGCTTTCCGTGGGTTCACCCCTTTGGATAGTGAATTTCATAGATTCGTTACATTCTGTGTAAAAACAAAAATCTTCTCACCTCTGTCCTGAATAGCCGATTCCCTATTCTGAGACAGTCTTGTCCAGTTCTGGACAAGATTCTCAGTTGAGGGAATCATCATTTCTGCATCGGCACGTGTCAAGTACTATAATCATTTAGTATTCAGCAATATTGTTCAGAAATAAAAGAAATTGCACAAAAAAAGTCTAGATCTTGGGAATAAATTCACTTCGACAGTGCTAAACATGATGGGAATATTAGCTGCCAGTTGTAATCAAGTCCTGAACATTCAGTCCCAAATTAAAATGACAGCATGGAGAGAACTACAATCAGTGGTTGTTGTTCTTGCACATGTCTAGCACTTGTGATCAAATATAAATTTCTTCCTAAATTTAGCAATGTAGTTGGAGCTAAATCATCGCTTGTACGCAATGTATTCATGAATTGAAAATGATTCACTGATATTGATCAAAAGCGTTGAATGGCATGAATAAAATACTTTCATCGAATTACCAAACGTCTTAGTGTTTTAGAAAAAAAAACACTTGCAAAGAGTTGAAAAATAGTGGTAAAGTATAACTGGGAGTTCTGTAAATATGGGGGCAGATCTTCTGCCCAATCTTCTGGCGCAGCGGTAGAGTTGCTGCCTTGCAGCGCCGGAGACCTGGGTTCGATCCCGACAATGGGTGCTGTCTGTACGGAATTTATACCTTCTCCCTGTGACTGTGTGGGTTTTCTCCGGGAGCTCCGGTTTCCTCCTACACTCCAAAGACGTGCAAGTTTGTAGGTTAATGCTTTGGTAAAAATTGGTTTGATGTGTAAATTGTCCCTAGTGTGTGTAGGATAGTGTTAGTGTGCGGGCGGGGATCGCTGGTCGGCACTGACTCGGTGGGCCGCAAGGCCTGTTTCTGCACTGCATCTCTGAAAATTAAAACAAAACTAAACACCAATGCTAATGCCAAAGATAGACACAAAGTGCTATAGTAACTCAGCGAGCCAGGCAGCATCGCTGGAGAAAAGGAATAGGTGACTTTTGGGTCGGAACCCTTCTTCATATCTTACCTGCATATTCCCATCTAAGACCCAGTTTCCGGTACAGTCATGGGTGCAACTTGGCAGTGACATCTTCCAGCCAGCCATCTATGCCTCATTGATGCTCTGGGGGACTGTGGTTTTCGATGGGCAGCACAATCTTTCACGGGTCCCTCAGCTTGTGGGCTGGCAAATCTCAGTTCAGTTCAGTTTTATTGTCACGTGTGCTGAGGTACAGTGAAAAGCTTTTTGTTGCATGCGAGCCAGTCAACGGAAAGACAATACATGATTACAATCGATCCATTGACACTGTAGAGATACATGATAATATTTAGTGCAAGGCAAGTCCGATCAAGGATAGTCCGAGGGTCATCAAAGAGGTAGATGGTAGTTCAGCACTGCTCTCTGGTTGTGGTGGGATGATTCGGTTGCCTGATAACAGCTGGGAAGAAACTGTCCCTGAATCTGGTGGTGTGCGTTTTCACACTTTTATACCTAAATCTGCCCCTCAGGCTCTGTACGATGAAGCTTGGAGCAAGCACACCAAAGCCCACTCAAGTCAATGTCAAATAATGGCGTCCTGAAGAAAGCCAAGTGGTTGTGTTTTCATAATTTATGTATGGTACGATTTTAATTCACTTTAATGGCTTGGATTTGTTTTGAAGCCTCTAAATGTAAAAATATTATTTTAGCATACCAAGTTTTTAACAATTTTTGGTGCAGAGGTAGAATTGAGGCCTTACAGCGTCAGAGACTCGGATTCTATCCTGACTACGGATTGTGTCTGTACGGAGTTTGTACATTCTCCCTGTGACCGCATGGGTTTTCTCTGGGTGCTCCGGGTTCCTCCCACACTCCAAAGGTGTACAGGCTTAATTATCTTCAGTAAAATTGTAAATTGTCCCTAGAGCGTAGGATGGTGTTAGTGTACGGGGTGATCGCTGGTCGGCGCGGACTCGGTGGGCCAAAGGGCCTGTTCCTGCTTCACATCTCTAAAGTTTCTTAAAGGATTGGACAGGCTAAATGCAGGAAAAATGTTTCCAATGTTGGGGGAAGTCCAGAACCAGGGGTCACAGTTTAAAAATAAGGGGTAGGCCATTTAGGACTGAGATGAGGAAAAACATCTTCACCCAGAGAGTTGTAAATCTGTGGAATTCTCTGCCTCAGAAGGCAGTGGAGCCCAATTCACTGGATGTATTCAAGAGAGAGTTAGATTTAGCTCTTAGGGCTAAAGGAATTAAAGGATATGGGGAAAAAGCAGGAACAGGGTATTGATTTTGGATGATCAGCCATGATCATATTGAATGGCGGTGCTGGCTCGAAGAGCCGAATGGCCTACTCCTGCACCTATTTGTCCATGTTTCTATGTTTGGAGTAAAATCTAAAGTCTGAAGTTAAAAAAATCCTCCTCAGCTCAGCTCCGCTTATTTTGCAACTGGTTCAAGACCTGTCGAGAAAGTAATAGACAGAGACCTCTCCACTGCTGAAGGGCAATATGATTAGCCTGGGGATTACTGATCTTTCAGAGAAAGTAGCATTCTAGGCTCCTGCACAAAACAATAAAGAATTGAAGAGCGGATCATATTCCAGTAGTCAGCAGACCAGAAGAGAAGCACTTCAGTAAACAATGAGGAACTGGTCCCAATATTTGCAGCTCCTTCCTACACAAAACCATGATATACCCTTTCAGCTTGCAAAACATTGAACTGAATGTACAAATCAATAAAAATTACTCTTTTAATCAACAATTTAGCTTTGCATCTTGCTTAGATGTCCTTCCAATCAATTCTACCCCCATCACCACTGTATGATGGTTACAATGCTTTAATTATGAATGGTAGCCTGGACCCCAAGGTGTGAGGGGATAAATTGACCATGCTGTCATGCAGTTGATTGTGCATGATTAACCCTCACTCATTCAGCTTGCTGCTGGAAATGCACATTTGCCCATGTTTTAAGTACTTGAACAGTAGTTCATGCTGTTGATGGTTGTAGTGCAACACAAGACCTAATTTTGTGAAAAGCAAGCACTAGGTCAAGCTACAGGTATATCGTTTGGCTTATCTGTTTCTCATTCTATCATTGCAATGGAAATTATTTTGGAAATGATTACATTATGGTAGAATATATATTTAGTATATTTGTAATATATTTTATGTATTAATTATATATTCACCTTTATATATTTTTAATTTTTATAAATGTTATTTATTTTTAATGTTATTTCTTATTTATACCATAATTTTATGTTTATTTAATATTTTATTATTATTCATATTATTTATTATGTTATATATAATATATTATATTATTTATATTATTATTTATATTATTTACTGTATATTATGTATAATATTATTTATATTATCATTACATCAATATTATTATATATTGATCAATAATATTATTTATATATTATTTGTTATTTATGTACTGTTTATGGTTTATTTATTTACTTTTATATGTTCTATGTTTTTTACTTATCTTTTTCATGCAGTGGAAAATATTTTGGTAAAATATAAAAGTATAGTTATATTTACTTTTATATATAAAAGTATTTCAGTAGTATTGCTCTGGATTGCTTGATGGAAGAGATGGGGAGAGAGAGAGATGCTTTTTCGCCAGAGATGCTGTCTGACTCCAGTTACTCTTCTGAGTTATTCCAGCTTTTTGTGTCTATCTGAGAGAAAGAGAGATACTGTCTAACTAGAAAGACCCAGTTGGCCTTCTCGGCATACGGTGGAAGAACAGGGAAGGAAAGAATAAGTGCGTAAAAGCCAGAATAAAGTGGCTTCAGCCCTTCCAGAAGCCCAATGATTACCACGTGCTCAATAACTACACCCTCAGTGCTTATCTACAATTTTTGACAGTCAGAACATTGTGGTGAGCAATTGAAAATCACTGCGGGGCAATATAAGCTCAAGACCAACCTGATGTCAATTTGAAACGAGATGGAAAAAAAAAGATCTTCAAATTCCTTTGGGTCAGGTTATCTCGCTTGGTATACTTTGTCATTTTACTTTGCAAGTCGTAGGCTTACTTTCTCATCTTCAAATCTATTGAAGTGGGCTAGGAGCATACAGCAAAGATAAATTGTGCAGAGAGGTTTCATGAAACTGCACTGAGCAAAATCAACTTTATGTTCACCATAAAAAGCCATTACTTCACCGGCTAGTGGCTCAATTACACTCCAGATGAAATCGAAACTATTGTTTCAATTGCCAAATGTGGTAAAACATTCCAAGCCCGAATAATCTCTTCCTCTTTTCACTCAATTTATTTTTGTCCTCCCTCTCATTCCCCTTTTCATTTCCTTTACCTGACCATTTTACTTTAGTTTAGTTTAGTATGTTATTCAGAATTCACTTACAGTGGCGCAATGGCACCAGGTTCAATCCTGATCTCGGGTGCTGTCAGTGTGAAATTTGCACATCTTCCATTTAACCGTGTGGATTTCCTCTGGGTAAGAAAGTGATTGTGTACCTGCTGGAATGTAGCACTGGGAGGTTTTATACTATTCTACATGCTCACATACCTATTGAATCCTTGGGTAAGTTAGGTTGAGGAAGAACAACCCAGGTTGTAAGCGATCAGAAAATCATCATAAAAGTCAGATTTCGTAGTTCTTTCTTGTGGCTGAAAAAAGTACTCCAGTACTTTCTGTCTTTCTTCGGTATAAACCAGCATCTGCAGCTCCTTCCTACACATCTTGCACAGACCAAATCCCCCTTTCTGACAAATGAATCAGCAAAGAATTATCGATGGACTAAGTATAAATCAATAGGCCTTATATCCGGGTTTCAGGCAAAAGCACGGTGTAGTTTGCTGGTTTAACATAGAATGACCTTTAGATTTAGATTTTTTTTTAGATTTAGAGATACAGCGCAGAAACAGGCCCTTCGGCCCACCAGGTCGGCGCCGCCCAGCGATCCCCGCACACTAACACTATCCTACATCCACTAGGGACAATTTTTACATTTGCCCAGCCAATTAACCTACAAACCTGTATGTCTTTGGAATGTGGGAGGAAACCGAAGATCTCGGAGAAAACCCACGCAGGTCACGGGGAGAACGTACAAACTCCGTACAGTACAGTACAGCGCCCGTAGTCAGGAACGAACCGGAGTCTCCGGCGCTGCATTCGCTGTAAGGCAGCAACTCTACCGCTGCGCCACCGTGCCACCTGTTTGGTGTTTTTCCAGATATTCGTCCCATTACCAAATTTTAGGGCCTTATTTTTTTTAAACAGCATCTAAAGTGAGCATGAGGTCCTAGGATTATGCAGATTTGATGCCAAAATAGTTATCATCAGGATCCTAAAATCAGATAACACTTTTGTTTATTAATGGCGTGTTAGGCAGGAAGCCTTGTTTCCCGAAGAAGGCGACACAGTTAAATTTAATTGTGTTCTATTTCTTTTACAAAGCTTGTGTGTTAAGTAAACCATGGCTGGGCGCCCAGATTGTAATAGTAATGCACATCTTTGCCGATTGTAAATTTCTTCATCAAAATCCACTCACAGGATAAAAGAGCGTTGGAAGAACATTTGACAGCAAACCATTAGGTATCATTGGAACACAAACTTGCACAATGGTAAGAAGCAAGCTTACATTTTGTTTCACTTGCTTATTAATTCATCCTAATGTGTCTGCTTATCCAAAATGGATGAGCTCAAAGTTGTTGCCTTGGCGATTTACATCAGTAAATTAGTAAAACTAGTCAATCAGAATCAAGGGAAAATCTCTTCATGGTCAGTATTAAACCTAGCATCTGAGATGTTTGTGGCTATTGGGAGTTAGTTAACATGGCCTTGAATATATCAGTGGGAGTTCTTCAGAGCAGTTGCCTCATCAATGAGGAGAACATTTAATGATGACTTTCAAGGTCTTGACAACATTAAACATGGGGTGGCAAGTCACATGAACCACACAAATATCAAGGAATAATTATTCCTGACCAGAAATACTTCACTTTGATAAGTACCAGTATTATTATGCATAGACACAAAAAGCTGGAGTAACTCAATGGGACAGGCTGCATCTCTGGAGAGAAGGAATGGATGACATTTCAGGTAGAGTCCCTTCCTCATACAGAGTGGCCCATGTCCGTCTAAACCTGCCATATTCATGTACCTGAAGAATAGATCGGGTAGATGCACTGAGTCTCTTGCCCAGAGTAGGGGAATCAAGAACATGGGCAGGAACACAAGAACACTGTGAATGATAGGGCTATGGGGAAAGTTGTAGAGCAGAAGGATCTAGAAGTGCAGGTACATAGTTCATTGAAAGTGGCACCACGGGTAGATAGGGTGGTCATAAAGGCTTTTGCCGCTTTGGCCATCAGTCAGAGTATTGAGTATAGAAGTTTGGAAGCCATGTTGCAATTATATAAGACGTTGGTGAAGCCGTATTTAGAGTATTGTGTTCAGTTCTGCACACCATGCAATAGGAAATATGTCTAAATGTTTCTTAAATGCTGTGATATTACCTGCCTCAACTACCTCCTCTGACAACTCGTACCATACAGCCACCACCCATTGTGTGAAAAGTTACCCCTATTAAATCTTTCCCCGTCACCTTAAACCCATGTTCTTGATTCCCCTACTCTGGGCAAGAGACTCAGTGCATCTACTCAATCTATTCTTCTCATGATTTTGTACACCTCTCTGAGATCAACCCTCATCCTCCTGCGCTCCCAGGAATATCTCAACCACTTCCTATAGTGCAGGCCCTCAATTCCTGGCAACATCCTCGTAAATCTTATCTGCACCCTTTCTAACTTGACAACATATTTCCTATAGCATGGTGTGCAGAACTGAACACAATATTCTAAATACGGATTCACCAATTATATAATTGCAATATGGCTTCCCAACTTCTATACTCAATACTCTGACTGATGGCCAATGTGCCAATAGCCTTTTTGACCACCTTATCTACCCATGGTGTCACTTTCAACAAACAATGTACTTCTAGATCCTTCTGCTCTACAACTCTCCCCAGAGCCCTACCATTCACTGTGTAGGTCCTGCCCATATTAGTCTTCCCAAAATGCAACTCCTCAAATTTCTCAGTATTAAATTCCATCAACCATCCCTTAGCCCATCTGCCCAACCGTTCAAGATCCTGCTGCAATTTGTGACAACCGTCTTCATTATCTACAATACCGCCCAATTTTGGTTCATCCGTTTTATTATTATTTTTGCTCAGTTTGGATTGGACTGCAATCTTGCACAATTCTGAGGTTTTGCGATCTTCATTCTATTTTTTATTGTGTTTATCATTACTCATATCTACTGATCACTCTGTGAGGATCATGAGAATAAGGAATTTCTTTGCACCCTGGCGTATAATGACAATAAAGTAATCTGAATCAGAACCTGATGTCCGATTGACAAATGCATATTATTTACTGAAACATGACTCATTCCATTCAAATGATGTAGTTTATATCATTCAATTATTCAGTGTACACTGCCTTATGCTTAAGTAAGGACAGCAAAATGCATTTTATATGTATTAATATGTTACTGGAGCTACCCACACATTATCAGTCATGATTTAGAGTTTTTCTTTGAAAATAGGCTTTGGTGCATAATGAAGGTCATTAGGTCATAAAGTCATAAGGCCATGAAGCATGGAGTTAGAGGACCTGAACTGAGCCTGATGGGTGTCTGAAATTATATGACCTTGGGCTCCAATTGGTTATGGTTAGATTAACTATGAATTAGGATTTAATTTTATATTAATTTTATATCTAATTTTATATTTGAGCAGATCTCTAAAGTATAATTTCTGTTTCAGTGGCCCAATTCATCTCAATTCATTTGTCCAAAGAAAGATGAACACAGAACATAGACAGCACAGAAAAAGAACAGGCCCTTCGGCCCACAATGTCCATACCGAATTGATGAAATGGAGGACCTCATTGAAACATATAGAATAGTGAAAGCCTTGGATAGAGTGGATGTGGAGAGGATGTCTCCATCAGTGGGAGAGTCTAGGTCATTGGCTCAGAATTAAAGGACGTTCTTTCAAGAAGGAGATGAGGAGAAATTTCTTTAGTCAGAGGGCGGTGAATCTGTGGAATTCTTTGCCACAGAAGGCTGTCGAGGCCAAGTCAGTGGATATTTTTAAGGCAGAGATAGATAGATTTTTGATTAGTACGGGTGTCAGAGGTTATGGGGAGATGGCAGGAGAATGGGGTTCGGCGGGAGAGATAGATCAGCTATGATTGAATGGCAGAGTAGACTTGATGGGCCGAATGGCTTAATTCTACTCTTATCACCTTATGACCTTATGACCCATGTTAAACTAATCTCCTCTGCCGGCACATGATCCATACCTCTTCATTTCCCGCATTTCCACGTGCCTATCTAAATGTTTAGATTTATTATTGTCACGTGTACCGAGGTATAGTTTTTACATGTTATCCAAATAGATCACACACACTATATACAAATGTCTCTTAAATGCCATTATCGCATCTATCTCCAGGCACCTACCACATTCAGTGTAAAAAAAACATGCCCGCACATATCCATTAAATTTTGCTCCTCTCACCTTAAAGCTAGTCTTGGGCATTTCCACCCTGGCACAAATGCTCTGACTGTCTACCCTAGCTATGCCTCTCATAATTTTATATGCTTCTTCCCCGCAACCTCTGATGTTTTAGAAGAAAACAATCCAAATTTGTCCAACCTCTCCTTATGGTTTTGTACCTTCTATTGAAGAATGATACGCCTCTGCAATTTACGATTAATTGAAAATGAAGAATGATTGTAACTGGAATAACAAGGAAAATGCTACAAATACTCTGGACGGCACAGCAGTAAAGTTGCTGCCTTGCAGCGCCAGAGACCTGGGTTCGATCCACACTTCGGGTGCTGTCTGTATGGAGTTTGCACAGCTGTACTGATGTGCTGCTGCAGATAAGAATTTCATTGTGCTACCTGGGACATATGACAATAAAACACACTTGACTCTCTTGACATTCTCCCCGTGACCGCATGGGTTTTCCCCGGGTGCTCCAGTTTCCTCCCACACACTAATGATGTACAGGTTTGTACAAATTGCTGGAGTAACTCAGCAGGACAGGCAGCATCACTGGAGAGAAGCTTACAGCACCTGAGACCCCAGTTCGATATCAACTATGGGTGCTGTCTGTACGCAGTTTGTACGTTCGCCCCGTGACCTGCGTGGGTTTTCTCCGAGATTTTTGGTTTCCTCCCACACTCTAAAGACATACAGGCTTGTAGGTTAATTGGCATGGTGTAAATGTAAAATTGTCCTTAGTGTGTGTAGGCTGGTGTTAACGTGCGGGGATCACTGGTCGGCACGGGCTCGGTGGGCCGAAGGGCCTCTTTCCACGCTGTATCGCTTCAACTAAACCACACTGAATTAAACATAATAAATGTTCTTGTCACTGAATTACTGTGCTATTAAATAATAGTCTGGGTCATCCTGGCCCAAACCAATGGCCAAGACTTACTGCCCTTGGTCATCATCTGGTTGCACTTTGTCCATCATGAAGTGATGCATGAGTTGATTCTCTGCCCTTCCGATAGGCATCCCTATGCATAGAACGAGCTCCAAACGTCAAGAAAGCCTCAAGCTACATAGCCCGAGGACATCTCTGGTGTCCCAGCTGCCTTTGACAGCAAATCAGCCGCCTTATAGTCTTAAAGACTTTTCAAACAATTCTTAAAAGAGCCAGTTGAACGTTATTGCATTCGATACAAGAATGCTTAATGCATAGAAAGTGCTGCAGTGACTCGGTGGGTCAGGTAGCATCCCTGGAGAACATGAATAGGTGATGTTTCTGGTCAAGACCCTTTGTCACCTATCCATGTTCTCCAGAGATGCTGAGTTACTCCACCACTTTGTATCATTTTTTGTAAACCAGCATCTGCAGATCCCTATAGCCAGAATTAATTAAGCATTAGTTTAGTTTAGGTTAGAGATACAGCGCGGAAACAGGTCCTTCGGCCCAACGAGTCCGCACCAACCAGCGATCCCCGCACATTAACATTATCCTACAAACACCAGGGACAATTTACACATACACCAAGCCAATTAACCTACACAGCTGTATGTCTTTGGAGTGTGGGAGGAAACCGAAGATCTCGGAGAAAACCCACGTGGCCTCAGGGAGAATGTACAAACGCCGCACAGGCAGCACCCGTAGTCGGGATAAAACCAGGGTCTCCGGCACTGCAAGCGCTGTAAGGCAGCAACTCTACCGCTGTGCCACCTATTTTTAATTTATTAAAAAATATAATTGAAGCAATTAAAGTAAAGCAAAATAGATAACATGCTTTCCTGAGATACCCTTTTCCACTAAATGAATGTGTTGTCATTCCTTTGAGGTATAAAGTTGAAAGCTGGGTACGATGTTTATATGGACCTCTCTTCAGTAAACCGTTGCTCTGCTATTGCGACTAGGCAGCAGCGATTTACATAAGATGGACCCACCATTGTTGTATATTAGTTGTTGGAACTATTAAAATATTATTTTAGCCTAAATCACAACAAGGTATGATTATTGCTATTCTTGTTGTGAGAGGATAGTCACTGAAAATAGTCTCGAAGGATTTTTAGTGGGTCAAAGTTGGTAGTAATAACACATAATTCAGTGCTAATTTATCATTAAATCTCCCAAAATCTACACAAATGTTGATGTGGGCAATTTAGACACGTGTGAATGAGGGAGGATTTTTCTCCTTAGGTTAGAGGTAAGGTTAATTGTTGTTCTGCTATAGAGATATTATAAAGCCTCCACATATTGTAATATTTGTCAATCATACACCATTGAAAATTGTTGGCCATGGATGACTAATAATTTTAATTAATAATATTAAATGATGGTCACTCCCTGGGTAAAAGCGTAAATTGTAATTATTTTTCCTACTTATAAGACATATAAACCGACAGAGTATTTTGAACCTTATTATCATATCACTCACTGAAAAAATGGGCAATTAAAATATGTTGAAATTAATTTAGACTTTAGAGATACAGCGAGGAAACAGGTCCTTCGGCCCACTGAGTCTGCACCGATCAACAACCACCCCACACATTAGCACTACCTCACACAATAGGAACCATTTACAATTTTTACCAAAGCCAATTGACATACAAACTTGCACGTCTTTGGAGCGTAGGAGGAAACCGGAGCTCCTGGAGAAAGCCCACGCGGTCAAAGGCACAACGTACACACTCCGTACAGACAGCGCCCGTCGTCAGGATCAAACCCGTGTCTCCGGCGCTGTAAGGCAGCCACTTCACTGCTGCGCCGCTGTTCCGTTCTTCAAAAGAATGGACATTTTTGATCAAGTGTTTCTAAAGTTTCAAGAAGGGGTGTCCTCTGCTGCCTAGGGTTATGGATGGTTCCTTGATCTTTTGAGGAACCCACACCAGCTCCAGGGATGACAAATGATTGTGCACTTGGCAAAATTCCCAACCTGGGAATTCTCATTGGAAATAGTCCCAGATAAATGGGGTGATCTGATGAAGGCCACTGAGTCACGGCATCAGTTCTAAGTTCAAAATCCACACTGGGAGTTCAGCACCAAATCTGCATTGAAACTTTATGGCAGCTCTCAGAAAGTGCTTCATGTTAGAAAAGCTGTCCTTTTTTTCAGATGTAAGGTTGCAATAATGTAAAAGGGTGACACGGTAGCGCAGCGGTAGAGTTACAGCGCCAGAGACCCAGGTTCAATCCTGACTACGGGTGCTTGTCTGTACGGAGTTTGTACGTTCTCCCCGTGACCTGCGTGGGTTTTCTTCTGAACCTCCGGTTTCCTCCCACACTCCAAAGACATGCAGGTTTGTAGGTTAATTGGGTTAGTGTAAATGTAAATTGGCTCGATTGTGTGTAGGATGGTGTAAGTGTGAGGGGATCGCTGATTGGTGCGGGCTCAGTGGGCCGAAGGGCCTGTTTCCACCCTGTATTTGTAAACTAAAAATGAAAATATAAGAAATTGAATGTAAGTGGTTGATAGTGGTTCTCCTTGAAGCTTTTGAGTGCTTATCTTAGTCAATGGCAGCCACCATTCTGGATAATCTCCATTGGGATGTATTTGCTGAAGAAAATAAATAAACGTCTTATAAAGTTAAGCCTCCACCATATATGTATTGTCAAGATAATGACATTTTGGCAACACAGAAAATAAATCCCCAAATCTGGTCTGACCAGAGGGAAAAGGAAAGTCTAATTAATGACTGCATCAAAGAACAAGAAATAAATAAAATGGCCATATCCATTGGCTTAATTGTAGTGCAAGAAGGAACCGCAGATGCTGGTTTACACCAAAGATAGATACAAAATGCTGGAGTAATTCAACGGGCCAGGTAGCATCTCTGGAGAAAAGGATGAAAGAATGGATCGACTGGGCTTGTATTCACTGGGATTTAGAAGGATCATCATCATATCATATCATATATATACAGCCGGAAACAGGCCTTTTCGGCCCTCCAAGTCCGTGCCGCCCAGTGATCCCCGCACATTAACACTATCCTACACCCACCAGGGACAATTTTTACATTTACCCAGCCAATTAACCTACATACCTGTACGTCTTTGGAATGTGGGAGGAAACCGAAGATCTCGGAGAAAACCCACGCAGGTCACGATGAGAGGGGATCTTATAGAAACATATAAAATCCTTATGGGATTGGACAGGCTAGATGCAGGAAAAATGTTTTCGATGTTGGGGGAGTCCAGAAACAGGGGTCACAGTTTAAGAATAAGGGGTAAGCCATTTAGGACTGAGATGAGGAAAAACCTTTTCACCCTGAGAGCGTTGTGAATCTGTGGAATTCTCTGCCACAGAAGGCAGTGGAGGGAAATTCACTGGATGTTTTCAAGAGAGAGTTAGATATAGCTCTTAGGGCTAACGGAATCAAGAGATATGGGGAAAAAGCACGAACGGGGTACTGATTTTGGATGATCAGCCATGATCATATTGAATGGCAGTGCTGGCTCAAAGGGCCGAATGGCCTACTCATGCACCTATTTTCTATGGTTCTATGAATAGATGACGTTTTGGGTCGAGACTCTTTATCAGGCCAGGTCTTATGAAGTCTTGACTCGAAACATCATCTATTCCTTTTCTCTAGAGAAGTCATCTGACCCACTGTTACTCCAGCATTTTGTGTCTTTCTTCAGCTTGATTACAGCATTTGATTCTCAGTCCAAGAGGCAGGAGACAATTGTGAGATATTATCACATTGCTTTGATGTAAATAACATTGATGCCGAAAATAAATAGATATTTATTCTAAAGTGTGGTAGAGTTACCTATAGTTGATTGAGAAACGTACTGAACCCATTTAAATCCAGAAATAAAAATATAAGAGATTGGTGGATTTGTTTAAGAATCAATATAACCTACATCAAGCAAGATTGTACAAAGGTTTAAGTTTGTTTATGTCATAGGAGTAGAATTATGCCATTCGGCCCACCAAGTCCACTTCATCATTCAATCATGGCAGATCCACCTTTCCTTCTCAACCCCCTTCTCCCCATAACCCTTGACATCCTTACTAATCAAGAATCTATAAATCGCCTCATTGATAGATTGAATCTATCAGTTTGTGCCAATGAATTCCACAGATTCATCACCCTTTGACTGAAGAAATTCTTCCTCATCCCCTTTCTAAAGATATGTCCTGTTATTCTGAGGCTATGCCCTCTGGTCCTAGACTATCCCACTAGTGGAAACATCCTCTCCACATTCACTCTATCCAGGCCTTTCACTATTCGGTAGGTTTCATTAAGGTCCCCCTTCATCATGAACTCCAGGGAATACAGGCCCAGTGCCATCAAACACTCATTATTTGTTAATCCATTCATTACTGGGATCATTCTCGCAAACCTCCTCTGGACCCTCTCCAACACCAGCACATCCTTCCTCATATGGGGCCCCAAACTGCTCACAATACTCCAAATGTGGTCTGACCAGTGCCTTATAAAGCCTCAGCATTACATTCCTGCTTTTATACTCTAATGTAGTATCGTATACTTTTATACCCTGCTTGTATCAGAAAATCTAATGAAACAATGGTTTTGCAGTCAAAATGAAAAAGTTATCATAAGGTTAATTGTAGTAACACACTCCCTCACCCTCTCAGGCTATAGCGGCATAGTGACGCAGCAGTAGAGTTGCTGTCTGACAGCGCCAGAGACCCAGGTTTGATCCTGACTGTTCAATGCTCTCTGTACAGAGTTTGTACATTCTCTCCATGACTGCGTGGGTTTTCCCCAGGTGCTCCCCCAGCAAAGACGTACAGGCTTGTAGGTTAATTGGCTTCAGTAATGTTTGTAAATGTCCCTGGTGTGTAGGATAGAGCTAGTGTGCAGTGATCGATGGTTGGGCTGTATCTGTAAAGTAAACTCAACTAAGCTAAACTAAGACACAGTTCAGTATGCAGAGGCAATTATTATCAAAAGTGAATTTGACCTTTGGGAACACACTGAAATTCACCTAAACAGTAGAACTGGCAAGTAAAGCATTCAGGACTTGCAAAGGAGACTGCCTGTTCGATCACAAAAGGACACAGTGCTGACTGTTGGATCTATGTATAAATATAAAAGAAAGCAGCAAAACACACTGTTTCAAAAGAAACAGAACATTATTGTAAAAAATTTAAGCAAATGTTACCCCGTGTAGGGAAACATAGGCCATCTGAATGCTGGTTCAGATAAACAAAAGAGTCATGTGTGGTTTAAAAGCCATTCTACCAGGCTTTGTAGAAATAAACAAAGCTGAGAAACCAAACAGAGAGGGAAAGAAATATATTAAAGAAAGGAACACCAGGATTCCCAAGTTTCCATCAATCTTATATAATGGACAAGAGTGAACATTCGACACAAGGAACTGCAGATGCAGATGCTGATTAAAATCAAGCTGTCCACAGTGTACAGATACAGGATAATAGAAGTAACATTAAGTGCAAGGTAAAGTCCAGTAAAGTTCCTTAAAGATAGTCCGTGGGTCTCCAATGAGATAGATGATAGGTCAGGACCGCTCTCTAGTTGGTGATAGGATGGTTCAGTTGCCTGATAACAGCAGGGGATTGACCTCCATGCTGCCTGACTCACTGAGTTCCTCAGCAGCCTGTTCTTTGCTCAGGGTTCCAGCATTGTGGGTGGCACAGTGGCGCAGCGGTAGAGCTGCTGTCTTGTAGCGCCAGAGTCCCAGGTTTGATCCTGACTAAGGGTGTTCAGGTATCCTCCCACATTCCAGAGGTGCAGGTTTTTAGGTTAATTGGCTTCTGTAATTTGTCCCTGGCGTGCAGAATAGAACTAGTGTACTGGCGGTCGTGGTTGGTGCAGAATCAATGGGCCGAAGGGGGTGTTCTCTAAACTAAACTAAACTAAACTAAAAGGCGGTCACGGTGGCGCAGCGGTAGAGTTGCTGCCTTACAGCGAATGCAGCGCCGGAGACTCAGGTTCGATCCTGACTACGGGCGCCGTCTGTACGGACTTTGTACGTTCTCCCCGTGACCTGCGTGGGTTTTCTCCGAGATCTTCGGTTTCCTCCCACACTCCAAAGACGTACAGGTATGTAGGTTAATTGGCTGGGCAAATGTAAAAATTGTCCCTAGTGGGTGTAGGATAGTGTTAGTGTGCGGGGATCGCTGGGCGGCGCGGACCCGGTGGGCCGAAGGGCCTGTTTCTGCGCTGTATCTCTAAATCTAAAAAAAAATCTAAACTAATCTGTGTCTCCAGTCTCTCGCAATTCTGTTTTGGATTAATTTAATTTTGTTCATATTTTGTCCTTACCTATACACATTGGTCTTTCATTATCCACCTGGAGTTTCTTAACATCTTCCTCCCCATTTGTAACCCATCTAATTTTGCATCATCAGTAAAATTGAATGGGTGGCATTTGGTCTCCAAGGCCAAATGCACGCATCCTTTCTGATCTTTGGCATGAGTGAAGATAGTACAATCGTTTCTCCATACTTCCGGACTACCTTTCTTTCTTACACACCAATGCCCACAGCAACTCTGGTCCACAAACTCGAAGAAAACTCCACAAAATGATCCCTTCCAAGTCAAAAACTAAAAAGGTAAAACTTACAAGCACTGAATATTTGTCATATGGTTATTTTAATTGAATGTATCTTTCTTCTGGAAAAAGCTGCTCTGCTCATGAGTCCATTGATCACCGATGTTTTATTAGTTGGTCACTCTCCATATGTCTGGCCTGATTTTTGGATTTTTAATGTCCTCATGCTGAAAGTCTTTCATGATTCTAGCCCCTGTCTTTCCCCATACCTACAATTCCATAAGAACTCACCGTTCCCCCAATTCATACAGTCCCTCAGTCCATCGTTTATAGCCATGCATTTACCATCACACCAAATGATGGTCATCAAGAATCTGCTAAAGATGTACTTCAAGAGTTGAGTGTGTTTTATTGGTCATATGTCCCAGACTGAACAATGAAATTCTTACTTGCAGCAGCACATCAGAATATGTAAACATAGTATTCTGTAAACCATATAACAAATGAGAAGAAAGTGCATATATACATGTGTATGTGTGTGTGATATGTGTGTATATATACTGTACATGTGCATGTGTGTGTGTATGTGCATATATTATGCATATATATGTACATACA
The DNA here is from genome assembly GCF_053455715.1 of Rhinoraja longicauda. Taxonomy (NCBI): domain Eukaryota; kingdom Metazoa; phylum Chordata; class Chondrichthyes; order Rajiformes; family Arhynchobatidae; genus Rhinoraja; species Rhinoraja longicauda. The sequence goes on along the minus strand of NC_135956.1, from coordinate 17,255,628 downwards.
TATACACATACACACACACACACACACACACACATAAAAACAAACAAACAATAACAAACAACGGGAGTCAGGGGTTATGGGGAGAAGGCAGGAGAATGGGGATAGGAGAGATAGATCAGCCATGATTGAATGGTGTAGACCTGATGGGCTGAATGGCCTAATTCTACTCCTATTCCTTATGACCTTATGAATAGTGCAAAAAGATGCCCCAGTCTATGTAGTTCAGAGCTTATTTGGAGGTTGTAGTGTTTAATAGCCTTTGGTAATATTTTGCTTGTGAAATTTATCGGATGGAGGTGAAAAGAACAAGTGAAAGGAACTAAATAAATTCTTATTCCATGTTTTTGCTCAATAGCAAATTCTTAATCAAATTGGAAATCTTAATTAAAATTTTAATTTTTGTAATCAATATTCATTGCATTGATTTGTAATGTGTCCTCTTATTAATTCCTGTTAATAGCAATCATTTCTAAACATGTTTCCATATTATCTGAATAATTAATTTAATAACCACCTATAATATTTTTCCCTGCTGCACATTTCCCGACTATTTCCACTTGTTCTATTCATGATCAATAATATTCAGCGAATTTCCCTTTATTCATTTGTAATAAATAGCAACTTGTCTAAATATCTTGTATCTGAAGCAGCAACCACTTCTCTGAGATGTTGTTGTTATAGAACTGTGTCATTTGCATGGAAAATTATTTTTCAAGGTAAAAAAAAAAAGAGCACACACAAATTATCAAAACAGGATATGAATTAACCTTCGATAGTGAAAATAGTTTCCAAACATAGGGAAGTGGCAAGACAGCATAAGGAAAAGTTTAAAAAGACAAAACTTTATCAGCAGGTATCACAAAATGTTGGAGTAACTCAGCAGGTCAGGCAGCATCTAGGAGAGAGGGATTGGGTGACGTTTCGGGTCGAGACCCTTCTTCAGACTGAAGAACAGTCTCGACCCGAATCATCACCCATTCCCTCTCTCCTAGATGCTGCCTGACCTGCTGAGTTACTCCAGCATTTTGTGATACCTTCGATCTATACCAGCATCTGCAGTTATTTTCCTAAACTTGATCAGCATCATCTATCAATCCATCATATATGATTTTAGAAGCCTTGGATCCCGAGTTTAGTTGAGTTTAGAGATACAGTGCAGAAACAGGCCCTTCGGCCCACTGAGTCCGTGCCGACCAGCGATCCCCGCACACTAATACTATCCTACACACACTCGGGACAACTTACAATTATATCAAGCCAATCATTCTCCAAACCTGTGCATCTTTGGAGTGTGGGAGGAAACGGGAGATCCCGGAGAAAACCCTCGCAAGTCATGGGGAGAACGTACAAACTCCGTACAGCAGCACCTGTAGCCAGGATCGAACCCAGGACTCTAATGCTGTGAGGCAGCAACTCCACCGCTGTTCCACCGCGCCGGTTCTTCATGTGTGGTTGTACTGGGTGCCACAAAGATCAACTATAATCTAATCGGGTTACTATCTAAATGTCAAATAAAATAAATATGGCAATATATATTAATTACAAATTGAATGTATATTAATAAACGTTTTGTATTCTTGACGTGTTGTGCATTTAATTTGAACCTGGGGAAAGGTTGTATGAAAGACAAATGCAAAATGTAATGAAATATTACAGCTAAACTGTTCCTGAAGCAAATGTTTCATGCTGATATACTGAAACATTGCCAGTTGGCCAAAACATCTCCAGGCTTTGACAATGTCCAGTACTGTCAAATATTCTGAATATAAATTAAAAAAATAAAAAAATATTTAAAAACTCAAAACTCTTACAGTAGAATGTATTTTTGTGAAGTGTTTTAGTGAAGTGCATTTCCACTGTTTTTTTTACACAAAAGTAAACGTAATCAAATATTGCAATAATACCAAACAATACCAAACAAACCCACCACCATAATATAAAATCAACCAATTATCTAAACAAATATTCCTAATTTTAACACAACTTGTCAAAGATGTATTCCAGCCCCTGCAGTGCCCAGCGGTCCCGGATATCCCCCAGGGGGCTTGTGGACCGCGCATAGTCCCTCTCTAGTACTACCCGGACGCGGACGTAACCCTGGAAAAGGGGCAGGCAGCCAGCTCAGGCAGAGCCCTCTTCCGCCTGGCGCCTTGACTCGCGGATGGCCAGCTTGGCCAGGCCTCGGGGCAACCCAACCAGGACATCTTCGGCCCCACCCTCTCCCCTACGCACAGGGTGTCCGATGATGAGGATGGTGGGCGTGAAGTGCAACCAGAAAGCAAGGAGCAGCCCCTTTGGGTATTGGAACAGGGGCTGAATCCTCACACACTCCATATACATGTGGAACACAAACTCTCCCATCCCGCAAAAAAAGGCAGGCGGCTGGCGAGTCTGTGAACCGCGAGAGAAACAGGTTGCATGGGACTCCTCGGTACAGTACATTTTCATTTTAACGTATCCTCTATTCACTAGAAAGTATCACTCTAAGTGTCACTTATAGAAACACTTGACAGTAGAAAGTAAAAAAAAGAACAATGTTAGTCATGGAGTCATACAGCGTGAAACAAGCCATTTAGTCCAACTTGCCCGCACCGAACAACATGTCCCACCCATACTAGTCCCACCTGCCTGTGTTTGGCCCTTATCCCTCCAAGCCTGTCCTATCGATGGACCTGTCTAATTGTCTATTAAACGTTGCATTAGTCCCTGACTATTCAACTACCTCCTCTGGCAGCTTGAAGGTATCACAAAATGTTGGAGTAACTCAGCAGGTCAGGCAGCATCTAGGAGAGAGGGAATGGGTGACGTTTCAGGTCAAGACCCTTCTTCAGACTGAAGAAGCCCATCAGTCTGAAGAAGGGTCTCGACCCGAAACGTCACCCATTCCCTCTCTCCTAGATGCTGCCTGACCTGCTGAGTTACTCCAGCATTTTGTGATACCTTCGATTTGTACCGGCATCTGCAGTTATTTTCCTACACAACCTGCTGCTCCTCTGGCAGCTTGTTCCATATACCCACCACCCCTCAGACTCCTATTAAATGAATTCTCCTTCACCTGAAACCTATGTCCTCTGGTTCTCGATTTCCTTACTCTGGACAAGAGTCTTTGTGCATCTACCCGATCTATTCCTCTCATGAATTTATACACCTCTTTCACATCACCCCTCATCCTCCTGTACTCCAGGATATAGAGTCCCAGCCTACTCAACCTCACCATAGATCTCAGGCCCTCGAGTCCTAGCAACATTCTCGTAAAGAATCACTTAATCCAAAAGTTCTTAAATCATCTGAAACTCAATTTTCCATCATTATTATTCCTCTGGTGAAATAATTGAAATTATCGAACATGATCTAACGAAGTGCATATATAATATATAATATTTGTGCAAACGAAGGAAGTTGTTGTGCTTCCCTGAGAGGTACTGGGAGAGATTGATAAATCATGATTAGTACGGGTGTCAGGGGTTAAGGGGAGAAGACAGAAGAATGGGGTGGAGAGGGAGAGATAGATCAGCAACAATTGAATGGCGGAGTAGACATGATGGCCTAATTCTACTCCTACTCCTTATGACCTTATAACCTCATGACCTCATGACCATCAGATGGCAAAACCCAAACAGCTACCAAGAATTCTGGAATTCCACATTCAAGTTTATGTGGGTGACCAGAACTTTCTGACATTTGGGGAAATGTTGACATCTCCAGCAGAAACTGACGGTATTTTTCAGGAAAATTCAGCCTGATACCTGGGCCAGAGATCGTTTTGATAGGATATCAATGCATGATGTCACTGTGGATTGCATGCCAAAGCAATTTTTTTTAAATTCCAGGAATATATGGTGCTTATTACTTATTTCACGTTGTTCTTAAGAAGGAGGTATAACTTTTACAGGTTGCAGTGAAGATACATTTGGTCATAAGGTCATAAGTGTTAGGGGCAGAATTAGGCCATTTGGCCCATCAAGTCTATTCCGCCATTCAATCATGGTTGATCTATCGTTCCCTCTCAACGCCATTCTCCATAACCCCCGACACCCGTACTAATCAAGAATCTATCAATCTGTGCCTTAAAAATATCAGTTGGAAAGAAGTGCAGATGCTGGTTTAAATCGAAGATAGACACAAAATGCTGGGGTAACTCAGCGGGACAGGCAGCATCTCTGGAGAGGTTCCTTCTCTCCTTAAAAATATCAATCGACGGCGTCCACAGCCTTCTGTGGCAATGGAAGTCTTTTTGTTTTTGAACAGTTTATTTCTGATTTTTTATGAATTCATGCGTTGATAATTCAATGCATGAACACATTAGTGCTGATAGATATCCCCCCCACCCACAATACCATTCAGAGGGTATACAACTTAAGATATGCAAGGAAAATAAGTAAATAAGTAAACATAAAGATGAGCATTAAAAAATATATAATTTATAATAAATAAATAAATAAATAATAGTTTTTAAAAAAAAGAGAAATTGTTAGAGGTTTAAAGCGGTACACCATATTATCTAGGGCACTAACACGCATAAAAACAGAGAAGAGGGAAGCAGAAAAATCGGAATGTTAAGACATATCAGGGACCATTCTAATACTTCAATTCCACTCTTAATTACATACACACATATCAAAGACTCTACTCAACCATAAAATTATCAGAGCCTAAAGCATCAATACAACTAAGAAAAGGTTGCCATATCAATGTAAACTTGTCAGCTGATTCCCTAACAGTATACCTAATCTTCTCCAATTTATTAAAATACAACATATCCCTAATCCACTGTGCAAATGTTGGAGGGTTACAATCTTTCCACCTGATCAAGATTTGTCGTCTGGCCACCAGCATGGCAAAAGACAAAAGATTTAGTTTATTATTATTTAATGCAAGATTTTGTGTTACCACACCGAATAAAGCAAGAGGAGCTGATGGTTCTAAGGATTCATTAGTAGTTTGGGAGAGCATATCGAATATTAATTGCCAAAAATTAGATAACAGGACAATCCCAAAACATATGAATTAAAGTGGCTTGGTTCTGCCTGCAGCGGTCACACATGGAGTCTATATTGGGTGTGAATTGGGTTAGCTTAGCTTTGGTCCAGTGCAGTCGGTGGAAAATCTTAAACTGCATAACAGTATGCTTCATGAATATAGAAGATATGCCCCCAATCATCTCTGACCAGATGGAGTCTGTAATTTCCATACCCAGATCCCCTTCCCACTGCTCTTTTGGGGAGTTAAGACTTGTCATGTTTTCCCTCGTTAATAAAGAATATATGTCACCCATCTTTCCCTTTCTGAATGATGTGATGTCATTAATTGAGTCTAGGAGTGTGTCTGAGGGCTGTGAAGGGAATTGAGTGATATTAGAAGATATGAAGCTGCGGATTTTGCAAATACCTAAAGAAGTGTGACCTAGAGATATTGAATTTCTAAACAATCTGCACAAAAGATGCAAACAAACCATTTATAAACATGTCTTTAAATGAACAGACCCCATGACTGAGCCAAGCACTGAATGAAGCATCTGTTGAAGGTGGCAGGAATGCATGGTTCCTTACAATAGGAGCGAGGATTGAGAATTTGCAGATATCAAAGGATTGTCTGAATTGCTTCCATATTTTTAAAGAATTAATAACAACTGGGTTAGAAGTGTATTTGGTAATAGGCTCTGGATATGGCAGACCTGAACATAATAAGGCAAATAATGAGGTGTTCTTACAAGAGTCTCTCTCTAGAATTAGCCAGTCAGGTACAGTGGTTAACACATTTCTTTCCATCCAATAAGAAATACTTTTAATATTTGCTGCCCAATAGTAGAACTGAAAGTGTGGCAGTCCAAGCCCTCCCTGCTGATCAGGTCTCTGCAGTATAGCTTTGCGTAGACGTGGGTTATTTTTATTCCAAATAAAGGAAGAAAGCTTTCTATCCAGAGAAATGAAGAACGTTTTAGTTAAGAAAACTGGTATACACTGAAACATATAAAGAAGCTTGGGCAATATGTTCATTTTTAGAGTGTTAATCCTACCTGCCAGAGATAGAAGTAACAGATCCCAATGGTCAATATCCTCTTTAATAGAGGACAGGAGAGGGGGAAAATTTGCTGAGAAAAGGTCATTAAATTTATGTGTGACCCAGATACCAAGATATTTTATTTTGTCCATGCACACTTTAAATGGGACTATACGTATAAACAGGGATTCTCTTGCTGCCAGATTTAAGGGCATCAATTCACTTTTTTGTGTGTTAACTTTGTAGCCAGAGATTTTGCCAAATTTACTTAAGAGATTAAGAACTTGCAGGAAGAGATGAGGAAGGATCAGACAAATAAAGTAACATATTGTCTGCATATAACGAGACTTTATGTTCTAACCCTGCCCTTGTAATACCTTTAATATCTATATTGCTACGTAAGGCTATACCCAACGGCTCAATTGTAACCGCAAAAGGAGGGGGGACAGTGGACAACCCTGTCTTGTCCCTCGTGTCAGTGAAAAATAAGGAGATATATTATTATTAGTATGTACTGCCACCATTGGCGAACTATATAGAATTTTGATCCATGATTAAAAAAATTGGTCCAAATCCAAATCTCTCAAGAGTATGAAATAAACAGTCCCACTCCACCCGATCAAAAGCCTTTTCAGCATCTAGAGATATAACCACTGTCGGGTGGAGAAGGGCTATAAATTATGTTATACAGGCGCCTAACGTTGAAGGAGGATTGCCGACTTTTTATGAAGCCCGTCTGGTCTGGAGAGATTATTGTTGGAAGGATTTGTTCAAGACGGCGAGCGATCATTTTTGCAAACATTTTGCTGTCCACATCGAGCAAAGAGCCACATTCCTGTTGATTTTTGCTCTTTTTCAGAATAAGTGAAATGGGAGCTTGTCGCAATGTTTCAGGCAGTGAGCCAACTGACAAGGAGTCATTATACACTGATTTTTAAATGGGAGCCAATTGATTAGAAAATGTCTTAAAGAATTCTGTTGGATATCCGTCTGGACCAGGGGATTTTCCACACTGCATACTCCTAATGGCCATCTCAATTTCTCCTGTTGAAAACGGAGACTCTAGCTCGGCTATGTCACAATTGTACCAGCCACGTCACAAGTTCATAAGTGATAAGATCAGAATTAGGCCATTTGGCCCCATCAAGTCTACTCCGCCATTCAATCATGGCTGATCTATCTCTCCCCATTCTCCTGCCTTCTCCCCCTAACCCCTGACACCCGTACTAATTAAGAATCTATCAATCTCTGCCTTAAAAATATCCATTGGCTTGGCCTCCACGGCCTTCTGTGGCACTACCACTCCCTCCGACGGTCCGCTCCAAATACACAACAAATTCTGTTAGTTAGTTAGTTACCCTGAGCCATTAGTCAACAGCAGGGTTTATGCAAATATCATAAGCCCCTGTATTTCACTTGAATGCTTCATCCAGCATGCAATTAGAACTGACAGAATTAAGAGTCTCAAGACATTTATTAGATTCGTTTGTTCCCTGAAAGTATTTTCATATAGATTACATCTTTATCCCTCTCAACTCAATTAATTTTAAATTACCTTCAGTGGAACCGCCAATCGAATTTTTTCCACAGGGATGATATTTGATAAAATTTTAATGTTGGATGCTTAACAGAGATAAATATGATAAAGCATCTGAACAATGTAGAACATTTTTTAGCAGTAGTCCAAACAAGACCCTTCGGTCACCTTTTGCAGCATAATATTAGAAAAAAGATCTTTGAGTAGGAAATGGATTTCACTCCTTCTTTCATATGTAAAACACAGGCTAGATAAAGCGTTGACATTCAATTGACTGCCTCCGTGGTAAATAGTGAAGTTGGCCAAAGAAACATTAGAAATCGAGCTATTGTTACCACTTGAATCATTCACTGTACAGTTCCCAAGGAACCTGACGAACTCTAGGGTGGCACAGTGACGCAGCGGTAGAGTTGCTGCCTTACAGCGCCAGCGAACCTGATACAGGTGCTGTCCGTACAGAGTTTGTACATTCTCCCTGTGACAAGTGTGGGTTTTCTCTGGGAGCTCCAGTTTCCTCCCACACTCCAAACACATTCAGGTTTGCAGGTTAATTTGCTTGGTATAATTGTCAATTGTCCCTAGTGTGTGTAGGATAGTGTCCATGTGCAGGGATCGCTGGTCGGCGTGGACTCAGTAGGCCGAACGACCTGTTTACGCGCTGTATCTCGAAACTAAACTAAGTGAACTCAGTGCTTGAAAACATGAAATCTGAGAGGGGCATTAGACCTGAAAGACACACACCTCCTTTTCTATCTTTCATATTCCTAAAATTCTTCTTAAATTTCTACCAATGCATCTCAATTGACCAATCTCTGAATCTGATGAGCGTAGCTCTGCTTTAAAGTTCTCATGACTAAGCTTGGATCCATTTTTATTCATCTTAAAAGCAATGTAAAATTCAGTCATTTTATGATCAATGTTACTTTGAGGTATCTTGAACACAAGGTCATTAGTTAATCCTGTCTTGCTGCACAACATTAGATCTAATATCTCTCGTAAAGATAGACACAAAAAAGTTTTGTTTAGTTTAGTAACTCAGCGGGTCAGGCAGCATCTCTGGATAAAATGCATAAATGACGATTCAGGTCGGGACCCTTCTTCAGACCATCTCCTTCTCTCTCTGTTCCCACCTCTTTTCCAGTTTTAGCACCCCCCCCCCCCCCAACTACAATCAGTCTGAAGAAGGGTCCCGACTCAAAACGTTACCTATCCATTTCCTCCACAGGCTGCCTGTCCAGTTGAGTTACTCCAGCACTTTGCATTTCACTCAATGTTCCAGCATCAGCAGTTCCTTGCATCTCCGTAAATTCACTCCGACTCTACAATATGTTGTTGCAAGAAACTATTCCCAAAACATCATAAAATCTTCTGAATGTGTAGGATGGAACTGCAGATGCTGGTTTAAACTGAAGATAGACACAAAATACTGGAGTAACTCAGCGGGACAGGCAGCATCTCTGGGGAAAAGGGAATAGGTGACGTTTCAGGTCTTTCCTCCAGAGATGCGGGCTGTCCTGCTGAGTTACTCCAGTATTTTGTGTCTACTTGAAATCTCCTGATCTATGCCTCCTTGGCCTACCTGAATGTACAGTTTGCACGCAGATCAAGATCCCTCAGTGATGGTGCCCTGTCGTTCTGACAATATCTTATTATGTCTCCCTTTGTACTACGTCCCTACCATGAGTGGTTTAATCTATATTCAGTGTTGCTCTTCAGGGATATTGATGAAAGTTCAGTTGCAATGAAGATGGATTGAATTTTGTGTTTCATGCATCTCATACTTGCCTTTTTCATTATAATAGTGCTGGGGAGAAACATTGGGACTCAACAACAATATAGATTTCACTCATTATGCTGTGCTTCATTTCACGGCTGTGTCTTGATCAAATAAGTTAAATTGTGGTAAGTAATCAGTCACAGTCACTGCAGAGTTCGCCTGGGGCGACGCAATAAAACTGTAATTACTACAATGCAAACTCAAGCAATTCCTGTCAATCTGTATTTAGAAGTCTAATCCCAAAGCTGTATTAGTGTGGCTGTGGTTCTAAATCATTACCTGTCTTTACCTGGCATGTGTTCTTTGAGATTTAAGTGACTAGCTTAAGGGATATCCAAACCACTCGACTGATTAGCCCATTCTGTGTGTACATCATTTTATCCCCCTCTCATTCCATTGATTGTTCATAAAGCATTGTTATCAGCAGTAATAGACTGACTAACTCCCAACGATGGTGCCTGCCTAATGGCACATTAATCTACTTCAGAATGCTTGGACCAAAGAAAATAATTTAGTTTAGTTTCGTTTAATGTCACGTGTACCGAGGTACAGTGAAAAGCTTTTGTTGCATGCTAACCAGTCCGCGGAAAGACAATACATGATTACAATCGAGTCATTTACAGTGTATAAATACATGATAAGGGAATACAAAAGTTGCTGCAGGAGTAGAGATTTAAGAGTGTGGTGCAGTTGTAATATGTGAGTATAGAAGTTGGGAGGTCATGATGCAGTTGTATAAGACTGGTGAGGCCTCATTTAGAGCCTTCTGAACACAAAATGTGGTCAGTTCTGGGCACCGTGTTAAAGGAAAGTTGTCGTCAAGCTGGAAAGGGTACAGAGATTTATGAGGATGTTGCCAGGAGAGGAGTTTCTGAGCTATAGGCAGAGGTTGAGTAGGCTGGGACTCTATTCCTCAGAGTGCAGGAGGATGAGAGATGATCTTATAGAGGTGTATAAAATCATGAGAAGAATAGATTGGGTAGATGCACAGAGTCACTTGCCCAGAGTAGGTGAATCGAGAACCAGAGAACATAGGACTAAGGTGAAGGGGAAAAGATTTAATAGGAATCTGAGGGGTAACCTTTTCACACAAAGGGTGGTGGATGTATGGAACGAGCTGCCAGAGGAGGTAGTTGAGGCTGGGACTATCCCAACTTTTCAGAAACAATTAGACAGGTACATGGATAGGACAGGTTTGGAGGGATATGGACCAAACACAGGCAGGTTGGATTAGTGTAGCTGGGACATGTTTGCCGGTGTGGGCAAGTTCGGCCAAAGGGCCTTTTTCCACACTGTATTACTCTATGACTCTATGACACGATTACCTTGATCATTAATTAAATATATTTAAATCTTGGGTACATAATTGCAGCCTAATCCTACATGATTCAACTGAAAATAAATCAATCTTTATTAGATGTCATATTAAAAATTATATCAAAAGATTCCCAAAGTTGTTGCTTTAGTTCATGTTGGATTAATAATTCCAAACTGTAATAGAAACAGTGTGCCCACATGAGAAGATACCTTGATACAAAGATGGCTGGAGAGGATAAGAATAATTCATCTATATTTATCAGATTCCTGCTGAGAGAAAATGTAATAAAACACAGAAAACAAATATATAAAAATGAATGTGTAAGAAGGAACTGCAGATGCTGGTTTAAACTGAAGATAACACAAAAAGCTGGAGTAATTCTGTCAGGGTTGCTGCAGAGCGACCTAATACTCTGCATAGTTATCAAAATGCTAAGTCTTGCTTGGAATTATTGCAAGAGGTAACAGAAGAGGCAAAGGGAATATTGCAAATCTAATTCATCTTAATTTCCAAAAAGCCTGTGGGAAGATGCTTAAAAGGTGGGCTACGGAATAAGCCCTGGTGATGCATAGCAAGGTGGCAAGCAAAACAAAAGCTACAGGACCACAGGACAGAAAACTGCAATTAGGCATAATGAGTATTCTGATGAAGGGTCTCGACCGGAAACATCACCTAGTCCTTTTCTCCAGGGATGCTGCCTGACCCACTGGGTTACTCCAGCATTTTGTGTCTATTTTAGGGGTGGTGAGTATGTTAGATTGGTAAAAGGTTAAAAATGGCATTCCACAAGAATGGGTCCAGAGATTACAGTTTAATTTATGAATGAAAAATAAAAACACAATTTCTAAGTTTGCAAACAATTCAAAATTGCCGTGGCATTTTGATGAGAATGGCCATCTTTGGCATCAAGCCAGTATTTGACCAATTAAGAGATCCAGGTGTCCGAATGAAATTAAGGCGCTCTTTTAGAATGGAGGTGAGGAGGAACCTCGTTAGTCAGAGGGTGGTGAATCTGTGGAACTCATTGCCACAGAGGGCTGTGGATGCCGTCAGTGGATATTTTTAAGGCAGACAGACAAATTCTTGATTAGAACGGGTGTCAAGGGTTATGGGGAGAAGGCAGGAAAATGGGACTAGGAGGCAGAGATCAGCCATGATTGAATGGTGGAGTAGACTCGATGGACCGAATGGCCTAATTCTATTCCTATAATTTGTGAACTTGTGATCTTGTAAAGTCAAGGGTAATCAAAAGGATGTTTTGGCAGTCACTGTCAGTCTCTCTCCCTCCATGCCTCCCTTTCTGACTCCTTCAGTCAGTTTCCTCTAAGTACCCCTCTCTTTTAAGCATTCTCTTTCTCCACTCTACAGATGACTGCATAGTTGTGACTGAAATGTAAAAGGATGAGAGGGGATCTTATCGAAACGTATAAGATTAATAAGGGTTGGACACGTTAGAGGCAGGAAACATGTTCCCAATGTTGGGGGAGTCCAGAACAAGGGGCCACAGTTTAAGAATAATTCCGAGCACTGAACTAAGATGCCATGGAAGAATTTAATTTATGGCTATACATGTAAAGTTCCTGTACATATCTGTTTTGTAAATAAAGGGGGATGTTATGGGAATAGCGCACCCAGTGGTGCAGTACCGGGGATATATTACCCATGATGCTGTAGCCAAAGGGATCCTGAATTAAAATGGCTGAACCCAAGACTCGAGTGTAAAGCCTCTGTTAATTAGTTGTGTCGCTGTACTGTAGCAGGTTACAGAAAGGAAACACACTAACAAAACAGGTGATGTTTCAGGTCGAGACTCTTCTTCAGACATCTGACTTCAGACTGTCCAGCTTTTTGTGTCCATCTTCGGTTTAAACCTGCATCTGCAATTCCTTCTTACACATAGCTTAGTGCAATATGGAAAAAAGAAAAGCTGGGCTGGACACAGAATAAATCAATACTGATTGCTCTCTTTAAGAAGAGGAATCAACACCAATTTACCAACTATTGTACTCTAAGATCATTTATCATCTGAATGGCACATTTCTTGTGATAATGTTAAACAGACTCAAGATGTAAATAGAGACTATATTAGCAGAAGTTGAATTCAGATCTGCAGAAAAAAATCTTCAGCAAAAGATTCCTGTATGCATAAATATCATAAATTCATGTAGTTATTAAATCTTTTGACAGGATATGGTGAAAAGGTCATTTGACTGTAATAAAGATGAACAACACAGGGAATCCCACAGGGATTTAGCATGTAGAACATCTCCAACACAGGATGGAGCAAATTGTAACTTCATTTAGAAAGACATTGACCATCATGTTTGTTTAATTTATACTGAAATAAATTAAGTCAGGAAGCTTAAAAAATATCCCTGGAACAGTATCGGCCGCGGGATGAGAAATAAGTAATATGTGTAAGAAGGAACTGCAGATGCTGGTTTAAATCGAAGGTAGAACACAAAATGCTGGAGTAACTCAATGGGACAGGCAGCATCTCTGGAGAGAAGGAATGGGTGACGTTTTGGGTCGATCCGAAAAGTCACCCCTTCCTTCTTTCCAGAGATGCTGCCTGTCCCGCTGAGTTACTCCAGCGTGTTGTGTCTATCTGAGAAATACTGTAAGTAACCTTTGTTTTAATTTATGAGCTGCAACTACAGAAGTGCTTAAGGAAATAACAAAGGTAGACAGAGATACAAAACGGAAAATTAATGTGTAGATGACGTGCAAGTAACATAAAACTACAGAGGTATAAAATATAAATTAACGCGGAGAAAGTGTACAAATATCAAAGCTACAAAGAGATACAAAATAGAGATTAATGTGTAGAAGAGCAAAACGATTTATAGCAGTAGCCAGTGGCAATAATGTCTCAAAAGAAATTTGACAAATAAAGGAAAAGTAACAATTTAAATATCTTTGAGCAACCATCACTAAACACACACGTCAGAAAATGAAGTAAAAATAAGAATAGTCATTGCCTTTAAACAACAGAGTAATTTCGAGACCAGCAGTAAATCCACAATTATATTGAAATACTACCTACTATATTCTGTTGTCATGTTAACAAGACATTGACAGAGCAGTTTGGAATTGTTGAAATGAGGCACTTCCAAAGATATTTGCATGCCCTACATCACACAGAGAATGAATCTGTAAATTCAACCAGATTTTAACATCTGCAAACAAAGAACTGCAGGCGCTAGCTTATACCAAAGATACTTACAAAGTGCTGGAGTAACTCAATGGGTCAGGCAGCATCTCTGAAGAAAATGGATAGGTGATGATTCGAGTCGGGACCCTTTTTCAGACCCTTCTTCAAAACTCTCTCTCTCTCTCTCTCTCTCTCTCTCTCTCTCTCTCTCTCTCTCTCTCTCTCTCTCTCTCTCTCTCTCTCTCTCTCTCTCTCTCTCTCTCTCTCTCTCTCTGTCTCTCTCTCTCTCTCTCTCTCTCTCTCTCTCTCTCTCTCTCTCTCTCTCTCTCTCTCTCTCTCTCTCTCTCTCTCTCTCTCTCTCTCTCTCTCTCTCTCTCTCTCTCTCTCTCTCTCTCTCTCTTTTTCCATTCCATGGACTTTATTCAACAAATGCATATTACAGTGCCCCAAAAGTACATAAATGCCCAATGGTTACAATACATCAAGCAATCATTATAGTACAATGGTGTAATCTTTATTTACAATGCTCTCGACCCCCTGCAGTGGCCAGCGTTCACAGAAGGCCTCCAGAGTCCCCGTGGACACGGCGCGTTCTCTCTCCAGGAACACGCGAGCACAGACATAGGCCCAGAATAGGGGCAGGCAGCTGACTCTGATGTGACCATCGACCGCCCGCTGCCTGGACCCGCGAATGGCCATCTTGGTCAGGCCCAGGAGCAAACCGACAGGGCGATCCCACCCTCCCGATCACCGCCCCCCCAAAGATAATAGAGGAGCAAGATAGACCACTCGACCCTGAAAACCGTAGTAGATCATGGGTAAATTTCAGCGCCATTTTAGTAAGCAGATTCTGTGTGCTGGACTGGGCAGTGTTCACAACTCTGTGATTTCTTCGTATATAAAATGTTTGCAAACAATTATTTTTGTTCATCTTCTTGGATAAGTTACCAGTTGACATTTATAACTATTTCTTGAAGAGTTGCTGCTTCGTGATCTTTAAACTTTGGATGTTACTGATTGAATATTTGCACTAGAGATCCACTCTGTCAGTATCTGGCCAATTGATCATATTTAATTAACTGTTCTTCTTTGCTTTCTCTGTTAATTTTAATTTCCCCTCCACGAGCTGTATCTCCTTTTGTTTGTCTTACATTTTAAAAAGTCATGGAAGCAGAGATTAGGCATTTGCAAACAATAGAACTCCATTGTATCTTATACTTAGAGCCAAGAAAATTTGAATTGGTGAATTGTATATATCTATTATCTATTATCTTTGCCCCCCCACTCCCAAACACTAGGATCCTGGGACTAAAATGCAAACAAAGCTTGAGGAGCAGCCCCTTCAGATATTCATACAGGGGCAGCAACCTCACACACTCCATATACACGTGGGCAGTTTGCGGCCCGGTGGTATGAACGTCGACTTCTCCAACTTCAGATAGCTCTTCTGTCCCTCCCTTCCCCTCCTCCTTCCCAGATCTCCCTCTATCTTCCTGTCTCCACCTATATCCTTCCTTTGTCCCACCCCCGACATCAGTCTGAAGAAGGGTCTCGACCCGAAACGTCACCCATTCCTTCTCTCCCGAGATGCTGCCTGACCTGCTGAGTTACTCCAGCATTTTGTGAATAAATCGATTTGTACCAGCATCTGCAGTTATTTTCTTATACTACAAGTGGAACACGGTCTCTTCCTCGACACAGAAATTACAGGCGGCCGGCAAGTCCGTGAACCGGCTCAAAAGATTATTACACACCACGGTTCTGTGCAACACTCTCCACCCCAGGTCCCCGATGTAAAGGGGGAGGACTCCCTTATAGAGAGACCTCCACGTCCGGACAGAAGACGAAGGCGAGGAGGTGCAGAGTGTGCAGGAGCATCCTGTACAGTAGACGTCTCTGCCTCACGAAACGGCACGCTGGGCATCTCGGAAAGGCGGCTCATGTTGTGTAGGGCTGGCTCCCGGGAAATATTCCGGAGTCTGGGCCCAATGAGCAATTCCGGCGGAGCAGCGGTAAGCTCGGTCGGAATCGCTCCAAGCACACGCCGCTCCCCGACACCCACCGCGACAGGGTGAGGACCGGCCCCCCTCACAGCCACAACACCCCCCTCCCTCTGAGGAGCAACGCGCTGACTGAAGATGACCAAATTCCTCACTCTAACACATCGCGGTAAAAGCTAGGCAGGTCCCGTGTGACGGGTGGACAGATGCCCGCCACCGGGAGCCGCAAAGCCCCCCTTAGGCAATGACCCTGGTGGAAAAAATACGTGGCCAGAGCGTGCCATCTGGGGGGGGGGGTGCTCCGCGTACACGTACCTCCGCAGAGTCCAGAGACGGAGAGCTGCCACCTGGGTACGCACGCATACCAAGGACTGGCCACCCTCCTCTAACGGGAGACTCAGGACCGCTGTGGAAATCCACTGCTTCCTCTCTCCCCAAAATAAATCCACTAGCCTCTTCTGTATTGCGGTTACAAAGATAGAGGGCGGGACAAGAGTGGCCAACCGGTACCATAGCATGGAGGCCACCAGCTGGTTTATGACCAGCACCCTACCCTGGAAAGAAAGAACTCTAAGCAGGCCTGACCAGCGTCCCAGCTGGGCAATGACTTTCGTCTCCAGCTCGTGCCAGTTCGCCGGCCAAGCATCCTCGGTGGGACTCAGGTAGACCCACCCCCAGGTAGAGGAGGTGCCTGGTGCTCCACGCATAATCTTTCATCTCCTCTGGCGGGGAGTCCACCCACCACTGGCCCACCAGGAGTCCAGAGCACTTACTCCAGTTGATCCTGGCGGACGATGCAGCTGAGAAAACCTGCTGGCATTCACGCATCCTCCGCAGGTCAACATGGTCAGTGAACGTAAGAAGTACATCGTCGGCTTAGGCCGAGAGAACCACCTCCACCCCTGGTCTGTCAACTGCCTCCGAAAAAGACACAGGAATGGCTCCACACAGACTGAGTACAACTGAGCAGGCATGGCACACCCCCGTTCCAAAGTGAATGGGTGCCAACAACGCACCGTTAACCTTCACGAGGCACTCCACTGAGGCGTACAAAAGCCGGACCCGGGCCACAAAATGCGGTCCAAATCCGAATGCTTGCAGCGTCCCGAAGAGGTAATCGTGATCCACCCTGTCATAAGCCTTCTCCTGATCGAGGGACAGAAAAGCAGCTGACTGGCCAGTTCCCTGGAATAGATGAATCAGGTCCCTAACCAAGTGGATGTTATCTTGGATGGACCGGCCAGGGACTGTATAGGACTGGTCCGGGTGGATCAGTTGGGAGAGCACGGAGCCCAGGCGATTTGCCATTGCCCGTGCAAAGACTTTATACTCTGTACAGAGGAGAGAGACCGGGCGCCAGTTCTTCAACAGGCGGAGTTCGCCCTTCTTGGGCAGCAGGACAACGACTGCCCTGCGCCATGAGAGGGGCATCTCCCCGGTCTCCAGGCTCTCCCCCAGAACCTTCATGTAATCACCCCCTCAGGACATCACAGAAGGCTCCAACAAACTCAACCGTCAGCCCATCCAGCCCAGGGGACTTGCCCCTCCTGAGCTGGTGCAGGGCACCAGTCAACTCCTCCAATGATAAGGAGTCATCAAGCCATTCAAACACCCCTCTGTCCATAGTCAGTAGCCCCTCCCACGGGACCCGCTGAGCCTCTCCGCTGAGACTCCCCGCTGAAACCATCTGCGGAGAACAGAGTCCCATTAAAGGACCGAACTAAAGCACTGAACTGCTCTGGATCTGTGACAGAGGAGCCATCGTCCGCGAGCAGCTCAACGAGTTGTGTGCGGGCTCCCCGCCCTTTCTACAGAGAGAAAAAGAAAGGTGAAGCTCGGTCCAGATCGTGCAGCATCTGGACTCGTGACCTCACGTAAGCACCTCGGGACCGCTCAAGCTGCAGGTCCCTCAGCGCTTCCTTCCTTTCCTGATATTCTCCCCACTCACAGGAGTCCTCACCGATCCGACCCAAGCGAGACTCTGCGTCGTAACTCCCTCTCGAGTCGCTTGACCGCCGCATCCCGCCTTCTGGTCGACCCCTACGTGTACCCCTCACAAAAGAGACGGATGTGAACCTTTCCCACATCCCACCACTGCCTAAGGGAAGGGAAGCCCCTCTGCCCCTCTCTCCACTTCACCCAAAACCAACTGAATGACTCCTGGAATCGGCGATCCTCCAGCAGCCGGTTATTAAAGTGCAAGTATGCACGTGTGCGTGCTGGGATAAAGTCCACTCGCACCAGGCAGTGGTCCGAACACGGCATCGGCCGCGAGAGACATACGCTCCGGAGATGTACATGCGATCGATACGGGAACCACCATCCCCTCGGGCGTTCCCTCGCTCTCCGACCGTTAAACCGTCAACCTCGCACAGCGCTCCGTCACGCTGTCGGCGAGACCGCGCACTCCGCGAGGATGACGGTTTAACGGTCGGAGAGCGAGGGAACGCCCGAGGCGACGGAGGATGGAGCGGGGAAAGAGGGCGGCGGGGAGAGAGCCGAGGATGGGCAGAGACCACAGGAAGCGGATAGAATGAGAACAATGGGCTCGACATGTCAGAGACAGAGGCAAGGTCTGGTGAAAGGCCACAGGGAACATTTGAGCAACAGATGCAAGGAAGGCTGAGATTCACTCTTGATTCATGAATGCACCTACAACGGCATCTTATTAAAAGGCACAACTAAGATGATCCCTGACTCTTATGCATTTATTGGACGGAGTTTGGCTGGCTGTTAAATTGTGTTGCCACATAATGAGAACAGTAAAGGCACACTGAGTACCAGAGCGATCTTGCGCCTCAAGGGTGCAATTGAAATCCCCCTCATGGAAGACGCACTCTCCATAATCAATAGTGCTCAGCAGAGCAGTCACCTCCTGATGTAAACGCGCCTGCATCGTGCTGGTGCTGGGGGCGTACACGTTAATGAAATGTAACGGCATGCCATCAAGGCTCACGGCCAGATAGAGCAAAGGGCCCGGCACAACTCCCTGCACCTTCACAATCTCTGGCTGGAAAGTCGGGGCCAACAGGAAGGCCACCCCACTCAAAGTTGTGCTGAGGTGGCTCATGTAGAACCCCCCCTCCCACTCCAGGAGCCAGGTGGGTTCATCACTAACAACAGTATGCGTCTCTTGCAGAAAACTCACTGCATACTTCCCCTCTCTGAGGACTGATAGATGGTGAAATCTATGAAGGTCCCCCCTTCTGCCATTTATGTTTAGGATAGCTGCAGTGAACTTCATGTTGAAGACACAGTAGGGGTTTTTTCCTCACACTCCTCGTGGTAGTGGAGCTTCAAAAAGACCCCGAACCGATGCCTCTCAGGCTCGAGAAGACCACTGTCCTTACTGTGCGAAGGATAGCATTAAGTGTCCAGATAAGTCCCGACAGGTCTGGCCACCGTTTGCAAGCTAGCTTGCCGGGGGGAAAGTGCTGCCCTGGGCTGCCGAGGTGGAGCTGGCAGCCCCGGATGGGCCAACAGTGTCGCCCCGGGTCGCCCCGGGTCACCTAGGCGGAACTGGCACCCCCGGATGGGCCAGCAGTGCTTTCCTGGGCTGCTGCGTTGGGATTTCTCGCAGCAGCCCGGCCATTGGGACAATCCCTGCGAAAGTGCCCGACCTCCTTGCACGCATGACACCGTACATAACCCCAACTCCAAAACGCATGGTCAGGGATCCCCTCATGCCCGACAAAGAAACTCCCCTCCGCGAAAATTTCGAAACACCTGCTTTTGCTTTTTTATTATCTGTGTAGATTGATGATAAAAAAAAATGAATGTAATCCATTTTAAAATAAGGCTGTAACGTAGCAAAATGTGGAACAAAATGAAGGGGACGGAATACTTTCTGAATGCACTGTATATACATTGAACTTTGGTGCTTATTATGGTCTCTCCAGAGCACGATGTTTACATCGCTGTTATGCCGCTGCAAGTATGAATTTCATTATTCTGCTTTGGGACATATGACAATAAAAGACTCTCGACTCTTGGGTCTCTGGTGTGCTGAGGCAGCAGCTCTAACTGCTGTGCCACCGTGCCACCCTAGATCTAACAAAATGCTACTGATGATCTTTTATGAGCCAGACGTAAAGATCAAACAGCCTAGAGAGCAGCCAGAAAGCGCATGGGAAATTTGCTTTGAGATTTCTCCAGTGGACTTGGTGGGGAATTAAATTAGTTATTGAGCCTTGGCAATGGGAGGTATCTGGCTTTGACAGTCTCACCAGGAGTGGGAGATACAAGATTCTGTTCCTTCAGGCTAGAAAGGAGACATGGAATTCTGTTCTCTAATCATTATCTACATGTTCACGCTGACATTATGTAAAGTGAGAGCAGAGAGAGACTTCATTTGATGTTGTCAGCAATTCAAATGTTCTTCACCAACTCGCACCATGCATGAAGAATATACATGGAGACAAATTAATGCTCAACTGTCGGGGCCAGACAACACTTATCACCTTGGGACAAATGACAATAAAAGACTCTCGACCTTTGGGACTCTGGTGCGGTGAGGCAGCAGCTTTACCTGCTGGAGAGAAGGGACTCGACCCGAAACATCACCCATTCCTTCCCTCCGGAGATGCTGCCTGTCCCGCTGAGTTACTCCAGCATTTTGTGTCTATTTTCAGTTTAAACCAGCATCTGCAGTTCCTTCCCAGCACTTATCACCTTGAATGTTTTTGCAGAGAGATATGGTTCTATACCAGAATGCAATTTTAGTTCAGTTCAATTCAGTTTAGTCTTTTTGTCACGTGTACCAAGGTACAGTGAAAAGGTTTTGTTGCGTGCTCGCCAGTCAGCGAAATAACAATACATGATTACAATCAAGCCATTTACAGTGCAAAGACACATGATTAGGGAATCAACAATTTTTACTTTTATTTTCCCCACTTTAAATATATGTTTTTGTCGAATCTGAATCCCCTTAAAATATTGACCTACAATCAGCAAATCAGGACAGAAATAGGTATCAACATTTCAATTTAAGGCATTTGGCCTTTTGCACATGCTCTGCCATTCAATAAGATTATAGTTGATCCCTTTTGCGGTTGCAGCTCCTAGACTGTGGAACAGCATCCCTCTCCCCATCAGAACTGCCCCCTCCATCGACTCCTTTAAGTCCAGGCTCAAAACATATTTCTACTCCCTAGCGTTTGAGGCTCATTGAGGAGGCGCTGTGAACTGTTTGCGTGCTACTGTATGTTTTCATTTTTTTTCTATTGGAACCTAATCAAATGTACAGCACTTTGGTCAACGTGGGTTGTTTTTAAATGTGCTATACAAATAAAATTGACTTGACTTGACTTGACTTAATTCAGTACTGTTTTCCCACTCTAAACCCACAACCCTTGATTCCCTGAATATCCAAAAGGTTGCACATGGAGTTAACTTAGCATCTGTGGGACAGTCCAAACAAAATGGCAGGTGGCATATTTCTGACGTGAAATGACACATAATGTTTCACTACTTACCATTATAGAAGCAATTATTTTGGACCTGTAAAATACGCACAATAGAAGACAATTTCTATGCCATTCGGCTTTGCAGCCCCCGAGCATGTCCATCTTTTCTTTTCTCTTATCCTTATTTCCTGGGAGAAGATGCTGGAGCTTGAAAGCCCAAGCATCCAAATTTAAGAACAGGTTCCCCCCCACTGCTATCCAACTCTCGAATCATTCACCACTTTCGTACTCCATTGGGCTGTCTCGCTAATGGCCTTCCCTTCATATTGTTGAAGTATTAATGTTTACTGATGATTTTAGAAACCGTTCCATTGAAATTCCTCGTGAAGAATGTTGCTCCCCTTGTACATTAGACTTTTGGGATACAGAGCGGAAACAGGCCCCTCGGCCCAATCAGTCCAGGCCGACCAGCGATCACCCTGTACACTAACACCATCCTACACACCAGGGACAATTTACAATTTTACCAAAGCCAATTAACCTACAAACCTGTACATCTTTGGAGTATGGGAGGAAACCGGAGAAACCCGGAGAAAACCCACGTGGTCATAGGGAGAACGTACAAACTCCATACAGACAGCACCCATAGTCAGGATTAAACCCGTCTCTGGTGCTGTATGGCAGCAATTCTACCGCTGATTTACTCAGCAGGTCAGTCAGCATCTCGGGAGAGAAGGAATGGGTGACGTTTCGGGTCGAGACCATTCTTCAGACTTGAGTCTGAAGAAGGGTCTCGACCCGAAACGTCACCCATTCCTTCTCTCTCTCGAGATGCTGCCTGACCTGCTGAGTTACTCCAGCATTTTGTGAATAAATCGATTTGTACCAGCATCTGCAGTTATTTTCTTATACTAACTCTGCCGCTGTACTACTATGCTGTTCACTGTGCCACAGTGCCGCCCACAGTTTGCCAAAGATCAGATACTAGAGAGGTTCTTCTGAAGAAGAGGTCCTACTTAGTATGGACCTACTTCAGAAAATGAGCATTAAAATCTCACTTGGCGATTCAGTGCAGGACTGAGGGCATATCAGTAGTATCACCAATCAGAAGAGAATTCAAACAAAGATCCTGTCTTCTCTCAATGGAGACAAAACAATCAAAATTGAAGTACTCGACTGGGTCAAAATACTATGAAATTGTCCTAAGAGATAAAAGTGAAAGTACTGCGATTGTGGATTGTCTAGAAAATAAATATTGCTCCTTTAGCACTCAATGTAGTCTTTAAGTATCTCTCAGTCTCTGTGCTTCAACTGCCTCCCAACTGTGACATAAACGCTAGGACTTCACTTGCAACTGTCTTTATCAATACAGATTAGACAGTGGAGGTGTTCATGAAACATTGAAGCAGAAAAGTAAATAGCAAACAAGATTTTTGCATACCTTTTTGTTCCCGATGCCAATCCAATCCAATATGAGTAAATCAAGTATAACCCCAGATTACCAAAACAAGCACATCCTGCTCTGGGTATATTTGGTAATGATATCTTCATTACAATCAGCAGGTATTTTTCCAATGGTTTTCAGCTGCAATGCAGGGCGTAGGCCATGGATGCCAACAGAATTAACAAGCTCATCAGGAAAGGCTGGTTCCGTCCTTGGCGTGGAGTTAGATTCATGGGAGGTGGTCTTGGAAGGGAGGATGCTCCTCAAACTTCCTTCCTGGGATCAATAAAGTTCTATAGTATCGTATCAAGATTAATGACACAGTGAATTCAAGAGGCATTTAGACAGACACGTGAACAAGCAGGGGAATGGGAGATTGAGAAGCACAGTGGAAGAGCTGCTGCCTGACAGCTCCAGAGTCTATGGGTGCTGTCTATACGTTCCCCTTGTGACCATGTGGGGTTTCTCTGGGTGCTCCAGTTTCATCCATATTCCAAAGATGTGCAGATGTTTAGGTTAATTGGCTTCTGTTAATTTCCCTTGGTGTGCAGGATGGGATAACGTAGAACTAGTGTACGAGTGATCGATGGTCAGCGGATTAAATGATGGGGGTCAGGAGAGAGGGAAGCCAGGGCGGCCTTACCTAGTAGATGGCGGATGGTGAGGCGAAGGGCCTGTTTCCACACTGTGTCTCCAAACTAAAACTAAACCACAAGCAGGCAGATGTGCAGTTTACGTTGGCATTATGTTTGGCATTGACTGTGGGTCAGAGGACCTATTCCTGTACAGTTGTGCTGTTCTACGTTCTAATCCAGTTCTTGTTTGTCAAGTGTGACAACCGTCTACTTGGAGAGCAAAACACAGTTGCAGTGCCCTGGTTGGGGACAAAAGCAGTGCCTGGCGGCCAAAGTGACCGCAGAGAACGAGGACGAGCCGGACGAGGACAAAGACCCAACGGCCACATGCGGGGGAAGCCCGAATGACCGAGGAGTCGAGGAGGAGGGGGGAGCTGCTGCTGGTGGTGGCAAAGGATGCGGGAAGTGAGCTGGTGAGAGAGGGGCCGGGGTATTACCTCCAGCGCCTTCAAGGTCAGCTGCAGGGGATGGTAGAGGATAGGGACGTAGGGTCGGGCTTGCATAGGCTTACCTGGACCAGGGCTCTCCAGGCAGGGGTTCCAACACGTGGACTGGACTTGGCACTTTGGACAGTTTTATGTCTTCTGGGTCTTTTGTCGTTCTCTATATATTTTTTAAACAACGCCAAAATTATGGCAACTGTGCATTTGAGGCTGTGCAAAAGAGTTGTGCAAATGTGACAATAAAGAACCATTGAACCGTTGTTGGTGGTTGTTTGTTGTCAGTTAGCTGGGACTGGAATTCATTGACGAGGAGTGGCTCAGGTTGAAATTATGCCTTCTTGAAAAGAACGCAATAAACATTGAATCAGAAAACGACGAGGAGTTCTCAACAATGAATTGAATGGAGGGATTATTTTGGAGCCGGCTTGTACATTCTTAAAGAGGGAAGATAGACACAAAACGATGGAGTAACTCAACGGGACAGGCAGCATCTCTGGAGAGAAGGGATGGGTGACGTTTCGGCTTGAGACTGTGAAATGTCACCCATCCCTTCTCTCCAGAGAGGAGCTGCCTGTTACGCTGAGTTACTCCAGCATTTTGTGTCTATATTTGGTGTTATCCAGCATCTGCAGATCCTTCCTACACATTTCTTAAAGAGGGACCCTTCTTAAGATCTGCTTCGCAATAAAGTCGTTATCCCTTTGACAAGGCTACGGTCTCGTAATCACAATGCGTTAATTGCAGTCTTGAGTGTACCACAGACAAGCTAACATTGGATAAAATCCAGTCAAAGGAATCACTGATGAGTTTACTCATCCAGCAGCAACTCACAGTGGTTGACAGGTTTTGCACATCAGGGATTCTGTGACATGGCTAGATCAGTCTTCAGAGCTTGTGTTTAGTTTACAAAAGACCGTTTTAGTGGAATTTGCAACCTTTCCTCATTGTCGGATGAGGCTCAGCAGTTAGCAATCGGAACTGCCAAGACGCAAGGTCATGCGTTTAAGTCCCACCACAGAGCACTGAGCGTGAGATTCTAGGCTGGCACACAGGTGCTACACTGCTGGAGGTGCTAGGTTATGAATGAGCCATTAAACCAAAATGTTACCTGCCCTCTGAGGAGGTTGGAAAATATGCCATGCGAATATTTTGAGGAAGAGGCGCTATCAACAACATTTCAGAAACATTCAGACAGGTACATGGTTAGGATAGGTTTAGAGGGATATGGGCCAAACGCAGGCAGATGGGACTAGTGTAGATGAGGCATGTTGATCAGTTGGGCCAAAAGGTCTATTTCCATGGTGTATGACTCGAGGGGATTTATCCTTGGATGGGGGGGGAGAGTTTATTTGATCATTTTTATTCATTTGCGGGATGTTAGAATTCTTATTGCATCTCCCATATTACAACAGTGATTGCACTACGAAAATATTCCACTTTGCCGAAAAATGTCCTAAGAGCGTAAATTGTGTTATTAAAATGCCTATGCCTTCTTTCTCCCAAAGGAACAAGGGAAACAGAAAGAGGAAAAAAAATAGGATCAGAATTTTAAAAGGTGTTCCAGGTTAAAGCCTCTTTAAAAAAATTATATTTACTGAAAAAAGTAAAATACATGTTGAAGATGATAAAAGTGGATAGAGCAGGAGCAAAAGGTCCTTTTTCTCCATAGATGCTGCTTGACTTGCTGAGTTTTTAGATTTTTTTTAGATTTTAGAGATACAGCGCGGAAACAGGCCCTTCGGCCCACCGAGTCCGTGCCGCCCAGCGATCCCTGCACATTAACACTCTGCTACACACACTAGGGACAATTTTTACATTTACCCAGTCAATTAACCTACATACCTGTACGTCTTTGGAGTGTGGGAGGAAACCGAAGATCTCGGAGAAAACCCACGCAGGTCACGGGGAGAACATACAAACTCCGTACAGACGGCGCCCGTAGTCAGGAGCGAACCTGAGTCTCCGGCGCTGCATTCGCTGTAAGGCAGCAACTCTACCGCTGTGCCACCGTGCCGCCCTCCAGCACTTTGTGTCTATCTTCAGCAATAGGTCAGTCGGCCGAAGCTAAAGTTTTATAAATTATTTGTATTTAAAATTGTTCTTTTATATCTACAGTTCAGCTGTGCATGGTTTCTATTATAGAAATATAAACTCCTATTACCTTTGAATGAAGTTATTAGTTGAGTGCCATGGTGCAAGAATTGAAAAATTGTCAAAAGGAGTGTACAATGTTTTTGTTTTTCATTTGCTGATAGCCTGCAGGCAAATAATGTAGCAATAAAACAGATGCAAAGAATCTGCACGATGAAATAAAAAATATTGACCTCTTCAATTGAAATATATTAATATATTATGTTATTTTCAAGAAGTTCATTACTTAAATTAAAAAAGAATGTATTATTACAGTGGATGTTATGGGCGTCTGTGTACCCTGGTGAAGTATTTCGCAGTCAGGTTTATTAACCTCCCACCAATGCTACAATCATTTTTAATGAATTTATGTAATTAAAAGACTGTGGGAAATGTGACACTTCAAAATATCACACTTCAAAATATCATACTTAATTACCACCTTGAGTAAGTATGCGCAATATGTGTATCTGATTGGCTGTATATCATCGACCAAAAAAATTAATCAGCTAACTGAGCAAAGGTGTGAAAATTAAAAATAACTTTTGCTAAGAGCAATGACATTGGGGCGGCACGGTGGCATGGCAGTAGAACTACCGCCTTACAATGGCAGAGACCCCGGTTCGATCCTGACTACGAGTTTGTACGTTCTCCCTATGATCTGCGTGACTTTTCTACGAGATCTTCGGTTTCCTCCCACACTCCAAAGACGCACAGGTTTGTAAGTTATTTGGCTTGGTATATATGTAAACAGTTGTCCTTAGTGTGTGTAGGGTAGTGTTAATGTGTGGGGATCCCTGGTCGGCGTGGACTCGGGTGGGCCGAAGGGCCTGTTTCCGCGCTGTATCTCTAAACTAAATTAAACATTAAAGTTTACAATGTTCACAAAATGAAAAAAAAAGCACAAAAATAGAATAACTTCTTGACTTCATCAAGCAAGCTTCATGGTCATCTGATTTGTTCATTTTTTCGACCTCATTTTCTGCAAGTCCTTTTATACAAAATACCTCACCAAAGTAGACAAATTCCCATACCCCCCCCATAATAACACAGGCTTTTCTGCTTTTCATTTTCATTAAGTAGTGAACTTTTGGAAAATAAACAGAATATATTAATACATTTAATAAAGTCTTTAATATATTCCTTTATTTGTCCCACATCGGGGAAATTTAAGTGTTCAATAAAACATTCAAGGCATGTTTAGTAAGTCTGCAGATGACACTAAAGTGGATGGTATTGTACAGTAGAAAGTGAAGATGGTTGTCAAAAATTGCAGCAGCATCGTGATCGGTTGAGCAGGTGGGATGACAAATGGTTGATGGAATGATGGAATGTAATACAGTGAAATGAGCGGTGTGGCATTTTGGGAATGACTTGGCAGGACTTACACAATGAATGGCAGGGCTCTGGGGCGTGTTGTAGAGCAGAGAGATCTAGGAGTGCAGGTACATAGTTCCTTGAAAGTGGCACCACAGATTGATAGGCTGGTCAAGATGGCTTTCGGCACATTGGCCTTCATCTGTCATAGTATTGAGTATAGAAGTTGGTAGGTTATGTTACAGTTGCACAAGACATTGGTGAGGCCACATTTAGAGTATTGTGCTCAATTGTAGTCACCCTGTTATAGGAAAGATTTTGTTAAGCTGGAAAGACTGCAAGGAAGATTTACAAGGACGTTGCCTGGGCTCAAGGACCTAAGCAAACCAGAGAGGTTGAGCAGGATAAGGGGTGATCTTATAGAGGTGTATAAGATCATGTGTGGAATAGATAGGGTAAATACACGGAGCCTTTTACCCAGAATAGAGGAATCAAGAAGCAGATGGCGAGGGTGGAAAGATGTAATAGAAACCCTCGTGGTAAATTTTCTCTTAAAAAACACAAAGGGTGATGGGTGTATGGAACGAGCTGCTAGAGGAGGTAGTTAGGGAGGTACTATCATAATGCTTAAAAAACATTTGGACAGGTACTGGATAGGATAGGTTTAGAGGGATACTAGACCAAGAGGACCCGTTGGGCCCAAACCTCTCCTGCATTGGTGCAGCACCCTCTCCTCCCCCCCCCTTCCCCGTCCCCCCTCCCCCCTCCATTCCTTCCCCTCCATCCCTCTCCCCTCCCCCTCCTCCCTTCCCTTTCCCCCACTCCATCCCCCTCAACCTCCCTTATCCTCTCTCCCTCCACCCCCTCCCTCCCTGGGAGATAGATTTAAACTTTAAAATGTGAATAACTTTAAAAATATCACACCGATTTCAATGAAACCTCCCATTAGCACCGAAGGGATGATGGTGAATAAGGTGGGCCTAAAATTGACGCGCTATCCTGTACCGTTTTGGCTGTAGTTCAGCAACAAACAAACAAACGGGAGTTTTGATCTTTAGATGGGCCAAATGCAGGGAGGAGGGACTGGTGTAGATTGGGCATATTGGTCGGTGTGGGCAAGTTGGGCCAAAGGGCCTGTTTCCACCCTGTGTGACTCTAGAACTAATATAAACTCTGCCCAGTTGTATTATTGGTGCATCATGTGCCTGTAATGATGGAAAAAGAGAAATAGTGAAATCATGAGCAGCAGCTGAGTGTGTGTGGAGAGAATTCTAATGAACTTGACAAAAAATACCATAATTATTTCAAGCTTATGATAAAATAATCAGATGGAATCCCTTGGAAAAGTTGGAAAGCAGTTAAGCTTAAAAAATACTTTGATATTTAAGAATGAGAACTGAGAAGGGAATATATCCTGGGAAACTGTGTCCATTTTTAATTGGGCAACGAACAGCCAGTTATTCTATACCATCAATGCCTTTTTTTCTCATCTAAAATGACAAGAATTGAACAGTGTGCTTAATGACTGACCCAATCTTCAACTCATTATTTTATGATCTGACTGATAATTCAAATTATTCCTCAAATAGGTTAAGTGAAATTAAAAATAATAATAACAAAGAAGAGTGGTAAACAACTTAGTTTGCAGTAGAAAATAAATGTTTTGATACTCTGAATAGAATGAAAGGAAAAATAAAAGTAAAGAACAGGGGAATTAACATTTCGTCAAAAAGAGGAAAAGCCATCACAAAAAAAACATCCTACAAGTTTAATATTCCAGGAGGAAAATGTTGAGATCTTTAACTATAAGATAACTATATGGAGAGATAATAGCAGCAGCACAATACCGATTTCAGAAAGGAATATCATGCTTGGTAAACCTGAAAGGGTTCTTTGAAGTGACAGTGAAGGCAAATGGTACATTAGCTTTCACAACAAAAGGATTGATGACAGAGCAAGGATATGTTCGGAGCTTGACGACACCAGGGGAATCAAGAACCAGAGGACATAGGTTTATGGTGAGAGGGGAAAGTTTTAATAGGAACCTGAGAGACCTGAGAGATGTTTGGTTAGAACAGGTGTCAGAGGTTATGGGAAGGCAGGGGAAGGGGGTTAGGAAGGAGAGATATATCAGCCATGATTGAATGGCAGAGTAGACTTGATGGACCGAATTCTACTCCTATTCCTTATGACCTTATGACAGCTTTCTCCATACAGAAAGAGGTGGGTACATGGAACAAGCTGCCAGAGGAGGTAGTTTAGAGGCAAGGTACTTTAACAACATTCAAGAAAAGGTTTAGAGGGATATGGGTCAAACATGGGCAGGTAGGACGTGTGGATAGGGCATCTTGGTCAGCATGGTCAAGTTCGGCAAAAGGGCCAGTTTCCGACCTGGATGACCACACTGAGTGTTTTGCACACTTCTGGCCACCTTATCTTAGAAAAAATATGCTTCCCATGAAGGGAGTGCACCAAAGATTATTAGTCTGGTTCTTGGCATGGCAGAATAGCTAGGCGAGGAGAAACAATGTCAACTGGTGTGTTTGGAAATGATTAGGAATGGTCTTCACAAGGTTAAACTCTAAGACGACTGCAGCCATCCTCGTAGATCAATGATTTAAAATGTAGGGCGAGTGGTAATCTGTCCGAATTTAGAGATGAAATTGAATTATTTCTGAGCAACAAAAAGAAGCTTTTAGCAAATACTGATATGGGTAGAATTAATTATTAATACAGGTAAGGTGGCACACTTTGGATTACTAGAATAGAATAGTTTGAATGA
Source organism: Rhinoraja longicauda (assembly GCF_053455715.1). Taxonomy (NCBI): domain Eukaryota; kingdom Metazoa; phylum Chordata; class Chondrichthyes; order Rajiformes; family Arhynchobatidae; genus Rhinoraja; species Rhinoraja longicauda. The sequence goes on along the minus strand of NC_135956.1, from coordinate 17,225,686 downwards.
AGCAAACCTGGATGCTGTGGAAACATAGAAGAAAATGGTGGATAGGCTCGACTGGAGCGAGCGCCTCTCCATAAGATCAAACTCGCGGACTGGACATAGAAACATAGAAAATAGGTGCAGGAGGTGGCCATTTGGCCCTTCGAGCCAGCTCCACCATTTATTGTGATCATGGCTGATGATCCACAATCAGTAACCCATGCCTGCCTTCTCCCCATATCCCTTGATTCCGCTAGCCCCTAGAGCTCTATCCAACTCTCTTTTAAATTCATCCAGTGAATTGGCCTCTACTGCCTTCTATGGCAGAGAATTGGACAAATTCACAACTCTCTGGGTGAATTTTTTTTTTCTCATCTCAGTTTTAAATGGCCTTTGAACTTTGGAAATGGCACCAAATCTGGCGACTCAAAAATAATTTCACAGTGTTTTGCGCATGTGACAATAAAGTACTATTGAACTATTAAACGTTGTTAGGTACAGCAGCTCAGCTGAATAGGGCCATGAAGGCTAATATTAAAAATTGCCTTTTAATGCAAGAAGCACAAAATATCAGTCAAATTATATTGTCGAGTTTATATACAAAAGAAACAGAAGCTGATAGATTTGTGAAACAGTGATGCATGCTGGATAAATGGCCTTTAAATATTATGCAGATTCTTTAACATGGAAACCCAAGAGGTCAATTTCATAAAAGGAAAGACAATAACATAATAAACTTATAATATGGGACAAACGCAGGCGTGTGGGACTAGTGTAGATGGGACATGTTGGTCAGTGTGGGCAAGTTGGGCCGAAAGGCCTGTTTCCATTCTGTAAGACTCTTTGACTCTATAACTTCTTCCAGCTTCACTCTATAACAAATTCCAGACGCTACAATTCGGTAATGGAACAACTGATAAATGTTTGTTTTGTTACTTAAGCTCTGGTTAAAGCTTCATGTCTGCCTCTGGTTTGTGAACGATTCTGAAGGAAATTCCCTGGTCTAATAAATAATTGCATATTGCAGAAGGCCACTATTATCAGAAAGCTAAGTATTTTACAAAACGTTAGATTCAGAATGCGTTTGCACAAGAATAAATGGTCAGTAATGACATAATTAAATTTTGGGGTGTTATTCCGAAGGTTATAATCCATTTAAACTCTTGTTGTAGTTTATTACACTATTATTACACTTGAATGGATTACAGGCAGAGCGGTCAGGAAGGTTTCTTGGATGTGGATGTGACAAGCGGTCTACTAGGTTAAATTGCTTCTTAGAGCACAAAAGAAAACTGATCAGTCATGTCCTGATATAAACCACCAACAATTCCAATATATATTATGCTAATCTAATACAGACAGTAAATTTTAATGGGAGAATTTTTAATTTATTTAATGTTGACTTTTAAGGTGCTTCCATGGCTTAAACAGCTCAAGATAATTTCCCAAATTGGTAATATTTTAAATATTAACTATTTTTCCTCAGTTCATTATCCATAAATTATAATCAACCTTTATTGATTTTATAATTCATCGTCTCTTTTCTAAAGTTTTATTCACATTATAAAAAATGGGTAAAGTGCACAATTCCCGTCAAAGACCTTAATACCTGTTGGCATCATTGCCTTTAGTTTTAGTTTAGTTGAGTTTATGTTTGTCACATGTGAACAGGTACAGTGAAATGTTTTTTTTATTGCATGCCATTCCAGTAGGCAGAAAGACTGTACATGATTACAATCAGGCCTTCCACAGTGTAGAGATACATGATCAAGGGTAAAATAAAGATTTTAGTGATTGTAATAAATAGACAATAGACAATAGGTGCAGGAGGAGGCCATTCGGCCCTTCAAGCCAGCACCGCCATTCAATGTGATCATGGCTGATCATTCTCAATCAGTACCCCGTTCCTGCCTTCTCCCCATATCCCCTGACTCCGCTATCCTTAAGAGCTCTATCCAGCTCTCTCTTGAATGCATTCAGGGAATTGGCCTCCACTGCCTTCTCAGGCAGAGAATTCCACAGATTCACAACTCTCTGACTGAAAAAGTTTTTCCTCATCTCAGTTCTAAATGGCCTGCCCCTTATTCTTAAACTGTGGCCCCTTGTTCTGGACTCCCCCAACATTGGGAACATGTTTCCTGCCTCTAACGTGTCCAACCCCTTAATAATCTTATACGTTTCAATAAGATCCCCTCTCACCCTTCTAAATTCCAGTGTATACAAGCCTAGTCGCTCCAGTCTTTCAACATATGACAGTCCCGCCATTCCGGGAATTAACCTAGTAAACCTACGCTGCACGCCCTCAATAGCAAGAATTAGCAAGAATGATAGCAGATCCACTTCTGGGACCAGCACACAAAGAGTCGCCTGGCTTCGGGGCCATCACGATATTCCTATTTTGGGAGCATTAATAGAAATTTAATTTCAAATGTTTGGGCAAAGATGCAGATTCACTTTGACCATTCAGGGGAACCATGTAATGAGTGGGACATATACTACCACCACTATCCAAAACAGATTTTTACTCTGATTTTAGTTTAGTTTCGTTTAAAGACACAGCGCAGAAACAGACCCGTCGGCCCACCGAGTCGGCGCCGACCAACAATCCCCGCACACGAGCACTATCTTACACACTAGGGACAATTTACAATTTTTACCGAAGCCAGTTAACCTACAAAACCTGCACATCTTTGGAGTGTGGGAGGAAACCGGAGCACCCGGAGAAAACCCACACGATCACGGGGAGGACGTGCAAACTCCGTAGACAGTACCCGTGGTCTGAAGAAGGGTCTCGACCCGAAACGTCACCCATTCCTTCTCTCCTGAGATGCTGCCTGACCTGCTGAGTTACTCCAGCATTTTGTGAATAAATACCTTTGATTTACAATAGACAATAGACAATAGGCGCAGGAGTAGGCCATTCGGCCCTTCGAGCCAGCACCTCCATTCAATGTGATCATGGCTGATCATTCTCAATCAGTACCCCGTTCCTGCCTTCTCCCCATACCCCCTGACTCCGCTATCCTTAAGAGCTCTATCTAGCTCTCTCTTGAATGTATTCAGAGAATTGGCCTCCACTGCCCTCTGAGGCAGAGAATTCCACAGATTCACAACTCTCTGACTGAAAAAGTTTTTCCTCATCTCTGTTTTAAATGGCCTCATCTCTGTTCTAAATTTTGTACCAGCATCTGCAGTTATTGTCTTATAGTACCCGTGGTCAGGATTGAACCTGGGTCACTGTCGCTGTACGCAGCAACTCTACCGCTGCGCCACTGTGCAGCGGTGTCGAGGATATCTAACTCATTAATATACAACACAACACTTCACTCATGTTAATTTAAGCTCTCCAATGAGTAAAATTTAAACTTCATAATGACAGGTTCCAAAATTCTCAATTTGCTGCTATAGTTTTTGTTTATTTTCTCTCCGTCAGACCTTCATACACACAGCAGCAGTTGGCAAGCCCCATAGATGATATTACAGAGGGTTTGCGACTTTCAGATAGACACAAAATGCTGGAGGAACTCAGCAGGACAGGCGGCATCTCTGAAGAGAAGGAATGGGGGATGTTTCGGGTCGAGGAGGGTCTCGACCTCAAAACATTACCCATTCCTCACTCCAGTACTTTGTGTCTACCTTCGGTTTAAACCAACATCTGCAGTTCCTTCCTACACATTTGCTACTTTTATACGCATTCTGTTTCTTGTCCTTCAGTCGGACCATTTTGATGGATCATTGGGCTTTCAACCTCTGACTCACCCTTCACAGGTAACTAGGATGAAAAAGAGCATTGATGAAAAATCAAAATAATGTACATGTGTGTGTTGAAAGGCCACTCACACACTGACCATGTCTGTACAGAGATTAGAAGCCCAGTTCAGGCATGAGTGGAATGAGGCCTTGCATTCCATTAATAAATCTCTATCCACCTATCACTCGCTTAGCTTTGTCCCATCTCCATCTCACTTCCAGTTTTCCCACCTCCACACAATCAGTCTGAAACTTTACCTGTTCATGTTCTCCAGGGATGCTACCTGACCTGCTGAGACCCTCTCAGTCTGAAGAAGGATCTCGACCCAAAACGTCACCCATTCTTTCTATCCACAGATGCTGCTTGAACCGCTGAGTTACTCCGGCATCTATGGTGTAAACCAGCATCTGCAGATCCTTCCTACACACTGCTGAATTACTCCAGCACTCTGTTGTTTGTTTTTGCTCAAGATTCCAACATCTGCAGTTCCTTGCAAGTCCATAAGTAAGTCTGATCTAAGTTTGCGAGGAAGTCTGATTGGCAAGTCCTTCTTGCTTGTTGATATTGTTGACAACACTTCCATCTTCTTACAAATCCAAGGACAGAAACTGAAAGGACAACAATTTACCGGCTTAGATGTGTTCTTTTCTTTTGCGATACCAAGTGGACTGGACAGCCTTTCATGGTTAACAGTTGTTCAGTTACTTTGATGACAGAATATGTAGCCCTTTCAGTGCCCATGGCATTCAGTATGTTTAACAAGACCACAAGATAATGTTCCAGAAATAGAGCCTTTGAGCACACTCTGCTATTTACCCAAGTCACGGTGATCTTCCACCTTAGTTCCATTTTCAGCTCTGTATGAGAGGAATAAGTGGCAAAGACTAGAGGTGAGAAGGAAACAAAAGGCTGCCACATGAGGAGAGAAGTAGACGAGTGAAACGTGAAGCAGAAGGGAGGGATGATAGAGGTGGAAGGAGACATAGAAACTTAGAAACATAGAAAATAGGTGCAGGAGGCCATTCGGCCCTTTGAGCCAGCACCGCCATTTATTGTGATCATGGCTGATTATCCACAATCAGTAACCCGTGCCTGCCTTCTCCCCATATCCCTTGATTCTGCTTGCCACTAGAGCTCTATCTAACTCTCTTTTAAATCCATCCAGTGAATCAGCCTCCACTGCCTTCTGTGGAAGAGAATTCCACAAATTCACAACTCTCTGGGTGAAAAAGTTCCTTCTCACCTCAGTTTTAGATGGCCTCCCCTTTATTCTAAGAATGTGGCCCCTGGTTCTGAACTCCCCCAACATTGGGAACATTTTTCCTGCATCTAGCCTATCCAGTCCTTTTATAATTTTATATGTCTCTATAAGATCCCCTCTCATCCTTCTAAACTCCAGTGAATACAAGCCTAATCTTTTCAATCTTTCCTCATATGACAGTCCCGCCATCCCAGGGATCAATCTCATGAACCTATGCTGCACTGCCTCAATTACAAGGATATCCTTCCTCAAATTAGGAGACCAAAACTGTACACAATACTCCAGATGTGGTCTTACTAGGGCACTATATAATTGCAGAAGAACCTCTTTACTCATATACTGAAATCCTCTCATTATGAAGGCCAACATGCCATCAGTCTGAAGAAGGGTCTCGACCCGAAACGTCACCCATTCCTTCTCTCCTGAGATGCTGCCTGACCTGCTGAGTTACTCCAGGTGATGCCATTAGCTTTCTTCACTGCCTGCTGTATGCACGCCAACTTTCAGTGACTGGTGTACAAGGACACCCAGGTCTCGCTGCACTTCCCCCTTACCTAACCTGACACCATTGAGATAATAATCTGCCTCCTTGTTTTTGCCACCAAAGTGGATAACCTCACATTTATCTATTTTTATACTGCATCTGCCACGCATCTGCCCACTCACTCAACCTGTCCAGGTCACCCTGCAACCTCCTAACATCCTCTTCGCAGTTCACACTGCCACCCAGCTTTGTGTCATCTGCAAACTTGCTAGTGTTACTTCTAATTCCTTCATCCAAATCATTAATATATATGGTAAACAGTTGCGGCTCCAACACCGAGCCTTGCGGCACTCCACTCGCCACTGCCTGCCATTCTGAAAAGGACCCGTTTACTCCTACTCTTTGCTTCCTGTCTGCCAACCAATTCTCTATCCATGTCAACACTCTACCCCCAATACCATGTGCTCTGATTTTGCTCAGAGGGGGGGACAGTGGGGGAAATGGGAAAGAGAGGCTATAAGACGGAAATGAGGGATTCGGGAATGGGAGATGCATGTACACAGGAGGGGAGAGGAGCAGGGTGACTGGGGGGAGTGAGTGGGGGGGGTGTTGGTAGAGGATTTACCGAATAGTAAAAGGCTTGGATAGAGTGGATGTGTGGAGAAGAGGAGGAATTTCTATAGTCACAGAATAGTGAATCTGTGGAATTCTTTGCCACAGAAGGCTGTGGAGGCCAAATTGATGAATATTTTTAGGCTGGTGGTAGATTCCTGTTTAGTATGAGTGTCAAGGTTTAGGGGGAGAAGGCAGGAGAATGGGGTTAGGAGGAAGAGATAGATCAGCCATGATTGAATGGCGGAGTAGACTTGATGGACCAAATGGCCTAATTCTGCTCCGATTACTGATGACGAGTGGATGTGCAGCAGGATGGGGGATGCAGAGGAAAAAGAGAGTAAAGTGGGGAGGGGTGTTACTTAAAATTGGAGAATTCAATGTTCATACAGTTGGGTTGTTAGCTATCTCAGCAAAATAAGATGTGCTGTTCCTCCAATTTGTGTGGCCTCATTCTGGCAATGGAGGAGGCCAAGGACAGAAATATCCATCTGGGAATGGTGAGGAGAGTTACAATGGTGATCAACCAGGAGATCCAGCAGGCCCAGGTGGACTGAGCGGAAGCATCTTCTTTCCATAAATTACTTGATTAGCTCCTTTCATTCTAATCCGGATGTGACCTATGAACTGGACCCTACGGGAGATTGTAATTGTAGATATAAATTTTGATATGTGATTTATTGCAATTACAAATTACAATTCATACCACAATTTATATAAGGCTGCTGTCTGTGTTTACCTTGTCTGTACCCATGTAATGTGACTTCATCAGATTGCTATCCCCTTATTAAGGTTAATTTTATTCCTTAGGAGCAGAATGGTCCAATTCACTTGTTTAGTTTGGTTTAGAGTTATAGCATGGAAACAGGTCCTTCGGCCCATCGAGTCCGCCCCGACCAGTGATCGTACACTAGTTCTGTCCTACACATTGGGGACAATTTCCAGAGGGTAATTAACGTACAAACCTGCCAGACTTTGGAAGGTAGGAGGAAACCGGAGCGAGCCCACACTGTCACAGGAAAAACGTACAAACCCTGGTCAAACAGACAGCACCCGTAGCCAGGATCAAATTCAGGCCTATAAGAAAATAACTGCAGATGCTGGTACAAATCGATTTATTTCACAAAATGCTGGAGTAACTCAGCAGGTCAGGCAGCATCTCGGGAGAGAAGGAATGGGTGACGTTTCGGGTCGAGACCCTTCTTCAGGCCTCTTGGCACTGTAAGGCAGCAACTCTACCGCTGTACCACTGTGCTGCCCAATTTGTGGCTGTGAGAAAATGACTGCAACCTTCTTGCAGTTCCACCTTCCTCGTGAAGACTGGATTTCACTCCTGGCGTAATGAAAGGCCTTAGTTACATAATTAATGTGGCAAATCAGGCTGACCCATCTGCGAGTGGAAATTGGCAGTTGCACAGACATTTATGGCAGTCCTCACTTTATTCTCATTGGCAAGCCAGGTATTTCATTGCTTAGTGGCTTCATCTGTTCTTGTTCCAGATGGTCCAATTCACTTGTGGCCTCCCTACTGCTGTGCTGGAGTTCACACAGTCCTCCAGCATCAATCACAAGAAATTAAACCAATTGTGGTATCTGTGTTGTCAGCTCGAGTTTTTGTAATGGAGCTGCTTTAGTCTGTTATCACCTGGGAACACCCATTTTGGGGCATTTTCTGCACCCACTATACTAGCAACACCAACAAGGTCACAGATTTCATCACTTCAAGCTGCTGGTTTTGTTAAATTTTCAGTTTCAGTTTCATTTATTGTCATGTGTACCGAGATACAGTGAAAAGCTTTTGTTGTGTGCTAACCAGTCAGCAGAAAGACAATCTCTCTCCCGAGATGCTTCTCTCCCGAGATGCTGCCTGACCTGCTGAGTTACTCCAGCATTTTGTGAATAAATCGATTTGTACCAGCATCTGCAGTTATTTTCTTATACTACATTATATAGCAGAAAGACAATACATGATTACAAGCGATCCATTTACAGTGTATAGATACATGATAAGGGAATAACGTTTAGTGCAAGGTAAAGTCAGCAAAGTCCAATCAAGGATAGTCCGAGGGTCACCAAAGAGGTAGATAGTAGTTCAGCACTGCTCTCTAGTTGTGGTAGGATGATTCAGTTGCCTGATAACAGCTGGGAAGAAGCTGTCCCTGAATCTGGAGGTGTGCGTTTTCACTCTTCTCTACCTTTTGCCTATCAATGAATGTGTGTTCTGCATGATTTGCATTTCCCAAAGTTTGCAGGGTGCTTCTCATTTTCTTGTGCAGATTAAACTTTTCGCAATTGGCATCTCCTAGTGCAGAATTTGTACATGAAGGCATACATTAGAGAATTTGAAATTGTGCCAGCACCATTTTCTGCCCATTCATTCTCATGAAAAGAAATTAATAAACACCCAAATCCCAAATGCATGCTCTCAGTCAGTGAGACTCAAAGAGAAAACTTTAATCCATGAGCAATTAAATAGGTGTCATAAGAATAACTCCTTTTTCTCCTAAATAATAATTGCTCCTTTGCAAGATCTTTACAAGTCAATTAACCCTTTACCAAAAATGCAGGAATGTGTATCTGAACTGCATTTGTTTACCTCCAGAAGCTTGTCAATTGTGTGACTGAAAAAATAATACATATTTGAGTTACTGTAATTCAGAAACCTTTCCTTTCACTAAGAATTTTAAACACGCAACTATGCTATATCAATAGGTGATGGAAACCAGGGAAATATAAATCAGTTAGCGTAACATCTGCTGTCAGGTAATTGCCAAAGTCTATAATTAAGGGGATTGTGATTGACGACATTGAAATTTTTCAGTTGCTACATCAAGGATCTTTAAAGGGCAGGATATCCTGATGAGGCTGACTAGGTTTTTGAGGAAGTGACTAGAGTAGTGGGCAGACGAATACTTGTGGATGCAACAATTCTGGATTTCCAGGAACTGCTCCATCATTGTTCCACGGATCAGCTGATCCTATTAACTGTAAAGTACTTATGGAGAAGGATGTGGAGGGGATGTTTCCATTAGTGGGAGAGTCTCAGACCAGAGGCCATAGCAACAAAATAAAACGACGTACTTTTAGGAAGATGTGGAGGAATTTCTTTAATCAAAGGGTGGTTAATCTGCGGAATTCATTGACACAGAAGGCTGTGAAAGCCGTTAATGGATATTTTTAAGGCGGAGATTGATAGATTCTTGATTAGTATGGGAGTCAGAGATTATGGGAAGAAGGCAGAGAAGAGATTGAGAGGGAAAGATAGATCAGCCATGATTGAATGAAGGATTGCACTTGATGGGCCAAATGGCCTAATTCTGCTCCTATAGCTCATGAACTCATAAGATTAGCCTACAAGTTAGGATCTTAAATTGAGGCAAGGCCAATTTTGGAGACATTAGGCATGAATATGCGGAGGTTGATTGGGGAGTCCGTTTGCAGGTAAGGAGATGGCTGGCATGTGGGAACCTTTCAAAAGTGACATAGTAAGAGCCCAGGGGCAGCAGACTTCTGTCATGGTGAAAGGCAAGGCTGGTAAGTTTAGGATTCCCTAAACTTACCAGCCTTGCCTTTCACCCTGACAGAAGTCTGCTGTCAGAGATGTTGCGTCTCTGGCCAGGAAAGGAGGCGTAAATTACATTTAGTTGTTCGGGCTCAAGCAAATCCCTCTGCAAGTATAAATAGTTCAGGAGGACACATAAGGCGGCATTAAAAAGAGGACACGAAATGGAGCTGGTAGGCAAGGTAACAGGAAAATCCTAAAAGATTCTACATGTATATTAAAAGTAAAAGGGTGGCTAGGGAATAAAAAGGGGTCAGCAAAGATCTTGATGGTCAAAAGACCACACTGAGAAGACGAGGGAAGCTGCAGAACGGAGGCATAGGAGATGTGTTGTCTTAGATGATATACAAATGACCAAAAAGGAGGTATTAGCAGTTTTAAAGCACACTAGACGGGCATGGACCCGTTGGGTCCAAATCTCTCCTGTGGGCCCAGCAACCCTCCCCCTAATGACGATCCTGCGGCCCCGGCAACCCTCCCCCTACTGATGATCCTGTGGGCCCAGCAACCCTCCCCCTACTGATGATCCTGTGGGCCCAGCAACCCTCCCCCCAACTGACAATCTTGTGGGCCTGGTAATCTTGCAGGCCCAGCAAGCCTACCCCAAGTGACGATCTATGGACCCGTTGCTGGACTGGGAATGTCCCCCGGGGCCGTGGGCGGGCGAGGGGGGGCATGGAAGGGGAGAGGGAGCCACTCACCTCGGCCCTGTGTGGCCAGCGCTGCAGCCAGAGCGAGCCGTGGACCCGAAGCCTCTCCTGCAGCTAGGCGGCGAACGGCAGCAACGGCCATCTTATTGGACCCTCTGCCGCCGCGCTGCACCATGGGAGGGTCAGGCCAGGACGGGCGCCGGTCCTCCCAGGCGGGGTGGGGGGGGGGAACGCATTTATTAAATTTAGCGGCAGCTCGTCGGCTCACCACCCCCCCCCCCCCTCATTGGCCGCCACTCTCGTCACTTGGGTGAGTCCCATTGTGATGTCGAACGCTGAAGACGGCCAGGATAAGTTGAAAAGGTAATTTTTAAACTTTAAAATGTCTATAACTTTTAAAAAAGACTAATTTGAATGAAACTTGGGTACTACAAACCCCAGGACAATGGTGAGTAAGGTGGGCCTAAAATTGTCGCGCTATCGTGTGATGGGGGAACAAACATAAGGCACAAACAGGAAGATGGTGTTTGGGAACACATAAGGGAGATGAGGTGGGCAGATGGGAACAAAGGGGCTGATGGGACCCAATGGGAGGAGTTTTTGGATAATGGCCAGGTGGAGTCGGTAGGGAAGAAGCTGGGTATAAGGGAGGAGAAAAGAAAAAGGTATGAGTGGCAGCATATGGGTTAATAGAGGGGGAGCAGTTTACCTGAATTGAGGGAAGTCATTGCTCATACAGTTAAGTTGTGGATTACAGAGGAAGAATAAGAGGTGTTCTAAGAATAAGTGAGCATCCTAACGCATGGCATCCCTGTGTGGTATCTCAGCTGCACAGAGGCAGAGAGGAAAGCTCTTCAGCGGGTAGTCCATAGAGCTCATAAGACTATCGGAACACAGCTACCAGCCTTGGAGGGTATCTACAACACACGATGCCTCAGAAAAGCCACCAGCATTCACAAAGACTCCTTACACCCCTGCAATAGTCTGTTTGAACTTCTACCATCGGGAAGACGATACAAGGCCTTCTATGCCCGCACCTCCAGACTCAGGAACAGCTCCATAGCTGCCATGAACCGGTCCTGCTGAGCCGGATGGTCACATCGCAAAGTGAACCGGCACAGACCTACTTGAACTTTATACTGTTTAAAAATGTTTCTAATTTTGTTTCACTGGGTTGTATAAATTAATACTGATTAGCTAATTAATTTATTGCATCGTATGGGAGGTGCATTCCCAGTACAATGACAATAAAGATATATTGTATTGTATTGTATTGTATTGTATTGTTCTTCCTCTAATTTGTGTTTGACCTCTCCCTGGTAGTGGAGGAGGACAGACAGGGCAATGTGCCAAAGCCGACACCTCATCTTCACCTGGTCTCACTGAAGGAGAGGAGGCCCCAACCTCAGCGATCAAAAGATGGGTGACACAGTGAATCATGGAAGGATTGTATTTTTAATGCTGGCTGAGCGGTCTAGGATTAGAAAGAATCGTCTAACATTAATGTCAGGTTCTTCCAGAATGAAAGCCATAAATATTTTAAAGCTCCCAAGGTGATTGAAATTTGAGATTCTCACCCGCAGACCGCAAATAATACTGTGCCAATTATTAATTTCATATTCATTTCAAATTTCATATTTGCTTTTCATATTTGAAATTAATGTCCGTGAAGGCATAAGGTGGAAGAACTGGGCAAACCAAAGAAGTCAGTAATCGGTCATTGAAAGCAGAGCAAGCTTAAAGGTGAAGAAAGATACAAAAAGCTGGAATAATTCAGCGGGTCAGACAACATCTCTGGAGAAAAGGAATAGATGACGTTTCGGGTCGAGACCTTTCTTCGGACTTTAGAAAGTGTAAAAAGAGGTATAGACGGCGATGTAGTGATATAGAACAAACGAATGAAAGATATGCAAAAAAGTAACGATGATAAAGGACACAGGCCATTGTTCGCTATGGCCTAGGTGAGAACGAGCAATAGACAATGAAACTCAACAAGACGGCTTCGAAGCTGATACGACAGGTGGGGAAGGGATGGAGAGAGAGAGAATGTGAGGGTTACAAAGTTTATGAAATCATTATTCATACCACTGGGTTGTGAGCTGCCCAAGCTAAATATCAGATGCTGTTCCTCCAATTTGCGTTTGGCCTCACTGGTTATATATTTTCTTAGATTCTTATATTCCTAGAGCTTTACACATAATTGCATTTATAACAATGATAGGTTTTAATATTTTGCTTTATACCTTACTGAAACAGAAAGGAAATGACAAATTGTTAAATGTAAATGCAAATGTACAAATACAAATTCCAGTGATGGATAAACAAAATACTATTTCCATTTTTATTTGCAAATGAAAAGCTTAAAATAATTTTCCTTCATGGATCGAGCAGAATGAAGCTCAAATCATAATCAGACCGAGGTACAATCCAGGTCCTCTGTGTACAAGTTGTGAGTCATCAATACATTTGCTTTATATCACAAAAAGGAATTCAGGTTGGTACTGAAAAATCCCATTTCCTTTGCACATATAATAATGCCGTGATAATGTTAAACAAAATGGAGCAACTCTTTCCCCTATGTGTATGAGAGGGGATCTTATCGAAACATAAGATTATTAGGGGATTGGACACATTAGAGGCAGGAAACATGTTCCCAATGTTGGGGGAAGTCCAGAACAAGGGGCCACAGTTTAAGAATAAGGGGTAGGCCATTTAGAACTGAGATGAGGAAAAACTTTTTCAGTCAGAGAGTTGTGAATCTGTGGAATCTCATCAGTGCCTTCATTCCTTCCCGCAGATCTAATTGAGGAGAATATACCAGGATCTGATGGCAACAGAAGGATCAACAGACGGAGAAGCAAACCAGAGACAGATTAGCAGAGTTAGGTTGAGTGATAGCTGAGACGCAAGAAACTGCTACTTCCTCAGAAGGCTTAGGAAGTTTGGCATGTCCCCTACAACACACACCAACTTCTACAGATGCACCATGGAAAGCATTTTATCAGGATGCATCACAGCTTGGTTTGGGAACAGCTCCATCCAAGACCGCAATAAATTGCAGCAAATTGTGGACGCAGCCCAGATCATCACACAAATCAATCACCCTTCTATTGACTCCATTTATACCCCACGTTGCCTCAGCAAAGCCAGCAACATCATCACGGATCTCCCATCAGGCAAAAGGTACAGAAGTGTGAAAATGCACACCACCAGATTTGGGGACAGTTTCTTCCCAGCTGTTAACAGGCAACTGAACCATCCTACCATAACCTGAGAGTAATGCTGAACTACTATCCACCTCTTTGATGACGGACTATCCTTGATCAGATTTTGTTGGCTTTACCTTGCACTAAACGTTATTACCTTATCATGTATTGATACACGATAAATGGCTCGATTGTATACATATTTCTGCTGACTGGTTAGCACGCAACAAAAGCTTTTCGCTGTACAGAGCTTTATTTGTCATTCGGTACCGAGGTACCGAACGAAATTACATTGCAGTCACACACAAAAAAAAAAGAACACAAGACACATGACCCCAACACAAACATCCATCACAGTGACTCCAAACACCCCCTCACTGTGATGGAGGCAACAAAACGTCCACTCTCTTCCCCACGCCCACGGACAGACAGCTCGTCCCCGACTGACCCGCACAGTCCCCGCAAGGGGATGGAAGTCCCCGCGGCTGAGCCGCACCGGGCGCTGAAAAGTCCCGCGGCCGAGCCGGGCGATTGAAGGCCCCGCGGCCGAGCTGTACCGGGTGCTGAAACGTCCTGTGACCGAGCCGGGCGATGGAAGGCCCCGCGGCCATACCGTGCGCTGCTAAGTCCCGCGGCCGAGCCGCACCGGGCGATGTTAGGTCCCGCGGCCGAGCCGCACCAGCGATGTAAAGTCCCGTGGCCAAGCCGCGCCGGACGATGGAAGGCCCCGCAGCAGAGCCGCACCTGGCGCTGAACCGTCCCGCGGCCGCGCCGGGCGATGTTAGGTTCCGCGGCCGGGCCGCACCAGCGATGTAAAGTCCCGCGGCCTAGCCGCACCGGGCGATGTTAGGTCCCGCGGCCAAGCCGCACCAGCGGTGTAAAGTCCAGCGGCCGAGCCGCACCGGGCGATGGAAGGCCCCGCGGGCGATGGAAGGCCCGCGGCCGAGCCGCGCCCCGCGCCGTGAGGAAGAGACCTAAAAAGGAAAGGTTTCCCCCACCACCCCCCACCCCTCCACACATACACAGCCAAAAAACAAAAACAAAAACCATCCCAACACCGACACACAACAAAAAAAAGGAAAAAAGACGAACAGACTGCCAGCACATTAGTACACATGTGCTGGCACATGTACACATGATAATAAACTAAACTGAACTGATCTTGCATAGAACATAAAGTGTTGGAGTTACTCAGTGGGTCAGGCAACATCTCCAGAGGACATGGACAGGATAGGTGACGTTTCGGATTGGGACCCTTCTTCATTAAGTGATATCATCATTAGAAATTTCCAGGCATACAGGGGAAAAGAAAACAAAAGAGTGGAGGAAAATACTGGCAAAAAACAAAGCAGATTCCTAACATTTTGTACAGTTCTTGGTGTTAGCACCACAGGCTCCACAAGCTTCTCCAATGAAAATTGCCCGACTGCCATGAATACCAAATGGTGGTTCAAAAGCTCCTAGTTTCTTGTTCATCCGAAAGACAAACAAACTGCTCAAGAATCAATTAAGAAGCCCTGGCGAGATAAGTGCCAGGAGTAGCTGAGTCCATGTACTATATACAGGAGCATTGGGCTTTGTATCTTAAAATGATATGAAAAGTGATTGCAGTTGCTCCGGTATTCAAATTCAAAGCTGTTGCTTGCTCCTCTCCTCAGACGGCACAGCCATGCCAAACATATGGAAGGAGAAAAGTGCAAGCTGAGTTGAGATTTGTAATTCATGATTCCATCTCTCCTCAGCCCACTGTCAGTATGGCAGCCCTTCTGTCTCTGCTGAATCAGTAACAGAGCTGGATGCTGGCTTTGGCTGGCAGGGACAAACCCATCCCGTGTTGCTAACTCCATCAATCACATTCCGTAAAAAGACATGGCAGAAATCTTCCTGCTGTTGGCTGTCACTTTCTGGAGTAACTGCAACTGTGGAGAAGTTTAATCTTTTAAACTTAAAAAAAAAACTAAAACCTATAAGAAAGGCTCCAAAGCCAATGCAGAGCCATCAACACAGGTGCACAAAGTGCAACTATATTTTCCATCCAATGCCATTGTGTCTTCCCATTCTTACAATCAAAATTATTACAATTTTATATTCACTTGTAATATAACCTCTTTTAACCTTCTCTTTTAACCTTTTCTCTTCTACAACACCCTTTTAGGCATCACAGATAATTTAAGCCTTTTCAATATAATGAAGTGCAGGATAATAATAATATATTCTATTGATTAGATGTCTTGCCTATAAAACACCCCTTCCCATTACCTCAAACAACAGGGGGACAGGCTGCCAATGGAGCATTGCTTCAGGAAGCATTTTTGTGCCTTGCAGACTTACCCATGACATATGAGATAGAATAGCCACTCATGTTAATATTTTCAAGTCTGAATAATAATATTCCGTCTGAAGAAGGGTCTCGACCCAAAACGTCACCCATTCCTTCTATCCAGAGATGCTGCCTGTCCCGCTGAGTTACTCCAGCATTTTGTGTCTATGATATAGACACTCTTTTTTCATCTCTATTTCTGTCTATGATATAGACACTCTCTTTTAATCTCGATGTCTATAGATACTCAGTTTAAATATTTAAGTACATCAATGCTCTTGCCTTGGAGTTCTGGTGAGAAGTGTCCAAAATTACCCAGGGGCCAAACCAGATTTCAATATGAGTCAAACCCAGTATATTTAAAGCTACAGCCTTCACATTGAAGCCTAGGGCTATATAATGCATAGCTGATGGGGATTCAAGTTTTCAATCATGTGTTGATATATCAAGTAAAGTTTCAAGTACTCTTAAAATCATTTTTTTTAAATGTTTGTACCATATGTAGAACTTGTCAACCATTCTGATATGCTAGCAAGTTTAATCCCTGCAGCTATCATTCCTTGCTAATTGAACTAATTTCCTCTGGGTATTTTTGAGTACATTTCAACAGAACTTCCATCCAATGATTTCGTCCAAGATTCCATCTAAGCTCCGAACTACACAGACTCAGATAACATTATTTTAGTCTTTGCACTATTATTGTTTGCTTGTTTTTTTCATATACCAAACTTTTTTGATGTTTACAGTGTTCACAGAGTACTTTGTGTTGTGCTGATTAAAGTAAAAATTCCATTGTTCCGTTTCGGGAGATTCGGTAATAAAACACTCTTGATTCTATTACAGTGATACTGCAAATATGATGCAGTATGTCTTGTTACCATGATGTTTAAGATACATACATTATCTTACACCTGTACAAGATATATAGGTGCAAGTATGTGGATACAGATACTCATCTAGATAAAGTAGATACAAAATGTTGCAGTAATTCAGCGGGACAGGCAGCATCTCTGGAGAGAAGGACTGGGTGACTTTTCGGGTTAGTGACCCTTCATATACAAATCTGTGCCTTGTATCCCTATACATGTTTATTTTTATGGCGTGTTTCAAAGCTTTGCTTACCAGAAGACCTGCCAAGCATCCAGAGTTCTTTGATATATGAACAATAAAAAAATATTGTCTATGTCTTGGAAACATCTATTAGTGATGTTATCACAAGTACACTGATGGATCTGGAATCTACTGTGTGGTGACAACAAGACTATTGGCATTCTTTGTCATTCCTCTGTGAAAATTACAGCACCTTCAGGATTTTCACACATGCATAATTTAACACCAAAGTTCTGAAGTTGCTGGCGTTGACTCACCATGCCTTCGTCATCAAAATCAAACAAAATCCCTCGAAGCTGGCATGAACCTGCCAGTTCCGAAAAAGCTGTCTAAAAAAAATTACCCTGAAAATCCTATCCAGAAGGAAAATACTTCCAATGTTGGAACTCTTCACTGAAATAGAAAATGGTGGAAATACACAATAGAGCCATTCTTACATGGTCACACACATGACTAGTCATATTTGACCTCTTACCCTAAACATAGTCAGCATAACATTAAAATTTCACTTGATAAACTTCGACATATATAAGTCATATACACAGCACAAAACAATATACCTGTAATGCTTTCAGAATTAGAAGGGATGTATTCCACAATTTTTCCACATTTTTGGTCACACACGTGATTAAGAATGGCCCAATGGGACAAGCTGTCTCCGCAGAGAATGAAATAGTTAATGCTTCCTGTCAATTATCTCTTATTAGAAAATACTTAACGAAACCCTCGGGTGGACATTCTGTTGAAAAGTACTCAAAAATACCCAGAGGTGAAACTCCATGTAATATCAAAATCAGCTGATGATGGAAATTTGGAATAAAAACAGGATATGCCGAATATACTCAGGTCAATCAACAAGTGTGGGAAGGGATGCAGAGTTGATGTTCCAGACACTGAAACTTGAAACATTAACTCAGTGTTTTCTTTCTACAGATGCTGCCTGGTTTTTTGAACATTTGCAAATTTTCTGGTTTTATTCCAGATTTGAAATGTCAAAGCCAGGATTTAAATTTCTGAAGATAGGACAGCCACCTAAATGTCAGCAGTTGCTGCCTGACCTGTGACGCATTTGCCCATTTATTTATAATTCAGATGAACAGCACAGAAGAGCGGCGCAGTGGCACAGCGCTAGAGCTGCTGTCTTACGGTGCCAGATGCTCTGGTTCGATCTGGACTACGGGTGCTGTCTGCACAGTTTGTTCGTTCTCCCTGTGAACACGTGGGTTTTCTCCAAGTGCTCCGGTTTTCACCCACACTCAAAAAATTTACAAGGTTGTTGGTTAATTGGTTTCAGTAAAATTGTAAATTGTCCCTAGTGTGTGGGATAGTGCTCATGTACAGGGTGATCGCTGGTCGGTGCAGTGTCGTTGGGCCAAAAGGCCTGTTTTGGCAATGTATCTCTAGTCAAGTCTAAAACAAATGCTTTTTTTTGGCTCTCAGTCAAAGGAAAAGGTCATCAATTCCCTATGCATACATGATGAAAATACTGTGCTTAGTTATCAGGATGTAAATATATTTTTCATTATCATGTAGCAAACTCTAAAAGACTAATTTAATGATTGTGCCTTGAAATTTTGTCACATGGATACTTCAAACTAAGAGCGATCTAGAAATCACGTTTCATAAGAGGCACGATAAATAGCCAGAGCATGGCACGTAATAACTGATTTAGTTGTGAGCCTGCCACTACAAACCAATATTAGAGGGATTTGGGAGATTGGAGACTTGGGCGAGTAACTAAGCATGAAGTCGGTGATCAGGATATTGGGTCATATGGGGTACTAGGTCAGGAATGATCTGGTTCGGTGGAACGCAGAGAGGTGAGATCAGTGGATAGGTCATGGTTGATGACACTTAATAGGCTCTCCGTCAAGATTGAAGCCCATTGAATAAATGGGTGGCAGTGGTACAGCTAGTAGAGGTGGGGTTTCCACAGCTTTATTGATTGTTAATGTGTAGCCAATGTTGTAACAGAAAATTGGATTTACTGTCAACTAAGTTTGACTTGTGGATAATTATTTCATTCTCTAATCAATACCCAGTTTGTAATCTAATTAAGTCTTTCTGTAACCCTCATTCTGTAATCAAGACCTATTAATATAGACCTATAATAATGTACTGTTAATATAGTTTTTGTTTAATCTTGTCAGCTGAGAATGTAAAAGCTGTACCAAAGTCGTGCTCAGATCAGATATTACTGGTCTCCTGGTGAGCATCAGTTTTAATAAATCACCTGTTACTTTGAACACCAACTCTGCGTGGCCTTTCCATTTGCACTTACACTCTGCAATACTGTTTCCATGCTGTATGCCTCTATGACTATGTTCTACACCAGGGAAGCTAGAGGAAACCCATACATTCACAGGAGAGCCCCTTATACAGCAAGAATACCTTCACATAGAATGAAACGATTAACTGATGAACCAAACGTGACATGAAGAATTGTCATTATGCAGTGAGTATTTACCAAATGGAAACCCCTTACATGATTCAACTTCTTGGTCATGGATCATTTTTCCTCTCTGATTTTTATTGTTGATTTTGATAATTGAATGAATGAATGAATAAGTTTATTGGCCAAGTATGTGCATATACAAGGAATGTGCCTTGGTGCTCCGCTCACAAATGACAACACATACAATTTAACAATTAAGAATAGAGCATAAACACAACAAAACAATAAGGATACAACATTACGGTCTAAACATGTGGGTGAAAATAAACTAGAGCAAGAAAGAGACTACAGACTTTGGTTATTGAGTAGAACTACTACTCGTGGAAAAAAAAGCTATTTTTATGTCTGGCTGTGTCTGCTTTGACAGTCCGGAGTCGCCTTGCAAAGGGAAGTGCTTCAAAGATTTTGTGGCCAGGGTGAGAGGGGTCAGAGATGATCTTGCCCGCTCGCTTCCTGGCCCTTGCAGTGTACAGGTCACCAATGGGGGGAAGGTTGCAGCCAACAATCTTCTCAGCTGTGCAAACGATCTGTTGCAACCTCCGGATGTCATGCTTGGTGGCTGAGCCAAACCAGACCATGATGGAGAAGGTGAGGACAGACTCAATAATAGCAGTGTAGAATTGGACCATCATTGCCTGTGGCAGATTGTTTCCTCAGTTGCCGCAGGAAGTACATCCTGTTGGACCTTTTTGACTGTGGAGTCGATGGTGGCCCCCCCATTTAAGGTCCCTGGAGATGATGGTTCCAAGGAACTTAAATGACCCCACAGATGTGACTGTGGTGATGTTGATGGTGAGTGGGGGAGGGGGAGCTCTTCGAAAATCTACAATTAGTTCCATTGTCTTAAGAGCATTGAGCTACAGGTTGTTGCGATGGCACCAGGACGCCAGCTGTGTCACTTCCCGTCTGTAGGCAGATTCGTCCCCATCCCAGATCAGTCCAATCAGGATTGTGTCATCCGCAAACTTGAGGAGCTTGACAGAGGAGTCTGTGGAGGTGCAGTCGTTGGTGTAGAGAGAGTAAAGGAGAGGGGAGTGTACGCAGCCTTGCGGTGCTCCTATGCTGAGGGTCTGAGATGTGCTTCCCCAGCCGCACATGCTGCTTCCTGACTGTCAGGACATCTTTTTTATCTTTTCATCTAATTCATCTTTTAAAAAAACCCCAGATACATGTTCCAGTCTACAGGCATCTCTCCATATAATGTTTAGAATTATTTTGTTTCAAGTTGTATGGCCTATGAGCGCTTTTCACCATGATTGACTGGTTGCCAATTTGATAGCATTGCAACTACATTGCATCTTATTGAATTCCATTGGACTAAAAGCTGAAATGGTACAGCACTCACTAGATCTTCATGATGCAAGCCACAAGTGCAATGTTTTCACCAAATTCAAATTGAGATTTTCAATTTGAGGTCAATTGTGATAACTCTAGGATTAATGTCCATTACAAATAGGTTGAGTAAAACACAAATGCTGGAGTGACTCAGCGTGTCAGTCAGCATCTGTGGAGGGAATAGGCTGACGATGTTTCGGATCGGAAGTAGTCTGAAGAAGGGTCCCAATCTGAAAAGTCACCTGTCCATTCCTTCCCCAGATGATGCCTGATCCAGAGTTCCTCCAGCACTGTGTTTGGTTCAAGATTTCAGCATATGCAGCTCATTGTGACTACAAATATACAGGTAGGTGGTCAGGCAGATTGTCTGTAGAACTGGCCCAGAACCTAGAGCCGTAGCAGCTGATTATCAGCCACCAGTGATGGAGGGCAGAACGATTTAGCCTCAGAGCATTGCTCAGGAGGGGAGAGTTAGTGGCAAGGGAATTCAGTTTGCTGCAAGGACCAGTGTTAATGTCAAGCTCTTTGCAATAATTATTTGGAGGAAATTTCAGCTCAGTTAATAAAATGTAAAATGTGTAGAACACAAATTATTTCATTGCAACGCAGATGGTAAGAAGTGAATGCACTGATGAACAATTATTTCATAGAGTAATACAGTATTGGGAAATGTTTCAGTTAGCACAATTCCATAATTAGCTTGACATGTGCACATATATCCCAGAGAAGCACAGCAATGGTTTCAGGAGTAGATCAGTTTATTAGTAAAAGAAATCTGGATTAATAATAGTAATCATTAATCCACATATTGTAGGTACAACTGCACACATTTCCAATGAAATATTTATATACATAACAAAACCAACTTTACATGAACCATAATTCACTCCATTAAAGTTTGAAATGGTTGCTCAACAATTCTTTGGAAATTTTTCATTTAAAAAATATTCACAATACCAACATAAAGTCAGAGTCAAACTGTACAGAAACAGGGTTTTCAGCCGAAATCGTTCACACTGAGCAAGATCAGCCATTTAAGTTAGTTCCATTTGCCCGTGCTTGGCCATATCCCTCTAGATCTTTCCTACCCATGTATCCAAGCGTCTTTTAAATGCTATTACAGTACAGGTCCACCACCGATTTTCCAGCAACAGGTACTCCGCCACCTCTAATCTGGACAAAATTAGGAGAGGGCACTTGAAATCCCCCTCTTGAAAACGGCCCTGAAAATGTGGCGCCTCGGACGGGTGAGGCGGCTGATCTTGACCGAATCGGGACTTCCACGGGTCGAATTTGCCCCCTGTGGCTGGGGGTCTGGAACTGGCACAGCCAGAGTCGGCAGATTCGTTCCCACAGCCGACCTCAGAGGCCAACTTTGTAGGCCGGTATCTTGGCCCCCCTGCGACCTACGGAGACCGTTCTGACTCCTCTGACGCTGTGACCTCTGTTGGTCCGGCAATACAGATACCGTCAAGGGTCTGGAACCAAGGGTGCCGAAAGATTGGTGGTGGGCATGTATTAGGATTTTATGTGGCAGCTTAATAGGAATTTAGTTTGGCCGCATTTAGAGTAATGCATGCAGTTCAAGTTGTCCCAATACAGGATGGATGTAGAGGCTTTGGAAAGTGCAGAGGAAGACAGCCAGACAGGGGGGGGGGAGGGAGAGAGGGGGAGGAGAGGGGGGGGGGAGAGAGAGGGGGAGAGAGGGGGGAGGGGGAGAGAGGGGGGGAAGAGGGAGAGGGGGGGAGGGAGAGGGGGAGGGAGAGGAGGAGGGGGGAGGGAGAGAGGAGGGGGGAGGGAGAGGGGGAGAGGGGGGGAGGAGAGGGGGGGGAGGAGAGGGGGGGAGGAGAGGGGGGGAGGAGAGGGGGGAGGGGGAGGGGGGGGAGGAGAGGGGGGAGGGGGAGGAGGGGGGAGGGAGAGGAGGGAGAGGGGGGGAGGGAGAGGAGGGGAGGGGAGGAGAGGGGGGGAGGGGAGGAGAGGGGGGGAGGGGAGGAGAGGAGGGGAGGAGGGGGGGAGGGGAGGGGAGGAGGGGGGGAGGGGAGGGGAGGAGGGGGGGAGGAGAGGAGAGGAGGGGGGGGGAGAGGAGAGGAGGGGGGGGAGAGGAGAGGAGGGGGGGGGAGAGGAGAGGAGGGGGGGGGGGAGAGGAGAGGAGGGGGGGGGGGAGAGGAGAGGAGAGGAGGGGGGGGGAGAGGAGAGGAGGGGGGGGGGAGAGGAGAGGAGGGGGGGGGAGAGGAGAGGAGGGGGGGGGGAAGGAGAGGGGGAAGGAGAGGGGGGGGAGGGAGGAGAGGGGAGAAAGGGAGGGGAGGGCAGAAAGGGAGGGGAGAGTGACGGGAAGAGGAGAGTGCTTCCCGAAGGTGTGTATACCCCCCCCCCCCCCCCCCCCCCCTCTCCCTCACAGCTTAGCGTCCATCTCGTACACGGCCACCATTTCGCGGCCGATCTCCTGCAGGATGTCCCAGGTGCAGCTCTCACACAGTACCTGCCACCAGTCGCGGCCGCTGTCGCCCTGTCCGGGGACGTCCAGGCCGTAGCAGAGCAGGGCGAGGTGTAGTGCGGCGGCGGCCAGGTGCTGGGGCCGGTGTCGGAGGCACAGGGGCCCGTGGTAGCTGTCCCGTAGTAGAGCCCATGCTGTGGGCCCGAGGGGGGTGCGCTGCCAGACGTGGCGGTTGAGCCAGCCGCGCAGTGCTAGCAGGTAGTGAAGCAGGTACTTGTGGGGGTGCTGGAAGGACACCTGGAAGTTGAGCACCCTGAGCATCAGCAGCTCGCACTGCACCAGGCTCTCCCGCAGGTCCCAGAAGGTGGCGTCGAGCTGCAGCGGCTGCAGGCGGGGGTACAGGTAGCGGTGACACACGTTGAGGATGTCGCGGGCCCGCAGGTGCTGCTCCTCCACCTTGCTGGCCAGGAAGATGGCGGCCGTGGCCACCAGGTAAGGGTCGTAGGCGCCCGGCGCCGTGCGGGCGGTGAAGCGGTGGTAGATGGTGCAGGCCGACGCCAGCGGCAGCGAGCCCAGGCCCAGCTTCACCCCCGACTCCAGGATGAAGCGGCACACGCGGAAATGTAGGCGCTCCCGCCGCCACTCCTCCATCCCGGGCCCGCAGCGGCCCACACACACACCCGCCCGGACACGGGCAGGGAGGGAGGGAGGGAGGGAGGGAGGGAGGGAGCCGCTGCTCGCCCCCGCGGGGGGACTATGCTCGTCCACACGTCCGCTGCTCGTCCCCGCGTCCGCTGCTCGCTCCCGAGGGGGGGGGGGGACTGTGCTCGTCCCCGCGTCCGCTGCTCGCTCCCGAGGGGGGGGGGGGGGACTGTGCTCGTCCCCGCGTCCGCTGCTCGCTCCCGAAGGACTGCTCGTCCCCGCGTCCGCTGCTCGTTCCCGAGGGGGGGACTGTGCTCGTCCCCGCGTCCGCTGCTCGCTCCCGAGGGGAGGGGGATGTGCTCGTCCCCGCGTCCGCTGCTCGCTCCCGAGGGGGGGACTGTGCTCGTCCCCGCGTCCGCTGCTCACTCCCGAGGGGGGGGACTGTGCTCGTCCCCGCGTCCGCTGCTCACTCCCGAGGGGGGGGACTGTGCTCGTCCCCGCGTCCGCTGCTCACTCCCGAGGGGGGGACTGTGCTCGTCCCCGCGTCCGCTGCTCACTCCCGAGGGGGGGGACTGTGCTCGTCCCCGCGTCTGCTGCTCGCTCCCGAGGGGGGGGACTGTGCTCGTCCCCGTCGCTGCTGCTGCTGCTGCTCGTCCCCGCTAAGTGAGAAATCAGGCTGTGCTCGTGCCCGCCGCTGCTCGTGTCCGCGGCCCCACTCGCTCCTTGTGGGTCGGGGGAGCGCCCGGGCCGATCTGGCTGTGCTCGTCCCCGCTGCTCGCTCCCGCGGCGAGGGTGGGAGGGTGAGAGGGAGGGAGCGCCCGGGCCGCCGCCGCTGCTGCTGCTCGTCCCCGCGGCTCCACCCGCTCGCTCCCCCCGACACGTGGGGGGGGGGGGGGGGGGGGGGGACGTGACGTGCGCGCACCAGCCTTCCTTGGCTCTGAATGAAAAGTTTAAAACACCTCTCACACTAGGCTAATCAACCAAGATGTTTCTGATCCATGCTCGGTGCTACCCAAAGATAACAGAGCAGACTTTGGTGCTGTCCATTGGGTGATCAACAGTTTCATTGTCAAACGTCCCTGCTAGAAGAATTACATTCTTACTTGCGGGTTGCAGCAGCACAACAGAATATGCAAACATAGTACACTGTAAACAATATAATAAATTTTAAAAAAAGTTAAGTGTGTGTACAAACACACACACACTCCCTTGACATCAGTCTGAAGGATTGTGATCCAAACATCACCCATTCCTTGTCTCCAGAGATGCTGCCTGTCATGCTGAGTTACGCCATCATTTTGTGTCTCGATTTAAACCAGCATCTGCAGTTCTTTCCCATCTGTGTGTGCATATAAACACACACAGACACACACATATGTGTGCATATATCTATGTATACACACACACATATATATATATATATACACACACACACATGTACACACACTCACTCAACTCCTAGGCCTTTCAGAAACAGGATGAATGTCTATTTACAACCTTTCTTAACGTTTTCCAAATGCCTCCTTTACAACAAGCCGCCTTGGCACGGGCAGGTGCAGTCATCACTTTTGTTTGACACTGCATGATCTTTCATACACTCAGTACCGATTGGTGTTAATATGCTTTCTATCTTTATTTTTAAAGAGTCATAATCATCATTCCCAAATTTATTGTGGTATCAATTTTTCCCTCACAAGACCATCACTAGATGTTAGACCACCTTGTTCCTAGATCTCTTTTTCATTATTATACTTTAATTCCGTAACCTGCAACTTGCAGCATGTTTATTTTCAGCCTGTGTGTTGCCTAGAGACAGACGATGTCTTTTATATAGAACAGGGGCCTCCAGACTTTTCAGCATGATGGCCACATTAGGCACATTTTTGCAGGCCGTAGGAAAAAATAAAGAAATGTCAGTTTTATAAATTTAATGAGGTTTATATGGCAACAAATAAATAATATTCAATTTTTAAAAAGAGCTTGAAATATTGGAATATATATATATATATATATATATATATATATATATATTTATATATATATATATATATATATATATAAAGTAGGTATACAATTATTTATAAAACAGAAAAAATACAGCGACCACCAGTGGGCATGCAGACAGTATAGAAATATATATAATGGCGGAATGACCACATGTGTATCACCTTTGCAGTGACTCATGGGTGGGCACTCTGCTAAGAAATCATTAAAATTTAAAATTATTATTAAGTCGGCAACTGCATACAAGCCCTCAACTTGATAGCCTACCTGATGTGTAAGTTCAGAAACTGCCGAGATCGGCCCTGAAGACCGGAGAACCGAGGAGGAGGGAGCCGCTGGCGACGACGGGCACGGTGAGTGGGCCAGTAGGAGAGGGGTCTAGTAGGCCCCTGCAAGGTCGGCTGCAGAAGGCGTTTCCCCCGGGACACACAGGCGGTCGGTCGGGTGAGGAGAGGGATGTCGATCGATGGGCCGAGCCAGTCGAGGGCGACGGAGGAGGCCCTGCAGCAGCCTGGGGCTCGCCTGGATCGGGAGCCGCTCCAGAACGCGGACTCGACTTTGGACTTTTTGTAAACGGCGCCAACATATGGTGGTGACTTGTGCACGTGTGATCTATGCAAAAATAATTCCACTGTGCAGTGCACACGTAACAATAAACCACCATTCATACAGGCCGCTAAAAAAAGTTCCCACGCTACCACAGAACCCGCAGCACGGAACGTGCTTGCTGCAGGCCGGATAAAATCTCGTGGCGGGCCGGATGTGACCCGCGGGCCACAGTTTGGAGACCGCTGACATGGAATATTGTGCACCAGTGAGAGATGCACTGCAATAAAAAAGTATGTTAATGCCAATAACAATGCAGATCCCTATTCATCCGTACAATAATATAATGTTATTTGTATGACTTTTCAAAAGACAGATTCATTGAATTGTTGAACCAGTTCCAGGAGTTAAATTATCATGCCTTTGATAACTTATGAAAGATTAGAAACATAGGAACACAACAAAATTGAGCAGGGGTAGGTATTCAACACTCTGTGCCTGCTCTACCATTTAACATGGTCATTATTGATCATCCATCTCAAAATCACATTCCTGGTCTTATCCCATTCACCATGATATCTTGTGTAGGAAGGAACTGCAGATGCTGGTTTAAATTGAAGATAGACTCAAAAAGCTGGAGTATCTCAATGGGTCAGACAGCATCTCTGGAGAAAGGGAAGAGGTGACATTTCGGATCTAATACAGTTATAAGAGCAAATGTCTCAATAGGGAAATGAGGGTCAGGGGCTTGAGAATTTCAGACTAGCAACAACAAAACATTATTTTTCTCTAGAATTTCAAAAATAAAGTTTATTTTCATTACTGCAAGCTAAGAACAGGCTGTATATTGTATTGTTTAATAAAGTATCAGTGCACAAGTGTCACCAGACACGTCAAAAATGATTAAATTAACAGATGTGTTCTTAAGAGACAATGCTGTGATAATTGCAGGAGGCCACATGGAAACGTGATTTTCAACTCAGCTTTTTTTCTGCTTGTCAATTTTCAAAGTAACTTTTTTCCGTGTTTTTCTAGTTCCGATCAAAAATCATGTTATAATAAATTAAGGAACACTATTTGTATTGATTGGGCCTATTTCATTGATCGCATTATTTCCAATTTGCATTGTGGAAACATGTTACAGCAGAATAACTTGAAGCTCTACACAGTCGCAACTGAGAGAAAAATTCTTCTTATCTCTGTCTTAAATAAGAACTCCCTTATCCTGAGGACTCTGATTCTGGACTCTGCCATCAGAGGAAGCTTCCTCTTAGCATATGCCTTTGGAATCTTCCATGTTTTAGTCAGATTCCCTTTCGTTATTTTAGTCCAGTGAATAGTAAGGTTGTCAGGGGTTATGGGGAGAAGGCAGGAGAATGGGGTTGAGATGGAAAGGTAGATTAGCCATGAGTGAATGGCGGAGAAGATTTGATGGGCCGAATGGGACTAGCGTAGATGAGATATCTTGGTCGACATGCACGAGTTGGGCTGAAGGGCCTGCTTTTCATGCTGTATGACTGACTCCATGACTCTTAAACCAGAGTAGTAAAGAAATACAGCATGGGAATACAGCAAACCTCCACCGATAGGCTCTGCAACACCCACAGAACACACTATTAAATTAATCCTATCATCGCCGATATTTTTCTCTCCACATTTTTCATGAGACACCTTGCCAAATGCCTTTTAGAAGTCCAAATGCCATACATCTTTTGGCTCCTCTATGTCCACTCTGGTTGAGATATCCTCAAATTCCTAATAAATTTGTCAGTCATAAACCTCACTAACTGTGCCAGATTAGTTTTAGTTTTAGAGATGCAGCGCGGAAACAGGTCCTTCGGCCCACCGAGTCCACGGGCCACGGTTTGGAGACCGCTGATATAGAATATTGTGCACCACTGAGAGATGCACTGCAATAAAAATAGTATGTCAATGCCTATAAAAATGCAAATCCCTATTCATCCTTACGTTAATACACTTTTCAAAAGACAGATTCATTGAACTGTTGAACTAGATGCAGGGGTTAAATGACCAGCAATCATTTAACCAGGGACAAGCAATCCCCGCACATTAACACTTTCCTACACACACTAGGGAGAATTTTACAGATGTATCAAGCCAATTAACCTACACACCTGTACGTCTTTGGAGTGTGGGAGGAAACCAAAGATCTCGGAGAAAACCCACGCGATCACGGGGAGAACGACATTAAATATTGTCCAAATGCACCACTAATGTCTACTTCCTGCTCCCTATTGGCACATGCTATCTAGGCAGTGGTAAAGGTTAATAGTAAAGTCATTGTGCACATTGGTGATGATAAATATGGAAGGTAGACACAAAATGCTGGAGTAACTCAGCGGGTCAGGCAGCATCTCGGGAGAGAAGGAATTGGTGACGTTTCATGTCGAGACCCTTCTTCAGACTGATGACAGGGGAGGGGGCGGGACAAGGATAGGATGTAGTCGGAGACAGGAAGACTAGTGGGAGACCTGGGAAGGGGGAGGGGATAGAGAGGGGAAGCAGGCACTACCTGAAGTTAGAGAAGTCAATGTTCATACCGCTGGGGTGTAAACTGCCCAAGCAAAATATGAGGTGCTGTTCCTCCAATTTGACCTGGGCCTCACTCTGACAATGAAGGAGGCCCAGGACAGAAAGGTCAGATTGGGAATGGGAGGGGGAGTTGAAGTGTTGAGCCACCGGGAGATCAGTTGGTTGAGACGGACTGAGCGGAGGTGTTGAGTGAAACGTGCGCCGAGCCTGCGCTTGGTCTCGCCGATGTAGAGAAGTTGATACCTGGAACAGTGGATACAGTAGATGAGGTTGGAGGAGGTGCAGGTGAACCTCTGCCTTACCTGGAAAGACTGTTTGGGTCCTTGGTTGGAGTCAAGGGGGGAGGTAAAGGGACAGGTGTTGCATTTCCTGCAGTTACAGGGGAAAGTACCTGGGGATATCCATTTTAAATATGGATATCAATTTTGAGATGTAGAGCAAATCTCATTGGAACCATGTATGTCACAGGAGTACAGTGTCTGCCATTCATCATTGGTATTCTCTTTTGCTTCTGAGTCCAGGTTCAACATTGGTGCAGGACATACAGTGTTGGCGAGTGTTGTGAATTAGGGCGACCTAGGGACACAAGTACATGGTTCTTTAAAAGTGGCATTACAGGTGGACAAGGTAGTGAAGAAAGCATACAGTGCTTGCATCAGCCGTGGCATTGAGTACAGGAGTTGGTATGCCATTTTACAGTTATGCAAAATGTTGGTTAATCCCCACTTGGAATATTGTGTGTAGTTTTGATTGCCACGTGGTGGGAAGGATGTGATTAAGCTAGCGAGGGTACATGGGGAAAATAAATCAGAAGAATATTGCCCGGAGTGTTTAAACTAAAAGGATAGATTGGTTAGGCTGGGATTGCTTTCCTTCAATGAAAGAAGGGCTGGGTGGTGACCTTAGAGGTTTATAAAGTTATGGGTTAGAGATAGGATAGATGGTGACAGTCTTTTTCCCAGGGTAGGGGAGTCTATAAGCGGAAGGCAAAGGTGTCAGGTGAGAAGAGAATGATTGAATGGGGATCAGAGGGGCACGTTTTTCCACACACAGGGTGATGGGTAAATGGAACAAGCTGTCTGAGAAGGTGGCAGAGTCATAGAGTCATAGATTGATACAGTGTGGAAACAGGCCCTTCGGCCCAACTCGCCCACACCGGCCAACAATGTCCCAGCTACACTAGTCCCACTTGCCTGCGCTTGGTCCATATCCCTCCAAACCTGTCCTATCCATGTACCTGTCTAATTGTTTCTTAAACGATGGGATAGTCCCAGCCTCAACTACCTCCTCTGGCAGCTTGTTCCATACACCCACCACCCTTTGTGTGAAAATGTTACCCCTCGGATTCCTATTAAATCTTTTCCCCTTCAACTTGAACCTATGTCCTCTGGTCCTCGATTCCCCTACTCTGGGTAAAAGACTGTGCATCTACCCGATCTATTCCTCTCATGATTTTGTATAGCTCTATAAGATCTCCACTCATCCTCCTGCGCTCCATGGAATAGCGACCCAACCTACTCAACCTCTCCCTATACCTCACACCCTCTAGTCCTGGCAATATCCTCGTAAATCTTTTCTGAACCCTTTCAAGCTTGACAATATCTTTCTTATAACATGGTGTCCAGAACTGAACACAATATTCTAAATGCGGTCTCACCAACATCTTATACAACTGCAACATGACCTCCCGACTTCTGTACTCAATACTCTGACTGATGATGGCCAAAGTGCCAAAAGCCTCTTTGACCACCTTATCTACCTGCGACTCGACCTTCAAGGAACCATGCACCTGTACTCCTAGATCCCTCTGCTCTACAACACTACCCAGAGGCCTACTGTGTAGGTCCTGCCCTTGTTCAACGTCCCAAAATGCAACACCTCACACTTTTCTGTATTAAATTCCATCAACCATTCCTCTGCCCACCTTGCCAATCGATCCAGATCCTGCTGCAATCTTTCACTGCCATCTTCACTAACTGCAAAACAACTAACTTTTGCATCATCTGCAAATTTGCTAATCTTACCCTGTATGTTCTCATCCAAATCATTGATGTAGATGACAAACAGTAATGGGCCAAGCACCGAACCCTGAGGCACACCACTAGTCACAGGCCTCCATTCTGAGAAGCAACCTTCCACCATCACCCTCTGCTTCCTTCCATGGAGTCAATTTGCTATCCATTCAGCTAAATCTCCTTGGATCCCATGCTATCTAACCTTCCAGAGCAGCCTACCATGTGGAACCTTGTCGAACGTCTTACGTAGATAAGGTGGTCAAAGAGGTTTTTGGCACTTTGGCCTTCATCAGTCAGAATATTGAGTACAGAAGTTGGGAGGTCATGTTGCAGTTGTATAAGATGTTGGTGAGACCGTATTTAGAATATTGTGTTCAGTTCTGGGCACCATGTTATTGGAAAGATATTGTCAAGCTCGAAAGGGTTCAGAAAAGATTTACGAGGATGTTCATGTATACAACATCTACAACTCTGCCCTCATCAACCTTTTTGGTCACGTCTTCAAAAAAATCAATCAGATTTGTGAGACACGACCTCCCACGTACAAAACCATGCTGACTTTCCCATCCGAATGCCTGTATAACCTATTGCTCAGAATACTCTCCAGTAACTTACCAACTACAGATGTTAAGCTCACCAGCCTATAGTTCCCAACATTTTCCCTGCAGGCCTTGAAAAGAGGCACAACATTTGCCACCCTCCAGTCTTCCGACACCACTCCTGTATTTAAGGACGACACGTAGATTTCGACATGGGCTCCCCAGGCATGTGAATTTTCTGCATTTCCGCGGATTTACACGTTTTTAAAATCCATTTTCGGCGCTTTTTGCATGATTTCCACGTTTTTCACTTTGCCAAAATCGCGTTTACCGACGGAGAAATCGGATAAAAAAAGAAGAAAATAAACGATGTATAGACTTGTAATGAACACTAGGGTTCTGCTAGAGGTCGCTAGGGGCTCCGCGAGAAATCCCCCGCGCCCTGGAGGTCTGCCCGAAAATGTGGCACCTAGGCTGGGCAAGGCAGTCAATCTCGACCTCATCGGGACTTCTACGGCCGATCGGTGGGTTGAATTTGTAACCTGCGGCCGGGGCTCTGGAACTCCAGCCCAGCTGGAGCCAGCACATCTATCCCCATAGCCGACTTCCGTGGCCTGCTGGATAAACCAGCAAAGCTCTGGAACCAAGAGTAACAGAAAATCACTGGTGGAACTGTAATGAGTAAATATTAAATTTAAGTGCAAGATTATATAACTAAATTAATTAAGACGGGGTTAAAATATAAAACACAGCAGAAAAGCCAATTACCATCTTTTTGGGCTGATTATCACTTAATGTGCGAATTTACTTCAAAATGTTCTTAGCATACAGTGATATATTCATGTTAGTTTGTCATGTCCATTTTTAATTTGAAATGCACTAAAAGAGGCTTGAAACGGGTAATTCTGTGTGTACATTTTCAAAAATGTTTCAATTTTTTGACCCCCGCTGTACTCTTTTCCACTTTTGTTTTTACCTCACTCACATGTCTGGCTCCCGCAATGTCCTCTCTAGTTTCCCGCAATGTCCTCGAATATATCTGATCAGGAGATTTGTCTACCTTCAAACACGACAGTACCTTCAGTCAGTCTGTAACCCTGACTGCCCTCGAAACACTTCCATTGACTGCTCCAAGTTCCTCCGTCCTACTGTCTTTCTCCTCGGTAAATACAGAGGAGAAATACTCATTGAGGACCTTGCCCATCTCCTGTGGCTCCACACAGAGTTGACCGCTTTGGTTCCTGAGAGGTCCCACTCTCTCTCTAGTTACCCTTTTCCCCCATGTATTTATAAAATCTTTTGGGATTGTCCTTAATACTACCCGCCAGAGCTATCTCCTGGCCCCTTTTTGCCCTTCTGATTTCCTTTTTTAGTATACTCCTTAGTTCCCGAAACTTCTCCAGGCATGCACTTGATCCAGCTGCCTATACCTGTCCCATGCATCCTTCTTGTTTTTGATTAACATCTCAATTTAACCTCGTCAGCCAAGCTTCCTTACGTTTGCCTGCTTTGCCCTTCCTCTAACGGGGACGTACACATCCTGAGCTTTCTTCAGTACACTTTTAAAAACATCTGACTTGGCTGATGTTCCTTTCCCCTCAAATAACCTGCTCCAGTCAACTTGAGCGAGACCTCTCATAAAGGCAGTATAAGTACAGCATTTAAAAATGATTTGAACAGGTTCAAGTTATAGGAGCAGAATTAGGCCATTCAGCCCATTAAGTCTTCCCCGCCATTCAATCATGGCTGATCTATCTTTCCCTTCATCCCATTCTCCAGCTTTCTCCCCATAACCTCTGACACCCATACCAATCAAGAATCTGCCAATCGCTGCCGAACAAATGTCCATTGACTTGGCCTCCACAGCCTTCTATGGCAATGAATTCCACAGATTCACCTTCCTTTGACTAAAGAAATTCCTCCTAATCTTCTTTCTAAAGGAACGTCCTTTTATTCTGAGGTTATGGCCACTGGTGCTCAACTCTCCCACTCGTGGAAACACCCTCTCCACATCCACTCCATCCAGGCTAACTATTCGTTAGTGAAACGCTAAACAACTATTATAACGCTAAACAATTCACTACAATGGGAAAAGGGTAGTTTACATTCTGCTATTTGCACACTGATGTGAAGATTATGCAGGCCAACCACAAAACAAATGCCATTACAATATGCAAGGAAGATGCATCTGTAACCGGTAGACTAGACACAGCAGGACTATTGTTAACTTTGCAGAACACCACCATAGTCAATCAAAGTGTTGTGGTAAGCCTACAGTTCTTCTCATTAGTTCACAGTCAGGTTCCACTTACAATATCAACGTGGTACAATACCTTCCTTTGATCATTACTAGAGAAAGGGCACCTACGAGAATAAATATGATCCATAAATGCCCGGAACAGTTTGAATGCTACAGTTAGTGGGCTCCTCTTATCTGAAACGAGATAAAGCATCGCCTGATAGGAGCTGAGCCAGGCAGTCTTCAGCTCCCACAGTGCGAGAACAAATTATATTTCTTCACCGCAAGATCAGCAAATCGCTACAGCTCTTGAAAAGCACGGAGCAAACCTCCAAGGAATAGTAGCAGGGCAGAAGAATCATGCAAGATATTCAGGGGCTGGATATGAAATTATGGGAAGTGGATATGGGAAGTGGATATGGGAAGTGGATATGGGAAGTGGATATGGGAAGTGGGCAGCACGGTGGCGCAGCGGTAGAGTTGCCTCCTTACAGCGCCAGAGACCTGGGTTCGATCCTGACTACAGGTGCTGTCTGTACAGAGTTTGTACCCCTGTGACCATGTGGGTTTTCTCCCGGGTGCTCCAGTTTCCAAGGCAGGATGGTTTAGTTTAGAGATACAGCGTGGAAACAAGCCCTTCGGCCCACCTAGTCCACGCCAACCAGCGATCGCCACACACTAACACTATCCTACACACAGAAGGGACAATTTACAATTATTTTAAGCCAATTAACCCACAAAACTGTATGTCTTTGGAGTGTGGGAGAAAACGAGCAGCCGGAAAAAATCCGCGCAGGCCACGGGGAAAATGTACAACATACAGACAGCACCCATAGTCAGGATCGAACCCGGGTCTCTTGCGCTGTAAGGCAGCAACTTTACCACTGCGCCACCATTCCTCCCACACACCAAAGGCATACCAGTTTGTAGGTTAATTGGCTTCAGTTAAAATTGTAAATTGTCCCGAATGTTTAGGATAGTGTTAGTGTATGGGGTGATCTGGTCGGTGTGGACTTGGTGGGTTGAAGGGCCTGTTTCAGTACTGAAAGTTTAAAGTCTAAAGAATTAAAGGACATTCATTTAGGAAGGAGATGAGGAGGAATTTCTTTAGTCAGAGGGTGGTGAATCTGTGGAATTCTTTGCCAAGAAGGCTGTGGAGGCCAAGTCAATGGATATTTTTAAGGCAGAGATAGATAGATTTTTGATCAGTACGGGTGTCAAGGGTTATGGGGAGAAGGCGAGAGAATGGGGTTAGGAGATAGATCAGCCACGATCGAAGGTGGAGTAGACCTGATGGGCCGAATGGCCTAATTTGTCTCCTATCACGACCTTATGACATCAAATTTGATTCTTGGTACCATGGTAAAGGCTAAGAGAGTTTCTGCTTTGGGTGCAAGGATCATTTTGGGAGAGATGCACAGATATTGTAAAATGGTCATAAGATCAAGTGTACTCCGCCATTCAATCATGGCTGATCTATCTCTCCCTCCTAACCGCCTCCTGCCTTCTCCCCATAACCTCTGACACCCGTACTAATCAAGAACGTGTTCCACAAAATTACTGCTCAAACTTCTATACATCACTAAATGTTAATTTATTTCATGAACCAGCAAATGTAAGCAATGATTATTAATGCAGTGCAGGCAGGTTACAGAAGCTTTGACTTATGAATTTTCTACTTTACATAATTTTACAATGAATTTTTAAACATTTTTTGAACCAAGTTAAGCCCTAACTTTATAATAGAGCTTCACGGGTAGGTACGAAGCTAATCACTTGATTTAGAGTTAGTCAGTCGATTAGTGTCGACCATGCATGTGCATGCTGCCAAGACAGAGGTGATATTTTCGGCAGGAGTACTGTGCCGCCCACCTCTGTCATATGCTTAGTGCCTTGACCCATGAAGGCAAGCACATCGAATGCTTTCTTCACACCCTAACTATCTTATTGCCATTTTCAGTGAGTTGTGAACTTGTACCCCCAAGGTTTCTCTGTACATCAAGGTACTCCCAAGGTCTCTCACACATAGTTTAGTTTAGTCTAGAGATACAACACGGAAAAAGGCCCTTCGGCCCACTGAGTCCACACCGACCAACGATCCCCACACATTAACACTACCATACACACAAGAGGGACAATTTTACATTTACACCAAGCCGATTAACCTACAAACCTGTACGTCTTTGGAGTGTAGGTGGAAACGGAAGATCTCGGAGAAAACCCATGCAGGTCACGGGGAGAACGTACAAACTGTACAGACAAGCACCCGTAGTCAGGATCAATCCAGGGTCTCTGGCACTGTAAGGTAACAGCTCTACCACTACACCACCATGTCACCCTTGTCTGGATTAAATTCCATCTTCCATCACACTGCTTAACCTTCCAGCTAATAGCAAACTTGCTAACCATACCTCCTACATTCTCATCCAAGTCATTTATATATATATTACAAAGAAAGGTCCCAGCAACATTCACTCTGGTTCACCATTTGTAACAGTATTACAGTGAGAAAATCACCCTTTAACACCTGTCACCATGCCAACTTTGGATCCAGTGTGCCAACATGCCTTGGAACCCTTTTGCCTTAAACCTCTGGACCAACCTACCACACGGGGAAAATTAAAATTTCAAGCCATTTATCATACATGCTCTTTAGGTAAGATAGATTGCAATTGTTTTAGGCAATTTTAGAAAATATACTCATGGAAGGGTTTGATTTTTTAATGTTACTATCTATTTGATTAAGTAGAAGATGCAGATTACACTGGTGAGCTGTTCTTTAATATCACAAGACTCTAAAATAGTATTAATGGATTCTATACCCCCAACTAAAATCGTATTGAAGGATTCCCTACCCCTGAATTCAGTCCTAACATTTTTGACGACGGTCAGGCCACGGAAAACGCACTTATCCTTATGGACCATGTTTATTGATCTCTCTTCATCAATTTTCTTAGTTACCCGAAAAACAAAACTCAGCTTTGAGCGACACGATCTCCCCTGCAAAAAAAATAATATGAATCTTCCAAATTCCTGCCTTTCTCCGTGAACATCAATTACTTGAAAGAACATGAAAAACATCACATCAATAGTTGGTCGATATTGTACCAATTTGTTCATGTGCTTTAGCTTTGTTACAATTGAAAGCCCTTGATGTTTAATTTCGAAGGTATGGGATTCCAGGTCATTCTAATTGTATCCTAATGTCCAGGAGCTAGATAGAGCTCTTAAGGATAGCGGAGTCAGGGGGTATGGGGAGAAAGCAGGAACGGGGTACTGATTGAGAATGATCAGCCATGATCACATTGAATGGTGGTGCTGGCTCGAAGGGCCGAGTGGCCTACTCCTGCACCTATTGTCTATTGTCTATCAATGGAAAAGAATGGGGTGATTTTCCACTGGCCAATTCAGAATCTCCTCCAATAACATCCCTACCATTGACGTAGGGCTCAGTGGCCTATAGCTTTCAGATTTATTCTTCCTGCCTCTTTTTGAACGAGGGGACAAGATTAGCTTTCCTCCAGTCTTCTGGTGCCTGGCTCGTGGCTAACCGAAGATGCAAGCATCTCTGATAGAGACCCACAAATCTCCTCCCTTCGCATCCCAAAGTTTAGGTTTGGATCTAATCTGAACAGTGTAAAGGGAGACACACCATGTATCTCACCCATGCAATATTGACAGTGTTCTCATGCTAACTGTGAACTCAAGCAGTAGCAAAATATTCCATTGTCTAACATTGACAGCTGATTAAAATGCAAAGAGAATTATTTGGAATCCAATATCCCAAATATTAAACACTATTATCTTTTGACTGCAACAACGCTTGAGGACATGAACAAATCGACCGGTTTTTGATGTGATGTTTTTCTTTATTAAAAATAATAAATGAGTTTTGTATTCAGATGCCAAACGATCCTTCAAAATACTTTTTTAAGCACCCAGCCTGCCAATGTATAATTTATCATGTATATTAATGTCATGGATAAAACCATTCTTTAATTCAACCAACATATCAGCCATAATATGACAAACAAGCTTCCAATTCTCAACACTACAGATATACAGGTACACCAAGTGGACCAAAGATGCAATACTGTTTATCACTCCACTGATGGCAATCACATCCACTTACAACTAATTGAGTTCTCATTTTGTTGATGATCATTTAAATTCAAATATCCTGTCTCTCACATTAACATTTACTTGAACATATAAATAGCTGTAAACAAGCTGAAAACAATGTAAACAAGTGAGATCAGAGGAATGTACTGCAGGTACGATATCATTATTTTGTAGTAATGAGAATTAAAAATCCAAGCTACCAGAGGATATTGGTTTACAGAGTGGGGGAAAAGATTAAATAGGAATCTGAGGGGTAACTTTTTCACACAAAGGGTGGTGGATGTATGGAGCGACCTGCCAGAGGAAGTAGTCGAGGCAGGGACTATCGCAACATTTAAGAAACTATTAGACAGGTACATGGATAGGACAAGTTTAGTGGAATATGGGCCAAACACAGGCAGATGGGACGTTGGCTGGTGTGGGCAAGTTGGCCTGTTTCCACACTGCATGACTCTATGACACGCTACCTGTCCTTCATACTCTTTAGGCAAAAAACGATTTAAGGCTGCAAAATATACTCGTGGAAGGTTTTCAATTTTTAATGTAACATAATGTACAATAAGCAGAAACATTAAATTATATTGTATGACAAATAGAAGTGAAAGGATCATGCACCTTGTGCACGGAGATGGTGGGGTAGGGGTTGGTGGCAGAATAGTTAAGACTCAGATCACATTGAATGGTGGTGCTGGCTCGAAGTGGCACAGTGGCGCAGCGGTAGAGTTGCTGCCTTACAGCGCTTGTAGCGCCAAAGAACTGGGTTCGATCCCGACTACGGCTGCTGTCTGTATGGAGTTTGTACGTTCTCCCCGGGACCGCGTGGGTTTTCTTCGAGATCTTCAGTTTCCTCCAAAGGTTTGTACGTTAATTGTTGGGTTTGTATACTTGGTATAAGTGTAAATTGTCCCTAGTGTGTGTAGGCTGTATTGATATGCGGGGATCGCTGGTCGGTGCGGTCTCGGTGGGCCGAAGGGCCTGTTTCCACTCTGTATCTCAATAGACAATAGACAATAGGTGCAGGAGTAGGCCATTCAGCCCTTCGAGCCAGCACCGCCATTCAATGCGATCATGGCTGATCACTCTCAATCAGTACCCCGTTCCTGCCTTCTCCCCACACCCCCTCACTCCGCTATCCTTAAGAGCTCTATCCAGCTCTCTCTTGAAAGCATCCAACGAACTGGCCTCCACTGCCTTCTGAGGCAGAGAATTCCACACCTTCACCACTCTCTGACTGAAAAAGTTCTTCCTCATCTCCGTTCTAAATGGCCTACCCCTTATTCTTAAACTGTGGCCCCTCACGATTGAAAGTGAAACAGCGGCCTGGAAATTGTCCTGTGCTGTCCTGGGAGGTTTTATAACACTGATGCATGTCTCCCTAACGCTGCTGTAAAACTTTGGGAAAGTTGCAATCTTTCACAGAACTATTAAAAAGAAGCCACACTGTTTTAGCTGCATCTCTGGGAAGCTCTAATTGAATTTCACACTGCTACTGGCACTTAGTCACACAGCTGTGACCTCATTAGTCAACCCTTGAAGGAACACAGGCACAATACCATCAGGACTATTTCAACCACTGTTAGCTTTATTGTAGCTGCACTTGAGGTTCTGGGGAGTATAGAGCACAAGGCACACTCCCAGGTTTACAGGCAGGGGGCCTTGAGAAGAAAGGCCTCGATAGAGTGGATGTGGACAGGATGTTTCCACTAGTGGGAGAGTCGGGGATCAGAGGTCAGAGCCGCAGAATTAAAGGATGTTCATTTAGGAAGGAAATGACGAGGAATTTCTTTAATCGGAGGTGGTGAATCTGTGGAATTCATTGCCACAGATGGCTGTGGAGGCCAAGTCAATGGGTATTTTTAAGGCAGAGATAGATAGATTCTGGATTAGTATGGGTGTCAGGGGTTATGGGGAAAAGGCAGGAGAATGGGATTAGGAGGGGGAACTAGATCAGCCATGATTGTATGGCGGAGTAGACTTGATGGGCTGAATGGCCTAATTCTGCTCTTATCACTTATGAACATGGGGGAACACTCTCTGCAGTAAGGATATATAATGAGCAAAGGGGCTGTAGAGACCTCCTAGGCAACTTGCAGGAGGCACTGGAGACATAAGGAACGGCAGACACTCATTTACAAAAGACAAAGTGCTGGAGTATCTCAGCAGGCCAGGCAACATCTCTGGAGAACATGGATAGATGATGTTTCAGGTTGGGACCCAAAACATCACATATCCTTGTTCTCCAGAGATGCTGCCTGCCCTGCTGAGTTACTCAAGCACTTTGCAGGAGATACTGCCCAGAATAAGCATTCCCTCCCATCTACTGAAAAATGGGGAAAATATCATGTCTTCACCTGTCAAGGTGAGTGCTCTTTATATCTTCAAATGTTGTTTTTACTTCAAATCACACTGACAATTCACTCACTTTCTCTTCAAAGAACGCGTTCTGCTTCAGCCTCCTTTCTCCTCTCCCTCTCTGTTGTTTCCTTGACCAATTTCCTGTGCCACCTCTCTGTCACACTCTGCTTCATTCCCGTTCACTGCGGTTGGCAGCGTTCTAGGCTTCCGGAGGTACGACGACGATGGGGCAACCTGAGCAGCCCCAGGTGCGAGATCCATTATCCGCCTGGTATCACAAGAGTGCAGCTGGAAGATCAGAAATATACCCTCCTTCCCTTCATCGGGATGTCGCGATCGCTCCAGTACGTGGGTGCCTGAGGTGGGACTGGGCCCCCATGGTGGGTGCTGCTATTCTGTCGTGCTGCCGAGAACAAAAGGGGACCCGGTTGCGGGGGGGAGGCACTGAGAGAACAAAGGGGGACTCGGTGAGGAGAGGCACCATGGGAACAAAGGGGGACTCGGTGTGGGGGGGGGGGGCACCATGGGAACAAAGGGGGACTCGGTGAGGAGAGGCACCATGGGAACAAAGGGGGACTTGGTGTGGGGGGGAGGCACCATGGGAACAAAGGGGGACTTGGTGTGGGTGGGAGGCACCATGGGAACAAAGGGGGACTCGGTGTAGGGGGGGGGTGCTGAGAGAACAAAGGGGGACTCGGTGTGGGGGGGCACCATGGGAACAAAGGGGGACTTGGTGTGGGGGGGGCACCATGGGAACAAAGGGGGACTCGGTGTAGGGGGGGGCACCATGGGAACAAAGGGGGACGGTGTGAGGGGGGGCACCATGGGAACAAAGGGGGACGGTGTGAGGAGGGGGGGGGGGCTGAGAGAGCAAAGGGGGACCTGGTGTAGGGGGGCCACTGAGAGAACAAATGGGGACTTGGCATGGGAGGGGTCGACGAGAACAAAGAGGGACCATTGGGAATTAAATGGAAAACTTTCTCGGCGACCTCTTTGCAAACTTGTGTATGCAAAACAAAGAATCTCTGTGGCATGTCGCATGTGATAATAA
This sequence comes from Rhinoraja longicauda, assembly GCF_053455715.1. NCBI lineage: Eukaryota > Metazoa > Chordata > Chondrichthyes > Rajiformes > Arhynchobatidae > Rhinoraja > Rhinoraja longicauda. Next base: position 17,184,464 of record NC_135956.1, on the reverse strand, counting down.
AGTATCATTCATTTCTTCATTCATTCACCCTCCTGACTCTGAGGCAGTCACTCTCCCCATCAGTGCTTCCCCAGAATGCGGGCAACTCAGTCACCTCTCCTCACAAGCTGGAACTGGCTCACACAACGCACAAGCTGGTTGCGGGCATCTTGAGAGGACATCTGTGTCTCAGAGGCAAGGAGCAAGCCAGCTTTCCAGCAGCCAGTTGGCAGCCACAGAGGAAGCAATGGAGCACACGGAGAGGGTTTCCAAGCCTATCTAGAAAGGCACAAATAACAAAAGGCACTCGTGAGCAGACTTAACTAGGTTTCCGCTGCAACCAAATACATTATTGCATTAGATTTTCTGTTCAGGTTGTGCATTGACATTCTGCTCCTACTATTCATTCTTGCCCTTGTGTCTGAGTCGGCTGGTAGGCATCTAAGTATTTCAGTGGCTGTTGCTTCAAAGTATAACATACAATCTGCTTCATCCTGTGTAGGAAGGAACTGCAGATGTCCGTTTACACCGAAGATAGATACAAAATCCTGGAGTAACTCAGCGGGACAGGTGGCATCTCTGGAGAGAAGGAATGGGTGACGTTTTGTGTCGAGACCGTTCTTCAGACTGACCTCAATCCTTAGAAGGGTCTCAACCCGAAACATCAGCCATTCCTTCTCTCCAGAGACGCTGCCTGTCCCGCTGAGTTACTCCAGCATTTTGTGTCTATCTGCTTCATCATAACTTTAAAATATTAAACAGGTCCACCACCTATCCCTCCCTGCAAGCCAGACACAATCCCTCCCAATGTGGAACTTAGACATGCAGCTTTCTAGGTTAATTGGCCTCTGTAAATTGCCCCTAGTGTGTACGGAGTGGATACAGTGAGACTGGGTGATCGATGGTCGGCGTGGTCTCAGTTGGCCGAAGGGCCTGTTTCCATGAGGTATCTCTAAACTAAACTAAACTGAACATACAAGATCCTGAAGGGTCTTGAGGGAATGGATTGTCAGGTCCAAAGATATTTTTAAGTTGGCGAAAGATGAAGATCGAGGAATTGAGGACGACGAGGAACTGCCACAGAAAGGAGTGGAGGCCAACATTGATCAGGCATGATCAAACTGATTGGTGGTGCAGGCATGAGGGGTCAGGTAACCTACTATTCCTGGTCCTATTTCCTTGTAGAAACGAAGAACTGCAGATGCTAGTTCATACCAAAGATAGACACAAAATGCTGGTCAGTCTGAAGAAGGGCCCTAGCCCGAAACGTCACCCATCCTTTTCCTTCAGTGATGTTGCCTGACCTGCCGAGTTACTCCAGCACGTGTCTGTCCTGTTTTCTTGTGAGCTGATACTTACGAGCAACTTTTTCATTTCTCCATCGAAGGCACAAAGCAATATTTTACATCTATACTTCACCGTGCTGCTACAGGCTGGAACAAGTACACCGTATTCCCATTACCTAAACGACTCTGCAGACAACAAATTATTTCAGGTAATTGAAAGTTCACAAAACCACAAGTCAGTAATTAAACAGTTTAGCTGGGCGAAGACACGTACGAGGTTTGGAAAATTCAGCACTCAATTATCTAGAAGTCAGGAAATCAGGTTCTTCCTACAGTGCTGAATAATATTAAGGGATACAGTCTTCTGAGATCACATTAATCTAACAGCAGGTTGAAGAGATTTCTCTGGGTCTAAATCTGCACCAATACACAAAGGATAGCCAATGTGCAAGTCAGAACATTCCTTTCAAACCATGAAAGATCTATCATTTATAGACATCATGAACCTGACTAAATTATCTTGAACCTTTACATAAATCAGAGAATGCTTTGAAGCTGAATCTACATCCCCAGAACAATTTAAAAACATATCTTTGTTCTGCAAACTTGTATTGTAGAGATAGTTATAATGCATGCAGTGCCTTTACCATCGCACTATCAATTGGATGTGCTAGAAATCTTAAAAAGGCAGTTTAAACATTAAATACCGATGTGAACTGTAATAGCTTTCGGAAGATAGTTTAAAATCTGAAAATTAATAACCTACATAAATGCAAATTGTGTCTGTCTTCCTTTCCGTTTTTGCTCATTCAGGTGAGACTACTAAAAACAGAACATTCCCTCAAGTCTAATAATTAAATTTAATAAGCTAGAAATAAGCAGCATCACTAATCAAAATGCCAGTAGGAAAGTACCAAGCAACACTCTGAATCTGTTTCTAAGGAGCTGCAAAGCAGCATTGCATACAGCCTACTATCATGTACATGCAGGGTCCCAGGTTATTGGTGTAAATCATTAATGATAATGGGTCCCAATCTCATTTGCAGGCCAGGACACTTTTCCATCCCATTTTAATCTACCATTCTCTCCTTTGCTAACTAAATCTGTCTTTCTGCATTTTCTCTTCAATGCAAGCCGCTACTTAAGATGCAGACTATTGTGTGGAAACCTGTCCATAACTTTTTAAATAATTACCTAGACAATGCATCAATGGGAGTTGGTTTCAAAAATAGAAATTCAATTTTTACTCCCCGAAGATGCTCAATATAGGTATCAATTGCAATAAATGAAAAATCAATGCTGGTGTTTTCATCAACTTAATGAACCTTTGCATTTTAAAGTATAAAACACGAACATTGTTGTCATACAGTATTCCTAACATTTTCCTCTTTCTTCATGTCTTTACTCCAGTGGACAGCCAATATGAATTGTTCTGCTTGTTGGTTTAATGTTTCAGTGAAAGCTAGCCATCAGTCTGAAGAAGGGTCCTAAAATGTTATCCATTCCTTCTCTCCAGAAATGCTGCCTGAGTTACTCTGACATTTTGTGCTTTTCTTCTTTGATTCATTAATTGATTGAAAGATACAGCGTGGAATCAAGGCCTTTGGCCCACTGAGTCCGTGCCGAACATCGATCACCCATTCACACTAGTTCTATGTTATCTCATTTTCTCATCCAGTCCCAACTGAGGGCAATTTGCAGAGGCTAATTAGCCTACTAAACCCACAAGTTTTTGGGATGCGGGAGGAGACTAGAGCAAGTTCAAGAGCAAGTGCTGGCAAGCACACCAAAGGAATCTGACATGAGAAATGTTGAAGAATTGGACAGCATAGGTGTGAGAATCTTCAGGGATTTTGGTTCTGTGTTCGAGACATGGGTATATGTGTTGCAAAATAGGAGCACTGTCCTGTATCCACAAGACCTTCAACACAAGGCTCAGTCGGCAATAACATCAGATAGCCATGGAGGTCAATACTTTGAGTTAAGTCTGAAATATCTGAGGGTCATAGAAGTTTGATCTCACATGAGTAGCCAAGGTCATGGGGTGTACTTAATATGAACCTGGAGCTCATCCTAAGCATCCTAAGCACATTCAAACTCAATTATCATTTTATAGAAATATAGAAAATAAGTACAGGAGTAGGCCATTCGGCCCTTCAAGCCAGTACCACCACTCAATATGATCATGGCTGATCATCCAAAATCAGTACCCAATTCCTGCTTTCTCCCCATATCCCTTGATTCCGTTAGCCCAAAGAGCTATATCTAACACTGCCTTCTGTGGCAGAGAATTCCACAGATTCACAACTCCCTGGGTGAAAAAGGTTTTCCTCATAGAGTCATAGAGTGATACAGTGTGGAAACAGGCCCTTCGGCCCAACTCGCCCATGCCGGCCAATATCCCAGCTACACTAGGCCCACCTCTCTGCGCTTGGTCCATATCTCTAAACCTGTCCTATTCATGTACCTGTCTAACTGTTTCTTAAATGATGGGATAGTCCCAGCCTCAACTACCTCCTTTGGCAGCTTGTTCCATACACCCACCACTCTTTGTGTGAAAAAGTTACCCCTCGTATTCCTATTAAATCTTTTCCCCTTCACCTTGAACCTATGTCATCTGGTCCTCGTTTCCCCAACTCTGGGTAAAAGACTCTGTGCATCTACCCAATCTATACCTCTCAAGATTTAGTACTCATCTCAGTCCTAAATGGCCTACCCCTTATTCTTACACTGTGACCCCTGGTTCTGACATGTATAGCTACCAAGCAACAGTTGTGAGCCAAGTGCTGTTATCTAAGTTCAGACTGACATTATGATTGTAGTTTAAGGTTTAACAATGTGGCCTTGAAAGTATTACAGCACAACATTGCTTAGTTTAGTTTAGTTACACCATGGAAACAGACCCTTCGGCCCATCATGTCCACGCCGCCCATCAAATGTCTGTCCACACTAGTCCTATGTTATCCCACTTTCGCATCCACTCCCTGTCCACCAACTGCATCCTGACCAGGGACGCCCTGCCCTGACTCCTACACCAGTTTGATCCTCTGCACCAGGGACAGTTTACAGGGGAGAATTAAACTACAAACCTGCATGTCTTTGGGATGTTTATGGATGAGGAAACTGGAGCACCCAGTGGAAACCCATGCGGTCACAGGAAGAAACGTGCAAACTCCACACAGGCAGCAAGCACACAAGGTTAGGATCAGACCCAGGTCTCTGATGCTGTGAGGCAGCAGCTACACCAGCTGTGCCATTCTGGCTCCCACGATGTGGCAGACTGCTGAACAGCACGATTCTCTGCCTACAGTCACACACCAGGACGATATTGAGAGTGTGCCTTCCCTCTAAAGTGAGGAAGGGTTGACAAGCATTGTTTAGTTTAGAGGTAATGCACAGAAACAGGCCCTTCAGCCCACTGAGTCCGTGCCTACCAGCAATCCCCTTACACTAGCACTATCCTACACGCTGGGGACAATTTACAGTTTTTTACTGAAGCCAAATTAACTTACAAACCTGTATTTCTTTGGGATGTGGGAGGAAACCGCAGCACCTGAAGAAAACCCACCCGGTCACAGGGAGAACATACAAACTCCGTACAGACAGCACCCGCAGTCGGGATCAAAGCCGAGTTTTTGGTGTTGTAAGGCAGCAACTCTGCTGCTGCGCCACCGTGCCGCCCAGTAGGTATAATCTATTATTACTCCACTCACTTTCAGCAGCCTTTTACTATTTATACACACACTATAAAACACCATTATTAATGTCTAATTTGACAGATCGCCTCATGATGGCTGTCACAATGAATATGAATCTGAAGTTCTTAGGACATTTGTTTTACCCAAGAAAGAGGTGCTTATGATCTTAATTTTGCACTGATCGAGTCAGATGGGCAAAAGATGAGGACTAACTCATGAAATGGATCACCAACTAATCTCCCTTCAATTTTATGTGCTTGGATTAAGATGCGGATTTTACTGCAGAACGTAAGGCTAATGCTGCACCAAATCGACCACCAACATTTTAGAAGTGCACAGTGGAAAGTACGCTGGAAGTCCTTTATAAAACATTTTGAGGAGACAATGTGTAGGAAGGAACTGCAGATGCTAGTCTACATCAAATAAAGACACAAAATGCTGGAGTAACTCAGCGGGACAGGCAGCATCACTGAAGAGAGGAATGGGAGAAGGTTTCGGGTCGAGACTCTTCTTCAGACTGCAGAAGGGTCTCGACCCAAAACATCACCCATTCCTTCTCTCCAGGGATGCTGCCTGTCCCGCTGAGTTACTCCAGCATTTTGTGTCTATACGAGGAGAAAATGAACAGGTCTAAAAGCTGTTGATGTTGAATGCTTCAGACCTGTCAACTCTTATGCAATAGGGTGTGAAACTGATGCAATTTAAACTGTCATGCTCTCACACTTATATTTCTAAATGTCATGCCAAATCATTGGTGTTAAGAGATTGTGACCAAAAATATTTTAAAAAAGAAAGAGTGACTCATGATTTGTGAAGTTATTGTTCCCTGTTACAGCTATGATGCCTCTCTTTCAAGCATTTCGCATCTGACAGAAGATGAAAATGTGTATATTTCTATGTTATGCCCGGGAAAGTTTGGCCAGGTCTGTACATGTTTTCATAGTCATTGGTCCGAAGAAGGGTTCTGACCCAAAATGTCACTTGTTCCTTCTCGCCAGAGATGCTGCCTGACCCACTGAGTTACTACAACATTTTGTGCCTGTCTTCGGTATAAACCAGCATATTATATTTATTTATTTATTTATTTATTTCATATTTCAGATACAGTTCCTTCCTACACTGCATGTTTTCATAGTTCTTTGCATGTGTAAGTTGTAGAATGGTTATTGGTGAGTTTACATGTGTTTATATTTAATGGAGCATAGTACCTAATTCAGTACAGCACAAGAACAGGTCCATACGCCCACAATATATGTGATGAACATGATGCCAAGTCTAACCAACTGCCTACACTTATTCCATATCCCTCCATAACCTGCATAACCATATGCCTATCCAAAGGTTTCTTAAATGGCACTATCATATCTGCCTCAATCACTGCACCAGGGTGACACAGTGGTGCAGCGGTAGAGTTGCTGCCATACAGCACCAGAGACCCCGGTTCGATCCTGACTACAGCTGCCATCTGTATGGGTTTTGTACATTCTCCTTATGACCATGTGAGTTTTCTCCCAGTGTTCCGGTATCCTCCCACACTCCAAGGATATGCAGAGTTTGCAGGTTAATTGGCTTCTGCAGTGTGTAAAATAGAACTAGTGTATGGGTGATTGCTGGTCGTCATGGACTCAGTGGGGCCTGTTTTCTCTAAACTAAACTAAGCTAAACCAGGCAGAGATTTACCGGCACTCGATACGCTCTGTGTAAAAAACTGGCCCATACACCTCCTTTAAAAAGCTTTACCCTTCTCATCTTAAAACTATACCCTCTTGTATTTGATTTTTCTTTGCTCCCTAATAGAGGATTTATCTATGCCTTTCATGATACAATACAATACAATACAATACAATATATCTTTATTGTCATTGTTCAGGGGTACAACGAGATTGGGAATGCGCCTCCCATACGATGCAATAAATTAATTAGCTAGTCAGTATTAATTTAAACAACCCAATGAAACAAATTGTAACAGTTTTAAACCAGAATAAAGTGCAAGTAAATCTGTGCCGGATCATAGCAGCTATGGCCCTGGGGATGAAGCTGTTCCTGAGTCTGGAGGTGCGGGCGTAGAAGGCCTTGTATCGTCTGCCCGATGGTAGAAGTTCGAACAGACTGTTGCAGGGGTGGGAAGAGTCTTTGTGGATGCTGGTGGCTTTTCTGAGGCATCGTGTGTTGTAGATGCCCTCCAAGGCTGGTAGCTGTGTTCCGATGGTCCTCTGAGCTCTATGTTATATACTTCTATCAGGTCTCCACGCAATCTCATGTGCAGATGTAGGTGGAAGGGATGAGTACGTTTTGTAACTTTGTCAGTGCCTTTGTGGCTACACTTTTGTGTTCTTTGTTTGCAAAAACAAAGAATTTCATTGTTCCTGGGTACAAGGGACAATGAAGTATCATCATCATCATCATCAGCAAGGGTGCGAGGTCTAATTTCACAATTCATGGAAGAGGGGTTTGTGCATCTCCGATTTGTCTTCCATGTTTGTATTTCTCTGATTAGCATTTTAGTTACTGTAATTTTAACCAATAGTTTTTAGAATTATTTGAGGAGATTTTCAGCTTCAGCGCTCCCAGTAGGAAATTAAATTTAATAGGCAGAAAACCACAGGCTTTGGATCACTGATTTCATAATATTTGTCCTGAACAGATGATGCAAATACTAAAGTAGAAAATGTCTCCTATAAAACTATATAGGGGGGGGCACGGTGGCCCAAGGGTAGAGTTGCTGCCTTACAGAACCAGAGACCCGGGTTCGATCCGTGCTATCTGTACAGAGTTTGTACGTTCTCCCCGTGACCTGCATGGATTTTCTCCGGGAAGCTCCGGTTTCCTCCCACACTCCAAAGACGTACAGGTTTGCATGTTACTTGGCTTGGTATAAATGTAAATTTCCCTAGTGTGTGTAGGATAGTGTTAGTGTGCGGGGATTGCTGGTCGGCGCGAACTTGGTGGGCCGAGGGGCCTGTTTCCGTACTTTATACAATACAATACAATACAATATATCTTTATTGTCATTGTACCCAGGGGTACAACGAGATTGGGAATGCGCCTCCCATACGATGCACTAATTTAGGTAATTTAGACAGCAGCAACCCAACGAAACGAACAGTTGTAACAGTTTTGGACAGGGTAAAGTGCAAGTTGATCTATGCGTTGTGGCCATCCGGCTCAGCAGGACCGGTTCATAGCAGCTATGGCCCTGGGGATGAAGCTGTTCCTGAGTCTGGAGGTGCGAGCATAGAAGGCCTTGTATCGTCTGCCCGATGGAAGGAGTTCGAACAGACTGTTGCAGGGGTGTGAAGAGTCTTTGTGGATGCTGGTGGCTTTTCTGAGGCATCGTGTGTTGTAGATGCCCTCCAAGTCTGGTAGCTGTGTTCCGATGGCCCTCTGAGCTCTATGGACTACCCGCTGTAGAGCTTTCCTTTCTGCCTCCGTGCAGCTGAGGTACCACACAGGGATTCCATGCGTTAGGATGCTCTCTATGGTGCAGCGGTAGAAGGTCTTCAGCAGCTGTTGGGGTAGACCAGACTTTTTCAGTGTTCTTAAGTAGAACAGTCTTTGTTGTGCCTTCTTGACCAGCGCAGCAGTGTTATTGGACCATGTTAGGTCCTCCGAAATGTGAGTGCCCAGAAACTTGAAGCTGGACACTCTCTCCACACTGACCCCATTGATAGAGATCGGGGCATATTCCCCGTTATGTGACCTACGGAAGTTGATGATCAGCTCCTTGGTCTTGGTGGTATTTAGGGACAGGTTGTTATCCGAGCACCAGTCCGCCAGGTTCTGCACCTCCGCTCTATAGTTTGTTTCATCCCCGTTGGTGATCAGCCCGATCACCGTTGTGTCATCTGCAAACTTGACAATGGTGTTGGTGTCGAATGCAGGAACACAGTCGTGTGTGAAGAGGGAGTAGAGCATGGGGCTCAGAACACAGCCCTGTGGTGTGCCGGTACTCAGGGTGATAGTGGAGGACAGGTGCGGGCCCATTCTCACTGCCTGCGGTCGTTCCAGCAGGAAGTCCAGGATCCAGTCACATAATGACGAGCTAAGGCCTAGCTGGTGGAGTTTGGTGATGAGCTTGGTGGGGATGACCGTGTTGAAGGCGGAGCTATAGTCTATGAATAGCATCCTCACGTACGTGCCCTGTCTCTCTAGGTGAGTCAGGACAGTGTGAAGAGCCAGAGAGATGGCGTCCTCTGTAGATCTATTTGCCCTGTATGCAAATTGATGTGGGTCCAGTGAGTCAGGGATGCTGGATTTGATGTGTGAGAGGACTAGCCTCTCAAAGCACTTCATGACAATCGGCGTTAGGGCAACCGGGCGGTAGTCGTTCAGGTTGGAGATCTTTGCTTTTTTCGGCACCGGAACTATGATAGCCGACTTCAGGCACTTGGGGACCGTAGCCAGAGATAATGACAGGTTAAAGATCTTGGTGAATACCTCAGCCAGCTGTTCAGCACAGTCCTTCAGTACCCTTCCTTGAACACCATCCGGTCCTGCAGCCTTGCGTGGGTTGACCCTTTGCAGAGCGCGTTGTACCTCCTGTGTGCTCAGTTGCAAGACCTGTCCCACCGCCTCGGCTGGGGTTCTTTCACTCAAGGTGGTTTTGCCAGTTTCAAAGCGGGCAAAGAAGGTGTTAAGCTCGTTGGTCAATGCCATATCGCTGTGGGGGCAGGCAGGGCTGCTCTTGTAGCCAGTGATGTCCCTGACACCCTGCCACATGCTTCTGGTGTCCGTGGTGTTGAAGTGGTCTTCCACTCGTTGCCTATGGGTGTCTTTGGCCCTTTTAATACCTTTGCTTAGGTGTGATCTGGCAACACTGTATGCTGAAGTGTCACCAGATTTAAAGGCATTGTTGCGTGCCCTCAGCAGGTTCTGTACCTCCTTGTTCATCCAGGGTTTCCGGTTTGGGAACATCTTTATCACCTTGTCCTCCGTGACATTTTCCACACAGCAGTTGATGTAGGAGAGCACAGTGGATGCGTATTCCTCCAAGTCTACCTCTATCTCTGAACCGTAGGTGGCCTGTTGTGCAAACAGGTCCCAGTCGGTGCGATCAAAGCAGTCCTGGAGTTGTAGGGTGGCATTCTCGGGCCATATTTTGACCGTCTTTATTGTGGGTTTGGTCTTGCGGATGAGGGGTTTGTATGCGGGCAGTAGAAACAGTGAGAGGTGATCGGATTGTCCCAGGGGTGGGCAGGGGAGAGCTCTGTAGGCGTCCTTTACATTGGTGTACACCTTGTCCAGTGTGTTTGAGCCCCTGGTAGGGCACTGCACATGCTGATGGAATTTGTGGAGCGAGGCTCGTAGGTCGACCTGATTGAAGTCCCCTGCAACAATGAAGGCACCGTTGGGGTGGGCATCCTGCTGCTTACTGATGGCCGAGTGCAGCTGTGCTAATGCTAGGTTAGCATTAGCCTGTGGGGGAATGTATACGGCCATGATGATGACCACCGTAAACTCCCGCGGCAGATAGAACGGCCTACATTTGAGCAGTAAGTACTCCAGGTCTGGGGAGCAGTAGCTCTCTATTGCAGTGTGGTTGGTGCACCAGTCATTGTTAATGTAGATGCAGAGCCCACCGCCCTTGCTCTTACCGGAGTCCTTTGTTCTATCAGCACGATGTAGTGAGCGGTTTGTTAGCTCCACAGCCCCGTCGGGGACCAGTGCGTTGAGCCACGTCTCCGTGAAGATCAGCGCGCAGCAGTTTTTCAGGGATCGCTGGGTGTTGATCCACAGCCTTACCTCATCCAGCTTGTTGGAGAGTGACCGGACATTGGCGAGAAAGATGCTTGGTAAGGATGGTCTTTGTGGGGCCCTCCACCAAATCTAAACCAAATCTAAAAATGTAAGGAAAGGGAAAGGTTGTTTGACTCTTTATACCTGCACCTACCCATGTGGCATAACATAGCAGTTTATTTGTACCCAATTCACTGAAAAATTTCCACATACTTTATTAGTTCTCTTCTTCAAATGGTTATCTAATTATCTTTTATAAAGTTTCAAAAGACACAACTTTATGAGATAAGCTAATGTATATTGACTTTTTAAAGCTCTAGGTGGAAAAATAAATATTCCATTGATGCCATTAATCCTATTTTTTTCCTCCTGTTGATTTTTGACCAATGAAAATAATCTCCCATTAAAGCTTTCAAAATGTTAACAATTTTGATCATTAAATTTTCTTTTAACTTTCTTCATAAGTTCATAAGTCATAGAAGCAGAAATAGGCCATTTAGCCCATCAAGTCTACTCTGCCATACAGTCATGGCCGATCTATTTTCCCTCTCAACCCCATTCTCCGGCCTTCTCCCCTGACACCAGTACTAATCAAGTATCTGTCAATCTCTGCCTAAAGAATCGCCTATTTGGACATGGCCTCCACAGCCTTCTACCTGTTTTTGGCACGCCAAACGCCATTACGTTTGTGGAAACTAGGAACTGCATCTGCTGTTTTACACAAAAGGACACAGAGTGCTGGAGTAACTCAATGTGTCAGGCAGCATCTCTGAAGAACATGGATGGGTGATGTTTCAGGTCGGAACCCTACTTCAGACTGATTGTAGTGGGAGTGGGGGAAGAAAGCTGCAAAAGGGGAGAGGCAGATCAAAGCATGGTAGGCCACAGGTGGACACAGGACTTTGATAGGCAGATAATTGGAGTAAAGGCCAGAGACTAAAGCAGAAGGCGTGAGACAGACAGTATGAAGAGTTGCAAATTGTGAAGCCAGAGGAAGGAATGGAGGAGAGAAGGGGGAGAAATCCGTGCGAGTCCAGCTGGAGAACAAGGGAGGGTATGAAGGAGAATGAGGAGGGGTATGAGGATGCGGGAGGGGGGTTATTAGATGTTACCTAAAATTGGAGAATTCCTTGAATTCAATTTAATTACATTTGGTTCTGATGCCAATCAAGTATAATTTCTGGTATTAGGTCCCTCTTGCTTTAAAAATTATCATAGTTCCCTTCATATAAAAAACATTCCAACAAAATTGGTGAGACTAGGCTGGCAACTGCATTGCCATTTAAACTCTGATCAATGGAAGCAAGTCAGTAAGTACAACTATCCCCTTGGTTCGACTGCCTTGGTGGTGAGGCGAATGGAATTCAGGCATCATGGAAAGTGAGGAGGGGGATGAGAGTCATAGAGTCATACAGGATGCAAACAGGCCCTTCGGCCGAAATCGAGTTCCCATGTTGAGTGTTATATTTTTAATACTCCTAACATGCATTGGGAGGGTGGAGAGGGGAATATTCATAACATGATGTCCCAATGGAGGCACTTGCAATCTGTCCTTTGGAAGAAGGGTCTCGACCCGAAACGTCACCCATTCCTTCTCTCCTGAGGCGCTGCCTGTCCCGCTGAGTTACTCCAGCATTTTGTGTCTATCTTCGATTTACTCCAGCATTTTGAGTCCACTCTCAATTACACCATATTCATTACTTCTGGATGGATTCACTTCTTGTTCTACTGGGAGCTAGGAGCAAAGGATGAAAACTGTTGATTTATTTGTTATCAGTAACCAATTAAATGATGGCATATTACGTGTAAAATACACCAAGGAAATGAAGTTGGCAATAAGGTAAATATCAAGATCTCAACAGAAATTGAGCAAACGCTTTTTAACGCACACACGTTTACTGAATGTTTTTCAAGTACAATGTAGATGTATAGAAAGGACACAAATCAAGCCAATATTTAAGCATCTCTTTCTTCAATGAATACAATCCTGTGTTTTTTATTTTGTCTGATCTCCAGTTGTGAATCAAATCTCAATAAAATGTATGCTCAGTTATGAGAGACATGGATCAAGCAGACAGTGAGAACATTTTCTCGCAGGGGGGAATTGTCCTACACTGGAGGGCATGGCTATAAGTTGAGAGGGGAAAGTTTAATGAAGATGTGCAGAGCAAGTTTTTTTTACCAAGTATAGTAAGGACTTGGAATGCATTGCCTGGGGTGGTGCTGGAGGCAGACAGGATATTGGTATTTAAGAGGCTTTTAGATAGGCGCATGGAAGTGGAAAGCATAGAGGGATATGGATTACATGCAGGCACATGAGATCTGTTCAACCTGGCATCATGTTCAGCATGAATATTGTGGGCCGAAGGACCCATTCCTGTGCTGTACTGTTTGATGTTCTATGTTTGAAATGCACGCTAATCAAAAACAACGTGAGGGCGCATTTTGTAAAATGTGGAGAAGTCAACTCTTGGTTGAGATTCCCTTTGAGCCGTGAGAATAAAAGGTCAAGATATAAACATGATGGAGAAAATAAATTTCCAATTCTGAAAACAAAAAAGAAAGACTTTTTCATGCAAAGGTATCAAAGGTATGTTGTTAGTGCCACTTTACCATCAGTTTTTATTGGTTGTTTTATATTTATATGGGCGGAAAGGTTCCAAACTCCTCCTCAGTCCTTTCCTCAGTTGAAGTAAATGTCAGATCCATTGCTTGAATATAGTCATAGAATCATCAGTATGGAAGGCTGTCCTTTGCTCACTGAGTTCACCTCATGCATCAAGCACCCATTTAAACCAGTCCTAATTAATCCCATTTTATTTTCACCATGGTTCCCCCAGATTCTACCACTCACCTTTGAACAGGGGCAATTTACTGTGGCCAGTTGGCCTCGCAATCCTGATGCTGCCTGACCCATTGATTTACTCCAGCATTTTAGTACATAGATAATGAGGGTTATAGAGTAAATGGTTACAATCTTTGGGATGCAAGATGAATCTGGAGGGGAACACATGTAGTCAATGGGAGAACCTGCAAACTCCACTCAGTCAGCAACAGAGTCTGGTATGATGAGGCAGCAGTGTAACTATCCGCATCATAGTGCCACCGTGATATGGCGACGAATATAGAGTGACATCTGTTCTGCTCAATAATTTATCGTTTGAAAAAAATGGATTTAGATTAGACTATAATTAGGCATAAATAACAAGGAATTAATTACTCAATTTTCAGCAAATAGCCAAATTAACATTTTTGGATTCCAAACTACTTCGGCCTTGTACTATATGACTATATGAAGTAATAACAAGGCACTGCAGATGTTGGTTTATACCAAAGATCGACACAAAATTCTGGAGTAACTCAGTGGAAAAGGCAGCCTCTCTGCGGAAAATGGATAGGTGATGTTTCGGGTTGGGACCCTTCTTCAGACCATGTGACTTATATGAAGCTTACTTTTGAATTAGCAGAACAAAATCAATCAGATGATATCACTTTGTTCTACCACAGAACTAAAAGAGAGAAAACAGGAATCCTGACTACCAGAGAAATATGGGCCGCATTTAAAACGACAATACACTGTTTCCCTGGAAACATGATTCTTACAGTAAATCTGTAAAAAGTTTATGACATCTGACTCTACTTTTTTTTATATGCACCAGAGACTCAGAAGTAGGTGTATGACGTGGAAGATAAACATACCTTTTCATTGCCATAAAGTCTATATGGAGCACACGCATCCCATAACCATTCAACAGTTTGACAAAGGAGCACTTGGGCATGGAGTTTTCTTGTAATACAATAAATTAGGGCGGCACGGTAGCGCAGCGGTAGAGTTGCTGCTTTACAGCGAATGCAGCGCCGGAGACTCAGGTTCGATCCTGACTATGGGTGCTGCACTGTAAGGAGTTTGTACGTTCTCCCCGTGACCTGCGTGGGTTTACTCCGAGAACTTCGGTTTCCTCCCACACTCCAAAGACGTACAGGTATGTAGGTTAATTGGCTGGGTAAATGTAAAAATTGTCCCTAGTGGGTGTAGGATAGTGTTAATGTACGGGGATCACTGGGCGGCACGGACTTGGAGGGCCGAAAAGGCCTGTTTCCGGCTGTATATATATGATATGATATGATATGATGAAATGATGATAAATGCAGTGATTCTTTCATCTCAGCAATGTCAGTGTTGCAAAATAAAATGTATATTTGGTCTACTCAATACTGCCAAAGTTGATACCAGTAAATAACCAATATTAAAGAGAGCACATTACACAGTGCCAATTTTTGGCATATTGAAAGCATAGATGGGCAGAGTGGCAGCACAATGGCGCAGCGGTAGAGTTAGTGCCTGACAGCGCCAGACAACAGGGTTCGATCCTGACCTCGGGTACTGTCTGTAATACGGAGTTTATACATTCTCCTTAACCACATTGGTTTTCTCCGGGTGCTTCGGTTTCCTCCCACACTCCAAAGACGTACAGGTTTGAAGGTTAATTGGTTTCAGTAAAAATTGGACATTGTCCCTTGTGTGTAGGATAGTGCTAGTAAGCAGTGTGATCGCTGGTCGGTGCGGTCTCGGTGGGATAAATGGCCTGTTTCTGCGCTGTACTTCCAGAGTCTAAAGTGAAGATCGACACAAAATGCTGGAGTAACTCAGCGGGTCAGGCAGCATCTCTGCATAAAAGAAATGGGTGACTTTTCTGGTCGAGACCCTTCTTCAGACTCAGTCTCAACCCAAACATTACATATTCCTTTTATCCAGAGATGCTGTTTTTCCTTTTCCTGCAGAGATTCCTTTTATCCAGACCCTTTGAATTACTCCAGCATTTTGTGTCTATCTTCAGTGAAAACCAGCATCTGCAGTTCCTTCCTACACACAAAGTCTAAAGAGTGGTCATTTAGTATATAGATAATGAGGGTGACACAGTAAATGGTTACAATCTTAGGAGTTCCCTGTGTTCAATCTCAAAGTAATAACATGGATGACACAAATATGACTTTAATATGGACAACTTTCTATTGTGGCCTATACTTATGGTGCAAGCAGTGTTAGTCGATGCAATAGAAAGCTTCCTCAACTATAAAATGGATTATGTTTTGCACAATGTTTTAATGTTGCAATGACACGACATGTTTACAGAGCTCAAACGTATGAGCTGGTTCTGCTCATTGAAGAAAATTGCCAATCAATATACCATGCAGCTCCTGTTGTTATCACATTATCCTAAACTGCAAATATTAATAGCTCTGGTATCATATGGGACAGTGCAACACTAACAATAAATATGCCACAGAGCTGCCAAGCCATTTCCATTGGAGACTTGCTCCTTCTGTAATATACAGTTTAATCAGTATATGAATACAGCTAAGGAGCATCACAACTATTTAAAAGCACTGGAGATAACAGTAAAGGTATCCACAGCCCAGTACACCTTGTGCTCATAACGAACAGATCACCTCTATCCATAAAAGAAGCAGGATAAATCAAAACCAATAAATAATTTGGTTCTAACTCTAAGTTCTAACTATTCCTGCCACATTTTATCTTACACTGCCCCTGAACAAATTACCTTACTGTTGTTTCTTCAATAAACAGATCGTTGAAGCATTATCAATTGTTTTTTAAACATTTTGGTACAGATAGAGGAATAAAATAAACCCCAATGTTATGACTAAGATGTTGTTCAGATATTTAGTACCGACATATTTTTTTCAACTGTGCATCCTCTGGAATCGTATGACTTTTTGATTTCTTGTCACCATTAACATGTACCCGTTGTACTTCAACACCTCTGACACCACATTGCCACTACAATTATATATTACTGACATTATGCATATGCTATTCGTAATTGCAAATCACTTGTTTCCCCATACACTTTCAGTGAAGATATCTTAGCATAATTGTAAGAGGTAAGTCTCATTAAAAACCATCCACGCTGCATTGATATCAAGGATTGAATGGTGGTAGGAGGATTACTGAAAGAATATTTGTTGCTCGTGTAAATACTAGCCTGAGACATGCTGACGACTAGGTCACTAACCATTTATCAGCCTGTACAGCCTCTGCTTTCATCAAACAATAACATGGCATAGTTTCACAGCCGGGCAAACAGCATACCATGAAACAGCAAAGTGCATTAACACAGCTTAAGGAAGGGATAATACTCGTCACATGTACTTCTGCCCTGGGCTCTCACCTTTTCCTCACGGAAAAACTGTTCTGATACAGAGGCCGTCACCTTCAGTTGGTGTTAAAGGCTAATTCTCCTGACAGGGTGGGCTCTCAAAAGCAGCAAATGAAACCGTGCAGCAAAAGCAGCAAATGAAAGTGTTATGCTTTCTTTAGGCATAATAAAGAAAAAAAGGAAGTAGGAGGAGACCAATTTTTAATATATGTAAGGATGGAAGTCATAAATGTTCATTCAGTATACATGGATTTGAATTGATCCAATTACTTTGATTAAATACCTCACATTTTATACTCCGGTTTCTGAAAAAATATATATAGATACATTTTTCAAGCATATTTCAGTAGGGTTTTTTGCTCTGAAGACCTTTTATTTTTTTCTCAATGCATTCACTTCGACTATTTGCTCTATTGATCAGTCCCCTCTGGTCCAATGTTTTGGAAACATTCCAAAACCAGTTAATGTTCCTCAGACTTCATTGTCTTAAGGAATGTAGATGAAAGCTTAACAACAAGCACAGCCATAACCATCGGAATACAATCAGAGCAACGTACACAAGGAATCAACCTTAAGGAATTAAACATTTCCAAATGAAAGCCAAAGGACAGGAATGAAGAGCTGACAGTTCCTGCTAATAATTACATATAAACCCATATGCTGATAAATATTAGCGAATGGAACAAAAGAAATTGAAATTCGTCTGTCATTACATTTTCTACAACCTCCGACCCCGACACATCAGTTATTATAGGAAAATAGCTCATATCTTTAAATAATAACATTGCACTTCTGAATAAGGCTTTAACTTGTCTTCCCCTCAATAGGCAAATTTATAGATCATACATTGTCTATTACAACAAAAGGCAATGCCAGAAACACTTTACAAATCGAGCATTTGATTCAAAGTGGAAACGCTTTTTCTAAAACAGTGGAAACAAATGTTTACATTGTTTTCAATGAATATCCTGGACCTTGCTTCGTACATACCTGTACTACTTCCATTTCATCTTAGCCTGGTTTCATTTCCAATGGATTCAATGCATCCATTTGGTTTATATAAGGACTGGAACATACCGATTCTAGATTTACTTTACTTCAAAATATCCATTTAACACAGTCCTCTGGGCAGTATTAAATAATAAAGGTTCGAATGACTTTCTGCTTTTTTTGTGAAGGAAAGAAAAATAAAACAACCCGAGCCATTTATAAAGCACAATATTGTTCAATAGATACAACAAACCCTATTCTTTTTGCACTCCACATGTTCATTTTAACAGAGAAAAATTGAGAATATGCACAGTCTTGCTGCGAGAGTTTACATCATGATATTCTGTCAATATTGGACCTGCAAATGATGTCCAAATTAAGTGACAACTTAACCCAGACTTGGACTCAGTATTTCAATCATATTAAGAACACCGATGATTACTGTAAAAAAAAGGGCTGGATTTAGCAGCTAATGCAAACACAAAAGCACTTACCTCTCCACACAGGGTTCACTGCCTGTTCAGACCACGTGTGTTGAAAATACACCTAATCCTGAAACGATGCACTGGCTAGTAAACAGCAGTTGTCCAGCAGGCTTGAAGCATCCACTGTAGAGCATTTACTGAAGTGGAATGGTGAAGCACATTCTCTCAGTCCCCACAGCCTGCACTCTTAGTCAGTGATGCTGCAGCACTGAATGTGGAGAGAGAGAGAAAAAAATAATACATATATAGATGGAGGAACAAAGGCAGTTATAAAGACCTGGAGTGGATAATATTTCCTGGGAGATTCTGGATCAATCTATTGCCTTAAACCCAGGAAAAAAAAGAAATTCTTTGAGGCTTAAATGTAACAGAATAACGTTGCGCATTCTGCTTGATGGATTCAACAAACAGCTTTGTTTAGCTTTAATTAGTCCGGGTAAGCAAATGCAAAATAATATTCTCCTTTGAGAGACAAGAGCAGTGACGTCGTGTAAAGCTTGTTCTACATATGGTTAGTCTTTCCTGTGAGTTGCCAGTAGGATTTCATTCATATTAGTTTATGCTGTGAGGTTGCTGACATCTGGTGACCTAAACACGACTGTTGAAATAAAATGTTGATGTGAAATAAGGTACTGTTGCTAATATTATTATCAATTTCTGGAGCCAAAACCAAGGTACCATTTAGATTCAACTGTTCATGAAAATCCAAATGTTAACTTAAAAAATGTTTTTTTTCGATAAGGCATAAGATGTCCAAAACCTGGCAGCTTGTCTGAAACATTGGAGAAGATGCACTTTAGACTTTAGGCTTTTGAGATACAGTGCGGAAACAGGCCCTTCGGCCCACCGAGTCTGCACCGACCAGTGATCACCCCGTACACCAGCACTCTCCTACACACTAGGTACAATTTACAATTCTACCGAAGCCAATTGACCTGCAGGCCGGTAACTCTTTGGAGTGTGGGAGGAAACCGGAGCACCTGGAGAAAACCCACACTATCACAGGGAGAACATGCAAACTCCACGTAGACAGCACCCGTAGTCGGAATCGAACCCGGGTTTCTGGTGCTGTAAGACAGCAACTCTACCACTGCACAACCATGCCGCCCTGAAAGACTTATCCTATCAAAGTCTTTCACATTGCAGTCATTATGCTTCATATCATATCATATCATATATATACAGCCGGAAACAGGCCTTTTCGGCCCTCCAAGTCCGTGCCGCCCAGTGATCCCCATACATTAACACTATCCTACACCCACTAGGGACAATTTTTTACATTTACCCAGCCAATTAACCTACATACCTGTACGTCTTTGGAGTGTGGGAGGAAACCGAAGATCTCGGAGTAAACCCACGCAGGTCACGGGGAGAACGTACAAACTCCTTACAGTGCAGCACCCGTAGTCAGGATCGAACCTGAGTCTCCGGCGCTGCATTCGCTGTAAAGCAGCAACTCTACCGCTGCGCTACCGTGCCGCTCATAGCAGTTTTTTTTCCCCAGAGTAAAGATTCTAAAACTAGAGAGCACAGACAAGTTGAGAGATTTAAGAGGGACCTCAGAGATAACTTTTTCACATGGAGGGTGGTCCATTTCTGGAATGAGCTGCCAAAGGAAGCTATAGAAGTGGATACAATGACAACTTTCAAAACATTTGGGGAGATATATGGAGGGTGGATTGAGAGGGTTATGGGGCAAATGTGGGCAAATTGGACAGCCCGGAATGCCAACTTGGTTTGCATGGACAAGCGGGCAGAAGGGCCTGTTTCCAATAGCTCTCTCTCTATGACTCTAAGTAGGTAATTATAACCATTGAAACTGGATTTAATCGTTCCTTCCCATTAACCCATTCCTTCTCTCCAGAGATGCTGCCTGTCCCGCTGAGTTACTCCAGCATTTTGTGTCTATCTTCGGTTTATACCAGCATCTGCAGTTCCTTCCTACACCTTTCATTGTTTCTTTGTTGTCTTCATGCTTAAAAGAAGTAAAACTGTACTGCAGAGTTCTTCCAAAATGCATTTTTATCATCTGAATATGGACCTTTTACATCCAAAGCTATAATGTCCATGTGGCTTATTCAGAGCCACAGCAGCCTGAGGCCAGAAACGGGTTCTATAAAGGGAGCTTGAAGAGAAATCGTCGCTGTTGCCATTAATCGATATACGATTCCAAACTATTGATCATAGAGCCATAGTCATACAGCATGGAAAAAGGCCCTTTGGCCCAACATGCCCAAACCGACCAACGTCTCCCATCTACACTCGTCCTACCTGCCTGTGTTTGGCCCATATCCCTCTAAACCAGTTACATCCATCTGCCAGTCTAAATGTTTCTTAAACGTTGAAATAGCACCTGCCTCAACTACCTTCTCTGGCTGCTCATTCCATACATCCACCACGCTTTGTTTAAAACAGTTACTCCTCAGGTTCCTATTAAATCTTCCCCCCCCACACCTTAAACCTATGCCCTCTGGTTCTCGGTTCCCCTACTCTGTGGAAGAGACTGGGCATTTACCCAATCCATTCCTTTCATGATATTGTACAGCTCTATAAGATCACCCTTCATCCTCCTGCGCTCCAAATAGAGTCCCAGCCTGCTCAACTTCTCCCTCTAGCTCAGGCTCCTGAGTTCTGGCAACATCCTCGTAAATCTTCTCTGCACCCTTTCCTGCTTGACAATATCTTTCTTATGACATAGTGCCAAGAACTGAACCCAGAAATGTGGACTCACCAATATCCGATACAACTGTAATATGACCTTCTATACTCAATACTCTGAATGACGAATGCCAAAGTGCCGAAATACTTTTTGACCTCCCCTCCCTATCAACCTGTGACGCCACTTTCAAGAAACTATGTATCTGCACTCCCAGATCCCTCTGCACTACAACACTCTCCAGAGCCATACCATTTACTGTGTGGGTCCTGCCCATGTTAGTTTTCCCAAAACTGCAACCTCAATTTCTCTTGATCATATAAGTTCCAACGTCTAACCCTGGAGCAAACTGAGTTGTGGTTGAACAAGAAATAGACGGGGCTTATAGAAGATGCAAAGGTCAGGAGGCAGATGCATCTCAGATCAATTAAAAAACCATGACGATCATCTCCATCTCAGCTGGGCTCAAGTTGAATTCTGCCAAATGCATCAATTATTTTGCAATGGTTTTTGAATCAAATGGAGTGCAGCCAAGTCCCCAAAATACTGTCAGCTACTGGGAAAATTGAGGCACTGAAGAACACGTAAAACCTAAAACGTTTTTCAACGGATAATCCGGAAATGAATTATTTCATTCCTTGCGTGACAGAGACAAAACATGGAGAGAGACTTTAGGAAAATGCTGAATATCAGATCTCACAATCCCACAAAGCATCTATCGATGGACCCTAGGAAATTAAGTTCACAGATGTATTGCAGATAGATTTTAAAACTCTGTCATTTTGCAGGTAGACGTCTCTATCGCAGGCCAGAGGGCAGGTTTAATACAAAACTCTTTATATCTAAACTACTCACACTGGCAGAAATGACATACTTGGCTAATAAATTAATTACAATACAATACAAATTAGAAATACCATTACAGGAGAACTATTAGTAGTTATGCATGTATGTGAGGAATTCCACACTTACATCCCTGCAAACAAATTTGCAAAAGAAATTGATCATCAACTCCAGAACAAATTTATAAGAAGAAGGGAGGCACGGTGGCGCAGCGGTAGAGTTGCTCTCTGTCAGCGCCAGAGGCCCATGTTCGATCCTGACTGCAGGTGCTGTCTGTGCGGAGCTTGTATGTTCTCTTCATGACCTGCGTGGGTTTTCTCCAGGACCTCCGGTTTCCTCCCACATGCCAAAGATGTACAGATCTGTAGGTTAATTGGCTTGGTAAAATTGAAAAATGTTCCTGGTGTGTGTAGATTGTGTTAATGTGTGGGATCGCTGGTCGACACAGTCTCAGTGGGCCAAAGGGCCTTTTTCTGCCCCTTCTCTAAACTAAACTAAACTAAACAATAGAACCTATGTACAGTGGTAGCAAGATCGTACTGACGTTATTCTGATCATATAAGCCAGCAAGAGACATATTGCTGGAAGTTGCACATCTCAATTATTCCCACAAAAGGAGCAAGAGATGAAACATGTCGTGTGAAGATGGACCGCTGGTAAATCTGATACCAACAGATTATCGAAACGTATAAGATTATTAAGGGGTTAGACACGTTAGAGGCAGGAAACATGTTCCCAATGTTGGTGGAGTCCAGAACCAGGGGCCACAGTTTAAGAATAAGGGGTAGGCCATTTAGAACAGAGATGAGGAAAAACCTTTTTAGTCAGAGAGTTGTGAATCTGAGGAATTCTCTGCCTCAGAGGGCAGTGGAGGCCAATTCTCTGAATACATTCAAGAGAGAGCTAGATAGAGCTCTTAAGGATAGCAGAGTCAGGGGGTATGGGGAGAAGGCAGGAACGGGGTACTGATTGAGAATGATCAGCCATGATCACATTGAATGGCGGAGCTGGCTCGAAGGGCCGAATGGCCTTCTCCTGCACCTATTTTCTATTGTCTATTAGCTATAACACTGAGTAAAATCAGTGAAGAGGCCAACATTGGCGAAGAGTCTCAGATGTTCTTTCACAAGGTGATTCAGAAGTGGCCCGGAGAGATAAAACAATCCAGCAATAAAACAATGGACAATTAGAAATGATGGCTCACTGGAGTTTGATGTTCTTTAAAAGATTGCTAGTTCTGAAAGAATCACACCCAAAAAATGATGCAAGGAGGAGATACCCAAGGCCACCTTTTTCTCTTAATTGATCATTTTCCGAATCCAGGGGTCACTGGCAAGCCTGGGCATTTATCGTCAATTGCTAATTGCCCTTGTGAATGTAGTGTGGAGTCACCTACAACTGCATGCCATGTTAGCCCATTTCAGAAAGTTTTTAAGAGCCGATCATACAGTGTGGGAGTACACATTCATATTGGACAGTCTGGATAAGAAGGGTCTCGACCTGAAATGTCACCCATTCTTCTCTCCAGAGATGCTGCCTGTCCCGCTGAGTTACTCCAGCTTTTTGTGTCTACCTTCAGTTTAAACCAACATCTGCAGTTCCTTCACACACACTGGATAAAATGGCAGATATCCTCCCAATGATTCAATGATTCAATTAGAGTTTATTGTCACATGTACCGAGGCACAGTGAAGTTCTTTGCTTTTTTGCTTACAATCCGGTAAAATCAAACAGCAGACTTCACCTAGGCAGTACACAAATAGCCGCCATGTTTTGGGGGCCGAAAAAGTTTCAAACTTTCTCAGTACAGTCTTATCTTCGCACAGCGGTGAACCACTGCAAGTTGCCGCAAGTGGCCTGCTGGGTCCCTCTTAGACCCAACTTGATCCTTCTTAGTTCTCAGCGGCCCCCTGCTGGGTAGCTCTGTTCTCAGGAAACATGTTCCCGATGTTGGGAGAGTCCAGAACCAGGGGCCACAGTTTAAGAATAAGGGGTAGGCCATTCAGGACTGAGGTGAGGAAAAACTTTTTCACCCAGAGAGTTGTGAATCTGTGGAATTCTCCGCCACAGAAGGCAGTGGAGGCCAATTCTCTGGATGTTTTCAAGACAGTTAGATATATTGTAGCTCTTAGGGCTAACGGAATCAAGGGATATGGGGAAAAAGCAGGGAAGGGGTACTGATTCCGGATGGTCAGCCATGATCATATTTATTCACAAAATGCTGGAGTAACTCGGCAGGTCAGGCAGCATCTCAGGAGAGAAGGAATGGGTGACGTTTCGGGTCGAGACCCTTCTTCAGGCTGTCTTGAAAACATCAGTCTTTTTCAGCCCTTCGAGCCTGCACCGCCATTCAATATGATCATGGCTGATCATCCAACTCAGTATCCCGTACCTGCCTTCTCTCCATACCCCCTGATCCCTTTAGCCACAAGGGCCACATCTAATTCCCTCTTAAATATAGCCAATGAACCGGCCTCAACTACCTTCTGTGGCAGAGAATTCCACAGATTCACCACTCTCTGTGTGAAAAAAAAGTTCTACTCTGCCCTTATCACTGGCCGGTCGCATTAACCCAATTAAAATGGTTACTTTACCAAAATTTTTATACCTTTTTCAACATATACCGATATTTATTAGGGGAAGCTTTTTTTGTAAAATTGGACCAGACCATAGCTTCCTTTTTATGGGGAAACAAACCACGGCGCATCAGGAAAGAGTATCTCCAGCGGTCCAAGTCAATGGGGGGGATGGGCCTTCCAAATTTCCTTAAGTATTATTGGGCATGTAATATTCAGAAGCTTCTCTACTGGTCTAATCTGGAAAACACTCCTCTTTGGGCACAAATGGAGCTGTCCTCGTGCCAGTACTCTCTTTGCTCTTTAGTTTGTTCAGGTTTACCTCTTACCTCTATTGCCTGTTCTATGCCCACCGTTATGCACACTTTAAAGATCTGGATGCAATTCAGGAGACACTTTGGTCTTACAAGGCCATCCCTGTATTCTCCAATACATCGCAATTATTTGTTTAAACCATCATGTACTGATTTTACTTTTCAAACCTGGTTTGATAAAGGTATCAGAACTGTTAATGATCTGTATGGTGATGGGACCTTCTTATCATTTCCAGACCTGTCTGAACGGTTCAACTTGCCCCGATCACATCTATTTCGCTATCTTCAGGTCAGGCACTTCTTACAAAGGCAATTTCCAGAATTTCCAAGTCAGCCCACTTACTCTGAAATTGATTCTATTCTTCTTTTGAATTCCAATGCGCAGAGGCTGATTTCAATTATACACACTGAAATAGACTCCATTAAGCCTGAATCTCTCCATAATCTTAAGGTAGCTTGGGAACAGGATTTGAGGTTTGGCATGACGGATCGGACATGGGAAACTGTGCTGGGACTTGTTCACACTTCCTCAATTTGTGCTAGACATATCTTATACAATGTAAAATTTTGCATCGCACGCATTACACTAACGCTAGACTAGCAAGAATATTTCCCGGCACGAGTGACGCATGTAACCGTTGTCGACAAACACCTGCCGACTTGATTCACATGTTTTGGACGTGCCCCCGCCTGTCTAAATTTTGGACGGGGATTTTTAAATCCTTTAGGGATATATCCGGTATAGATATTCTACCCAATCCTCTTACAGCTCTTTTTGGTGTCCCTTCCG
Organism: Rhinoraja longicauda; assembly: GCF_053455715.1. Lineage (NCBI taxonomy): Eukaryota > Metazoa > Chordata > Chondrichthyes > Rajiformes > Arhynchobatidae > Rhinoraja > Rhinoraja longicauda. The sequence goes on along the minus strand of NC_135956.1, from coordinate 17,158,929 downwards.
GAACTAATACCCCCCCGATATCTAAAAGTAATTATGTCTTTTACTTCTCTTTTGGCTAGACGTCTTATACTTCTTAATTGGAAGCATGTATTGCCACCCACTCATAATAGATGGATCAAGGATGTGTTATATCACTTAAAGCTAGAGAAGATTAGATTCTCTCTCAAAGGTTCACAGGAAAGCTTTAAAGAAACATGGTTACCGTTTCTAAATTATGCAAAAACGTTAATGATTGTTTTAGAGAATGGGGATAAACCAAAGTGTTGACTGCTTATATGTCTGCCTACACTCTTCCTCCCTTGTCTGTAATCAATTTTAAAAAAAATTTTAAATTAAAAAAACAAAACTTTGTATTTGTTTTACTAATGTCAATATTTATCTCTGCGTCTGGGATGGGGCGGGGGGTGGGGGGTGGGGGTGTATCTTTACACGTATTGTTTGTTCATTGTTGAAATAATTGTAAAAACTAATAAACAGATTTTTTTTTTTTAAACGTTCTCATCTCGGTCCTAAAAGACTTCCCCCTTATCCTTTCTATAGGGCCTGTCCCACTTTGGCGATTTTTAAGGCGACTACAAGCGACTAGGCTGTCGCCGCACGTTCGCCGGTGTGTCGCGGGGTGTCACGGGCATGTTCGTGAGTAGTCGCCAAAAAGTCGTAGCTTTTTTCTGGTGGGCGCGGAATTTTCTCCCTGCTCGAAAACTTTCGGCGACTGCTGACTTGATGCCAATAATCATAGCTTGGCATTTCCTGTCGTGGGCGCTGTCGCCAGGTTGTCGCCAGGTTGTCGCCAGGTTGTCGCCAGGTGACTTTGGTTGTCGCCGGTGCTGATGCGCCTTTTATAAGAATTTTGTTTGTTTGAATAAAGTAAATTTTGGACATTTTGACCAAAGATTGATGTTTGAAGTCATTGTATTTCAGAGTGGTTTCTCATGGCATCTCTTTCGAAGTCGCCGTTTTTTCGGCGATCTGTTACGACTTTGACACTCGCCGGCAGTCGCTTTCAAAATGGGGCAGGCCCATATGTCCCCCACCGGGTCTCTTTGTTCAGGCAAAGTTTTCTTTATTCCTCAAGCACCGGACAGCTCCCCAAACCCCCAGCCAGTTCAACTCCTCCTGGAACTCCACTACCAGCTGCCCCTCCTCCCCATTCCAAGTTCCGTGACCCCAGCCCCCCGAGCCGAGGGTTCGCACCACGCGTGGCTCACCACCAGGGACCACCACAATCTGAACATAAGATAGTTAAACCATCCCCTTATAGCTCATCGAAGACCTGGTTGGGTGTGCATGTAATACATATAATCAATTGTTAATATTATTGGCTTGCAGCTAGCAAAAATGAAATATATAATAATAGCTGTTTTCTTTTGTTCTGTGGAGACGTTATCTGAAACACACACACACACACACACACACACACACACACACACACACACACACACACACACACACACACACACACACACACACACACACACACACACACACACACACACACACACACACAGCAGCAGCAGCTTCTCTCCACCGCGATAAGCAATAAATGTTTGATGCTTGTAATGGACCAGGGTCTCAAGTGATTCTTCAACTGTTCCATCTGCAGCAAGACTAACAACAGCAGTAACAAGACCTCCAACATCAGCAGCAAGACCAACGGCATAGCAGTACCACCAAAGCATCAGCAAACGGGCAACATGAACAAATCAGAACATCAGAAGCAAGCAGCAAGTGTAACGAAGATCATGGCAGCAAAAAAAATCACAAACTCATTGCATTGAGGAATACTCCGACCAAGTCGATAAAGTAACACATGTGTGGCATGGTGGCAGAGCAGTGGAGATGGTGCCTTATAGTGCCAGAGATCCGGGTTCGATTCTGACTGCTGGCGCTGTCTGCACGGAGTTTATAAGTTCTCCCTGTGACCGTGTGGGTTTTCTCTTTGTGCTCTCCTGCACCTAACTCATATCCCTCCATTGCCTGCTGTCCAAAAGTCTTTTGGAGAATACGGAAGACTCAAAAGGCTTAAATGTGTGCTTGTGTGAGTTGATGGTGGGAGAGCTGGCTAGAGGGAGGTTTGTTACCGGTTATGCCTCGGCTATGCTTTGATCATTAAGAAAAATAACAATTACAGTCCGATTTCTCATGGTCTGCAAAACTATTGAGAAAGCAATATTGAGAAAGCTATGGTCCCAGTAGCAAAGATCTGAGGGTCATTTTAGTCCTGCTTCACTGTTGGGTGTATAATTAGAGAGAATGATCCAGGAAATTACACAGGACATAATTCCAAGGATGTTGGAAACACAGATCATTAGTTTGCAAGGGAGTGATTGTATATTGGTTATGTTACTGGACGACACATCCAGATTTCTGGACTCAGATCTCAGAGGCATGAATAAATAAAAATGTAGAATTTAATGAATGTAGAATTAAAGAAATCCTGTAACGGTAACTCTGTCTCCGGAACTATCAGACTAAATGCCCAACTGGTTCAGTAAAGCTCTTTATGATAAAATATGCTTTATGTAATCTCTCTGGCAATGTGTGATTCCAGGGCCACAAACTATGCACACAACTCTTAACTGTCTTTTTGAGCATTTCGGGGTGGGCTGTCAACGTTGGCCTTGCCAACAATTCCCACGTCACAAATGAATAGACAAGGAGGCAGGACCCTGTATTTAAGGGGATGCTGAAGGATTGTTTTGTATACAATGGTATCTAATGGAGGGACAGTGTGATCTACCTAGGACCTGAGCTGGGACTGGAAGGGCCCTTGGATGGAGGGTGGGGCCATGGACTAGGTCGTCTTGGTAAGCAGTTCCAAGAACAACAGCAGTCTTTACTCTGCACCAAAAGTTTCCTGAAAGCTCTTACCTTAAATCCAACAGCAAATACTGAGATCTTGTGATCTTTGGCCACGTAAAAAACTGGAACTAAAGTGTCTGTGACTAAAATTCAACAGATCTTAGCATTTGCTGTTGGACTTCAGGGAGGAAGTTTCAGAAGGCAAGGGAGCAGGAACATATTTTTCTTCTTTGAAATGATCCAGCAGCAAAGGTATTCTTTGCTGCCCATGCTCCCTTACTTTGTGTCCATAATTTGATCTAGTCTGAAGAAGAGTCCCAACCCAAAAGATTGCCTATCCGTACTCTCCAAAGATGATGCCTGACCCATTAAATTATTTCAGCACATTCTGGTGTCTTTTGTGTCCATACAATTGGGTCACATGTTTAAGGTGAGTGGGGAAGATTTCATCGAAGGGAACTGATCTGCATGAAACATTGACTTCTCTAACTTTAGATAGTTCCTCTGTCCCTCTCTTCCCCTCCCCCTTCCCAGTTCTCCCTGTCTCCACCTATATCCTTTCTTTGTCCCGCCCCCCCTGACAACAGTCTGAAGAAGGGTCTCGACCCGAAACATCACCCATTCCTTCTCTCCAAGATGTGCCTGACCTGCTGAGTTACTCCAGCATTTTGTGATGCATGGAACCAAACATTATTTTTAGTTTGGAGATAAAGGCATCAAGTGTGGAGATATAACATTCATTACATTATTCAAAAACTGCAGAATTATTGGTATAAATAAAACACTAAAAGAACAGACAAATGGCATGGTCTTGGTAACTTGACTTATCCCCCACAACAGAAGCAAGGGTGTTGTTAATTCACCTAAAGCTTCTCAAATAACCAACACCTTGGGACCTCAGAATGTGCAGGCATTGAACATTTACCCACTGTGACAAACTGAGCAACAACCATTAAACTGCAGAATTAGACACACGTTACTCATTAATTTGCTTCAGTCCCCAGTCAGAAGCTGAATTGCTGATAAACAGCTACAATTACAAGTTTTCAGATGTGTCCTTCATTCATGCTGGGTGATAGCTCAACAGAAATCTTAATTAACTGAAATTTCCTGAGACCAATCAAGAAAAAAAAAATCCTGCTTATCCAGGTTTTAGCTTTAGCTTTTTAGAGATACAGCTTGGAAACAGGTCCTTCGGCCCATCGAGTCCATGCCAACCAGCAATCTCCCGTACACTAGTTCCATGTTATCCTATCCATGCTTTTGCATCCTGCAGAAGAAAATTAATCCAGGGGCAGAAGAAAATTAATCCACAAACCTGCATGTCTTTGGGATGAGGGAGGAAACCGGAGCACCCGGAGGAAACCCTTGCAGTCACTGGGAAAACGTACAAACTTCACACTGACAGCACCCGTAGTCAGAATCGAACCCGGGTCTCTGGCGCTGTAAGTTAGCAACTCTACTGCTGCACCACCTTTAAGTTTAATTTAGAGATACAACACGGATCAGGCCTTTCGGCCCACCAGATCCACACATACCATCGATCACCCATTCACGCTAGTTCTATGTGATTCCACTTTCTTATCCACTCCACAGGGAGTCGGTACAAACTCTGCACTGACAGCACCCATGGTCAGGATGGAACCCGGGTCTCTGGTGCTGTGAGGCAGCAGCTCTACCGACTGCGCCACCGTGCTGCCCCATCTCTGTGACTGAGTGAACTTCGATAGGTTTATAGAAAGTTTCAGTCAGTCTTGATGCTTTTAGAGATCGTGAAGTAAATAAGAATTGATTTTTTTGAGTCTTCCATGATAACTTCCATCTGGCAAACAGCACTTTGCCATTTAAGGTCTTTGAGTGCACCTCAAGGAAATTCCTTTCATCTATCTTTAGGAGTTTGCCAAGAATCAGACCTTCTCATAATGATCTGAGCAAATGGATTTCCATTCTCAATAATACTCTTTCAAAGGTTATATTCACTTCAGGATTGCACCAGAACCTAAAGCACATAATAGTTCAAACAATTAGTTTGGGAACAGCTCTGCCCAAGACCACAGGAAATTGCAGAGAGTTGTGGATGTGGCTCAGTCCAACATTTAGACCAGACCTCCCACCATTGACTCCATCTCCAATTCACGCAGCTTCGGAAAAGCTGCCGACATAATCAAAGACATGTTCCACCTCGGTCATTCCCTTTTCTCCCTACTCCCATCTGGCAGAAGGTTGAGAAGCATGAAATGGTGCACTACCAGATTTAAGAACAGTGTCCATTGTCAGGTTTCTGAATGGTCCTTCCATAAGCAGGGGTATTTGCTAGATTCACCACTACCCCAATGAGGACATTCGACTTTGTCTTTGGAACTGATGCACTACCATGCACTACAATGCTAAGCACTATATTCTTCATTTTGTATCTTCCCCTTTGCTCTCCACTTTGTTAGGCCGGCACAGTGAGCAGCAGTAAAGTTGCTTCCTTACAGCGCCAGACACCCGCGTACGTTCTCCCTGTGACCACGTGGGGTTTCTCCGGTTTCCTCTTCCACTCCAAAAACGTACAGGTTTGTAGGTTAACTGGCTTCGGTAAAAGAAAATTGTAAACTGTCACTAATAAGTAGGATAGTGCTAATGTACGGAGTAATCTCTGGTTGGCGCAGACTCAGTGGGCCAAAGGGCCTGTTTCCACGCTGTATCTTTAAAGGCTAAAGTAAAGTCTAAAGTCTTTGCTTTGTCTATTGTACTTGAGTTTGAACTGATTGTATCTATCTATGGTACGTCTGATCTATTTGGATTGGATGCAAAAGAAAGCTTTTCACTGTACCTCGGTACATGTGACAATAATAAACCTAAACATGAAGTAGATTCATTTTATTAGTTAGCCAGCAGATGCTTCTTTATTCAGAGGGTGGTGAATCTGTGGAATTCTTTGCCACAGAAGGCTGTGGAGGCGGTCAGTGGATATATTTAAGGCAGACATTGATGGATTCTTGATTAGTACAGGTGCCAGGGGTTATGGGAAGAAGGCAGGAGAATGAGGTTAGGAGGGAGAGATAGATCAGCCATGATTGAATGGCGTAGACTTGATGGGCCGAATGGCCTAATTCTGCACCCTTATGCTCTTATGATCTTATGATGCCTAGAAAGCTGAAGTCCAGCATGAGAAAAGTTGAGTAAAGGTAGACCAAAGATAATATATAAATTTAGTTCAGTTTAATTTGGTTTTAGTTTAAAGATACAACGTGGAATCAGGCCCTTCAGCCCACCGAGTCCGCACCAACCAGCAATCCCAGAAATATTAACACTTTCCTAAACACACTCGGGAAAATTTACACTTCTACCAAGCCAATTATCCTACAAAACTTTACGTCTTTGGAGTGTGAAATAAACCGAAGATCTCGGAGAAAACGCAGGCGGTCACGGGGGGAATGTACAAACTCCGCACAAACAGCACCCGTAGATGGGATGGAACCCGGGATCTCTGGCGCTGTATGCGTTGTAAGGCAGCAACTCTACCACTGCTCCATCGTACTGCCCTCATTTATCTTGTGAAAATGGACTGGCAGCATTCTAAACAAAATATGCATGAATAGTGGAAATAATATAGTGCTTGAGGAAGTAATGGGAAAGAAATTTTGGCTTATATCTAAGTCAGATCTTGTACTTGATAGACGATTAATCAGTGCATGACAATGTAAGTTGGTGTAAAAACTAAGGTCTCATTAAAACTGTTTTTTTCATTCTCACTCTTTCACTAATCTGCTTGTGGTAATAAAGTGGAAAGACAGTTTGCTTCCTTGGCAGATCTGGCTAGTGGCTTATCTGGGAAGACAGCATGACATTTAATATGTATTCAAATCCTGTGTGCTTCCTACAAAGATAACACCATAAAATTCTCCAAGATATGAGGCACTTCAGACATTGGAGTGTGTATACTAACAGTTAGCCCGAATGAACAGAGCTTTTTAAGGCAATGGATTAAACACATGGACAATGTCTCAGGATGTGTAGGAAGGAACTGCAGATGCTGGTTTTAACCGAAGATAAACACAAAATGCTGGAGTAACACAGCGGGATAGGCAGTATCTCTGGAGGGAAGGAATGGGTGACATTTCAGGTCGAGACCCTTCCTCATGGAAGAATCTAACAAATACCCCAGTTTATTGAAGTTTTGACCCAAAACATCACCCATTCCTTCTCTCTAGAGATGCTGCCTGTCCCGGTGAGTTACTTCAGCATTTTGTGACTATCTTTAGACAATGTTTCAAATAGACCACTATTGTCTGTTTATGTGTGCGTGTGTTTTTGTGTGTGTATATATACATTGTCCCTAGGGTGCGTAAACTGCCACAGAAGGTAGTTGAGGCCAGTTCATTGGCTATATTTAAGAGGGAGTTAGATGTGGCCCTTGTGGCTAAAGGGATCAGGGGGTATGGAGAGAAGGCAGGTACGGGATAACGAGTTGGATGATCAGCCATGATCATATTGAATGGCGGTGCAGGCTCGAAGGGCCGAATGGCCTACTCCTGCACCTATTTTCTATGTTTCTATGTTTCTATATAGACCGAACATTTATTTGTTGTTTATTATGCGTTTTACAGAGTAATATGTTTACATACCTGTTGTGCTGCTGCAAGTAAGAATTTAATTCCGTTTTGGGATATATGACAATAAAACATTCTTCACTCTTGACTCTCGGTGCACTTAATGTAGCTGATCTGGCATTCTACGTTGCCTCGGGCTACGAGATCAAATTTGTGCAAGAACATACAAAGCATTTTGAAAGAACAAAGACTGATAATTAACCTTATTAACCACCAGCCTAATAGTTTCAGTGGAGACAGACTGTATGTAGCAAAGCATATCAGAAAAGAAGGGTCTCGACCCAAAACGTCACCCATTCCCTCTCTCCAGAGATGCTGCCTGTCTCGCTGAGTTACTCCATTTGTGTCTACCTTCGGTGTAAACTAGCATCTGCAGTTCCTTCCGACACAACAGGTTCACAGCTTGTATTCGACTCAAAGGCTTCAATTTAAAAGAACCCCACAAAGAGGTTAAAATCTTGGAAGTGAATATTGTGCTTCCAGTCTGCTGTTTTTTTCCAGCCATCATAATAACAATGGAGTTGATCCAAGACATTGGTGAAAACATATGAATGGTACCTAAGAAGCAGAGGTCATAGTCATAGAGTGATACAGTGTGGAAGCAGGCCCTTCGGCCCAACCTGCCCACACCGGCCAACATGTCCCATCCACACTAGTCCCACCTGCCTGCGTTTGGTCCATATCCCTCCAAACTTGTCCTATCCATGTACTATCCACATACCAGATTCTGTGCATCTACCTGATTTATTCCTCTCATGATTTTATACACCTCTATAAGATCACCCCTCATCCTCCTGCGCTCCAAGGAATAGAGACCCAGCCTAATCAACCTCTCCCTATAGCTCACCCTCTAGTCCTGGCAACATCCTCGTAAATCTTCTCTGAGCCCTTTCAAGCTTGACAATATCTTTCCTATAACATGGTGCCCAGAACTGAAGAGAATACTCTAAATGCGGTCTGACCAACGTCTTGTGCAACTGCAACATGACCTCCCAACATCTATACTCAGGCCATAACATGTGGAGATTTTCGAGACTGCAATGTAATTTAACAGAAGATCCAGGCAGTAGAGTCACAGTAGGAGGGAGAGGTTGTTCAGAGTAAGCTGATGTACACCGATCAGCCAAAACATTATGACCACCTGCCTAATATGCTGTTGGTCCTCCGTGTGCCGCCAAAACAGTGCCGACCCGCCGAGGCATGGACTCTACAAGACCCCTGAAGGGGTCCTGTGGTATCTGGCACCAAAACATTAGCAGCCGATCCTTCAAGTCCTGTAAGTTGCGAGGTGGAGCCGCCGTGGATCGGACTTGTCGATCCAGCACATCCCACAGATGCTCAATCGGATTGAGATCTGGAGAATTTGGAGGCCAGGGCAACATCGTGAACACTTCATCATGTTCCTCAAACCATTCCCGAACAATGTGTGCAGTGTGGCAGGGCGCATTATCCTGCTGAAAGAGGCCACTGCCATCAGGTAATACCATTGCCACAAAGGGCCACAAAGGGGTGTACCTGGTCTGCAATGATATTTAGGTAGGTGACACATGTCAAATTGACATCCACATGAATGGCTGGACCCAGGGTTTCCCAGCATCACACTCCCTCCAACGGCTTATCGCCTTCCCACAGTCGGTTCAGACCAGACGGGATAACCTTCGTTACCCTCGCGCATCGATGAGCCTTGGGCTCCCAACACCCTGTCGCCGGTTTGTGGTTTGTCCCTCCTCAGACCACTGTCGGTAGTTACTCACCACTGCTGACCAGGAGCACCCCACAAGCTTTGCCGTTTCAGAGATGCTCTGACCCAGTCCTCTGGCCATAAAAATTTGGCCCTTGTCAACGTCGCTCAGGTCTTTACTCCTGCCCATTTCTCCTGCATCCACCACATCAACTTCAAGAACTGACTGTTCACTTGCTGCCTAATATATCCCACCTCTTGACAGGTGCCATTGCAACAAGATAATCAATGTTATTCACTTCGCCTGTCAGTGGTCATAATGTTTGAACTCATCGTGGTTGAGGAAGAACATGGATGTTTCTCACAAGCTCCTCAAGGAGTCCTTGGTTCTCTCTCGCCATTGTTTCTTCTCAATCACATGAACATCTGAGCCAACTCATACTGACTTCGCACAATGGCCAAAGGCCCTGGCGATGCATTGTCCACCCATTCATATGCATCTGCAACTTTGGCTTCTTGCAGCCAACGAGCTGGTGTTACTCACCAGCCACATAATGCATCTGGTCAGGCCCAACCAATTTCCTCTAAATGGGTAGGAAGGAACTGCACTGGTTTGCACTGAAGATAGACACAAAATGCTGGAGTATTTTGCTCTAGGCAGCATCAGCGGGTCAGGCAGCATCTCTGGAGAAAAGGAATAGGTGACTTTTCGGGTCGAGACGTTTCATTTCATTAAGATAAGTAATGACTCAACGTTTTGAGGTGTATTGTTCACTGTTGGGTTTATGTAGTCCCTTGCTGCCATCAACCCAATCTCTGGCCTGGTATCAATCAAAGCCCAAAACACAGACCCTCAGCAGCCTTGTCCTGTGTAAAGAGAATCGTGTAATTCCACAGGATTTATATCCAAAATTGTATTCCAAAGTTTAAGTGGAAGCAAAGTTTAAGATAAATCACCAAGAAATCAAGATTTGAGAAAATAATAGTCCCAGGTTGAGAAGCAAACCAAGAGAACAAAAGACATTATAAATTCAAAAAGGTTTCACTTGACAGAAGATTAACTGGAAATAATATAAATGGAAGAGACAGATAATGTCTGAAGCCAAGAGATGAATGCAAAATGTTGTTAAAAAAAGCTGAATAAGCAAAGTAAGATTTAAAGGGGAACCAAAGAGGTTCAAGTCAGGTGAAATTCTGGAGTGATGTTTCCTGGAGGATGCTTACAAAAGCAATAACGCATTGTTAATGGGCTAAATGATGAGAAAATTGCTGAGAGATTAATGCACTTAAATGTTTGTAGCTTCAGAGCAAAATAAAGACTGTAGATAGAAATAAGCCGTGATTATCGAGAGGTTTGGACAGTGAGCCAACAAGATCACTGTGAGTGTCGTGATTGTTATGTTTATGAGTTGAGTTCCAGGGATATCAGAGAAGGGGGCAGCGCGGTGGTAGAGATGCTGCCTTCCAGCGCCAGAGATCCGGGTTCGATCCTGCCTACGGGTGGTGCCTGTACGGAGTTTGTACGTTCTCCCCATGACCACGTGGGTTTTCTCCGAGGTCTTCGGTTTCCTCCCGCACTCCAACGACATACAGGTTTGTAGGCATGGTAAAATTGTACATTGTCCCTAGTGTGTGTAGGATAATGTTTGTGTGTGGGGATCGCTGGTTGGCGCGGACTCGGTGGGCCAAAGGGCCTGTTTCCGTGCTGCTTCTCCAAACTAAACTGAACTAAAAAGTGAGTATTTGGATCCACCATCATTTGTTGAACTCGTCAAAATGATTTGCGAAGAAGTGGAATGACCCATTATTTTTAATTCCTAGTCCTCTGGGATGGAGTGTCAGGAGTGATTCTTTATCCGAAAGTGTTTAATCCTGTTGCAAGATCTCAACCCAAAATATAGACAATTTCTCCTCCCCACCAATAACCCCCCCCCCCCCACCCCCCCACCAACCCCACTCCACCAGAATGCTCGACCCACTGAGTTCCTCCACCAGGTTTTTTCTCCTACTGGATTCCAGCTCCGGCAATCTCTTGAGTCTCCAAGTGCTTTGCAAATATTGTCTCCTACCATCGGGAAGAAGGTGGAGGAGACTCAAAACTGTAGCATCCAGGTTGAGATCCAGTTTCTTCCCAACAGCTTTTGAACATGACGAACTCCAACTAAACTCCGAGTTGCAAACTGATTGGGTCATACTGGCGACTTTGCCCTTTATTTCGGTTTGCACTCTATTGATTTTTATTTTATCCATTTAACTTTTTTTTGTTTGTTAATTATGTTATCTGTTGAGTACTGTGGCGACAACCCTGTTATGCTGCAAAGAAGAATTTTGCTGATCCGTGTTCAGGACATATGACAATAAAACACAAGGTAGACACAAAATGCTGGAGTAACTCAGCGGGTCAGACAGCATCTCTGGAGAGAAGGAATGGCTGACTTTTCAGGGTCTTGACCCGAAACGTTACTCATTCCTTCTCTCCTGAGATGCTGCCTGACCCGCTGAGTTACTCCAGCATTTTGTGTCTACCTTTCATTTAAACCAGCATCTGCAGTTTTTTTTCCGACAATAAAACACTCCTGACTCTCTTCTCTCTTGAAGACATTCATGAGAAAAGACTCATAGAGTGTTACAGTGTGGAAACAGGCTCTTTGGCCCAACTTTCCCACATCGGCCAACATGTTCCACCTGCACTAGTCCCACACGCCTGCATTTGGCCCATATTCCTCTAAACTTGCCCAATAAATGTACCTGTCTAAATCTTTCTTAAACATTGCAATAGTACCTGCCTCAACTACCTTCTCCGGCAGCCTGTTCCATATACCCACCACCCTTTGCGTGAAAAGGTTACCCCTCAGGCTCCTATTAAATCTTCCCCCCCCTTCACCTCAAGCCTATGTCATCTGGTTCTGATTCTTGTTGCCAATCTTAAGGAAGAACTACAGATTGAAGAAATGTTGGAGACATGTTGAAGGATCAGGAAGGACCTAATGTAAGAAAAATCTACGGTGGGGCATTAAATTTAGTTTCGTGTAGTTTAGAGATACAGTGCAGAAACAGGTTCTTCAGCCCACCGAGTCCGCACAGACCAGCGATTCCTGCACATTAACACGACCCTACACACACTAGGGACTATTTCATCTTTATACCAAGCCAATTTACCTACGAACCTGTACGTCTTTGGAGTGTGGGAGGAAACCGAAGATCTTGGAGAAATCCCCAGCGGTCACGGGGAGAACGTACAAACTCCATACAGACAGCACCCGTAGTCGGGATCGAAGTTGGGTTTCTGGCGCTAAGGTAGTAGCTCTATCGCTGCACCACCATGCCACTCTTACATTACATTTACAAAGATAGTTGAATAGTTGCAAAATAGATGGTAGGCAATGATTCTCTGTGCAATGATTCCAAGCTTTGGGAATAATGGAAAGTTTAGAAATAAAACTTAATGCGTTAAAAATCAGCTGATACCACGGTGTGAAAGCACCTCGCTTCCTTTATAATTAGCTGAGAACACTTTTAGAACATAAAGGACTGGCACAGAGAGGAGAGATTGCACTTAGTCTAGCAAGAAACACGGAGATTCGTGTAGAATATTAAAGTAGCTTTTCTGAATCACTTAAATTGGATATTGTGGGGATGAGACCTTGGAGGAAAATAAGGTTCAAGGCGTGACAAATCATGGGGGGATGTGAAACAGTCAGAAGTTGTATTTAGACAAAGAACCTGGAGAAGCAAATCAAAACTAGAGACCGAGAAGATTCGGCACATTGGTTTTCATTCAGTTAGACTATTAGATTGTGCACGACGGGTTGATTGCAATAGTCGAAACAGGGTGGGCCACGTGAAGGTTGCCATCTCCCACCTGCTTGGTAGGTGGGAGATTGCAACATAGGCTGACAGACAGCCCTGCTTGCGACTGCGGATATCCAGACCGGACCATCCCACACATCGTGAATGACTGCTCACTGAGGCTTTTCCCTGGTGGCATCAAGGCCATCCACCCAGCAACTGATGCTGCCCTGGCCTGGATGTCTACCCTTGACCTACAACTTTAGGATGTGCATGCCATACGCAAGTTAGACTATTGAGCATAGAAGTTGGTAGGTCATGTTGCAGTTATATAAGACATTGGTAAGGCCATGTTTAGAATATTGTGCTCAGTTTTGGACACTACATTATAGGAAAGATGTTGCCAAGCTGGAAAGGGTGCAGAGAAGAATTAGGAGGATGTAGCCAGGACTTGGGGACCTTAGCTTTCAGGGGACGTTGAGCAGGCTGGGACCCTATTCCTTGGAGCGCAGGACAATGAAGGGTAATCTTATAGAGGGGTATAAAATCATGAGAGGAATAAATGCTCAGTCTCTTTCCCAGAGTAGGGGAATTGAGAACTAGAGGACACAGGTTTAATGTGAGGGGGGAAAGATTTAATTGGAACCAAAAGGGGTGACTTTTTTACACAAAGGGTGGTAGATGTATAGAACAAGCTGTCGCAGGAGGTAATTGAGGCAGGTACTATAGCAATGTTTCAGAAACATTTAGACAGGTACATGGATAGGATAGGTTTCTCCCTGCGTGGGATTTCTCCGAGACCTTTGGTTTCCTCCCACACTCCAAAGATGTACAGTTTGTAGGTTAATTGGCTTGGGATTATATGCTTGGTATAAGTGCACATTGTCCCTAGTATGTGTAGGATTGTGTTAATGTGCGGGGATAGCCGGTCGGCATGGATTTGGTGGGCCGAAGGGCCTGGTTCATGCTGTATCTAAACTAAGCTAAATGAAGTATTTGAGGCAGATGGTATAACAACATTTAAAAGACATTTGGACAGGTACATGGATAGTAAAGATTCAGAGAGAAATGGACCAAACACGGCAGGTGGGAATAGTATAGATGGGACATCTTTGTCGGCGTGGACAAATGATGGCAAAGAGCCTGTTTCCGAGTGGAAACAAACACTTCAGCCCAGCTTGGCCTTGCTGAACAAGATGCCTCATCTACCATTCTATGATACTATTGCCAGGCATCACCTTTATAAAGAGAGAGTTAGCATTTCAAATCAAGGGCTCTCTCATCAGAAATAGGAAAACGAGAAAAATGTTGGTTTTAAGTTAGAGAGAAAGTGATGGGGAAACGGGAGTGTGGGGAGGGGTGATGGATAACATTAAAGAATTACTGTAAAAGTAGCGATCCCTTCAAAAGGAAGGGGAGACGGCTTGTATACAAAGACAGGGATGTAATGCTGAGGCTCTACAAGGCGCTGGTAAGGCCGCATTTGGGATATTGTGAGCAATTTTAGGCACCATATCTGAGGAAGGACGTGGTGGCTCTGGAGAGAGTCCAGAGAATGTTTACAAGAATGATCCCAGGAATGAGTAGGTGAACCTATGATGAGCGTTTGTCGGCACTGGGCCTGTACTCGCTGGAGTTTAGAAGAATGAGGGGGGACCTCATTGAAACATACAGAATAGTGAAAGGCTTGGATAGTGGATGTGGAGAGGATGTTTCCACTAGTGGGAGAGTCTGGGACTAGAGGTCATAGCCTCAGAATGAAAGCACGTTCTTTTGGGAAGGAGATGAGGAGAAATTTCTTTAGACAGAGGGTGGAAAATCTGTGGAAGTGATCACCACAGACGGTTGTGGAGGCCGTCAATTGATATTTTTAAGGCGGAGATTGACAGATTCTTGATTAGTACAGGGGTCAAAGGTTATGGAGGGATGGCAGGAGAATGGGGTTAGGAGGGAGAGATAGATCAGCCATGATTGAATGGCGGAGTAGACTTGATGGGCCAAATTGGCCCAATTCTACTCCTATTACTTATGACCTTATGACTTTATGAGAGCAAAATTTGTCTGGTGGTGGAACCTTGTTGGGACAGGCAGAAATTGCAACGGTAATGTAAATAAAATCGGCAATCAGAGGGATAGGGGGCAAAAGCAGGCAAGAGGAACGAGTGCAGAAGGGACATGTTGGCCGGTGTGGGCAAGTTGGGCTGAAGGACCTGTTTCCACGCTGTATGACTCTATTAAACTATCCACTATGAGTGCTTGCTGCACAGGCTGATAACATTGCAAAGTATGATGAATGCAAGTGCAAAGTCAGTCTATAATTTATACCAGTGATTACTGGGGCAAAAAAACACAACTCGTTTATAGGTCAAACATTCCTGAGGACCCATGTTGTTGGTGGTCGATCCACAGTCCATGGAGCAACTTGCACCATTGAAAAGCACGATGGGAAAAAACCATGTTATTGATCGAGTTATCCTGAGGTTGACATTAACTACCTCAAAAATGGGACAAATTAAATAACTGATATGATTTCTCTCACAAAACATATTCCAATGATGATCACAATTGTACCATGCATCACGTCACAGCTGTTTACACGATAAATAATGTCATGGCGGATTGATCCAAAATCAATATTATTTATATTTTGACATGTTTCAGGGTCTGTGAGGACAATGGACTGCCTCTTTAGTGTTATGCTACAGGCTGGATTTGAGTGCTCAAAGATTTTTTGTTGCTCTTCTATCAAGGACATTTCCATTCTTTGTAGATTTTCCTCAAGTCTAATCTAATGTCTTAAGGCAATATATTCAGGAGTGCCTGACAAGCAGCCCACGACCACACCGACTACCCCTCTGCCCCTATCATCATAGTCAGAATGCTTTAGAGCTGATATAGTCTTCCTCGTGAGACACAAAATGCTGGAGTAAAACAGCGGGGCAGACAGCATGTCTGGAGAGAAGGAATGGGTGACGTTTTGGGTTGAGACCCTTCTTCAGACTGAATGGGTGACGTTTTGGGTCGAGGCCCTTCTTCAGACTAGTCTTCCTGGTGGGCACCTTCCTGTCTTGCACTATTCAGGGAAGCAAAAAAAGAGATGAGAACCAGGATACAAATCACATGAGTCTCAATGGCTAGAGCATGCACTACTACTGCACGGTAGCACAGCAGTAGAGTTGCTGCCTTACAGCGCTTGCAGCGCCAGAGACCCGGGTTCGATCCCGACTACAGGTGCTGTCTGTACGGAGTTTGTATGTTCTCCCCGTGACCGCACGGGTTTTTTCCAAGATCTTTGGTTTCCTCCCACACTTCAAGGTTTGTAGATTAATTGGCCTCATGTAAATGTAAATTGTCCCGAGTGCGTGTAGGATAATGTTAATGTGCGGGGTCAGTGTGGACTCAGTGGGCCGAAGGGCCTGTTTCCGCACTGTATCTCTAAATTAAAAATCAGACAGTGTAGAAGCAACAGATATAGTACCAGCACCTACAGACATATGAATAAGGATGGATATGTAACCAAAAGAGGAAAAAGTAGATCAGCCATGATTGAATGGCAGAATAGACCTGATGGGCTGAATGGCCTAATTCTTCTCCTTTGTCTCAAGGTTTTATGGTCCCATAGAATAGTGAGCTGTTGGGAGGGGTGCGAAAGAATCTGGCTCAAATTGAGAAAAACATTCGAGAAAATTACTTTCTGTCCTATTTAGATCATCCAAACATTATTCATTCTAGGACGACATTACACAACTTATTCAAGGACTGATGTCTACCCCCGAATGACTTTATCTCTTGCTTACAGAATTTGAACAGATCATAGAGTATAGAGTGTAAGAAAATAACTGCAGATGCTGGTACAAATCGAAGGTATTTATTTCACAAAATGCTGGAGTAACTCAACAGGTCAGGCAGCATCTCAGGAGAGAAGGAATGGGTGACGTTTTGGGTCGAGACCCTTCTTCAGACTGAGTGTAGAGTGCATGCTGGTCAGTGTGGGCAAATTGGGCTAAAGGGCCCGTTTCCACACTGTATGACTCTATGCTTCAAAGGAAAATGAATTTTGGTGATAAAAACACTAACTGCAACCTACAGCTATCAGCATTACTTCAAGCTGTCACACCTGTGAAAAGACTTCACATAGACCACTCATTTGATCTGTTTTATCGGGATTAAAATGACACTAACAGCATCACCCAGTGTTCATCGTCTCTTGACAAATCTCTCGTCATTGCGTTGTTTAAATGGTTTTCTGGAACAGTTCCATCACTTCAAAAAATATCCAGGGAAGTATAAAAAGCCTTACTCTGTTGCAGCAGTACCTGTAGAAATCGTCAAAAGCATCTTAGTTTAGTTTAGTTTAGAGACACAGAGCGGAAACAGGCCCTTGGGCCCACCGGCCAGTGATCCCCACACATTAACACTACCCTACACACACAAGGGACAATTTTACATTTATAACCAAGCCATTTAACCTACAAACCTGCACGTCTTTGGAGTGTGGGAGGAAAGCGAAGATCTCGGAGAAAACCCACGCAGGTCACAGGGAGAATGTACAAGCTCCATCAAAATCAAATTTCTTTATTGTCATTGTAGTGGTGCATACAACGAAATCCAGGCGCACTGCCTGAGCAGAGCTCAAATGTACACGATAAAATATAACAATAAAATACCAGTAAAAGAGTGAGGAAAATAAAAACTGTTCATACACTCATGTGCACACACTGTGACACATACACACTGATTCACACACACATACACATTATGCCTACGTATGGACCCTTATCAGAATATAAGATATTGCACCTTGTCAGAATATAAGATATTGCACAGAATAGTATTATAAAAATAAATATTATAAATGGATATATCAGTATTGCACAGAGGTAGGTATTGAACAGTATAAATATTGTCTATGGGGGTTGTGCTTTCAGTGCAGAGTTCAGAGTGGTGATGGCCTTAGGGTAGAAACAGTTTGTTAGTCTTGTGATGTGCGCTTTGATGGACCTGTAGTGCTTTCCTGAGGCCAGAAGGGCAAACAAGTGATGGGCGGGGTGAGATGGGTCCTTTAGGATGCAGGATGCCTGCCGCAGGTAACGGGAGCTATAGATGTCTTCCAGGGCAGGCAGATGTATGTTGGTGATCTTCTGGGCTGTGTTGATAACTCTCTGCAGAACCTTCTTGTCAGCTGCATTACTGTTGCCAGACCACACCAGGATGCCATGTGTCAGGACACTCCCAATGGAGCAGCCGTAGAAGGACACTATAATAATAATAATAAGCATTTATTTTATATAGCGCTTTACCAGGTGCTCAAAGCGCTTTACAAAAACAGTCAGAACATAAAAACAAACAGACAAACTATCCTGATGGAGAAGCGGCGAACAAACAGTGCCAGCGTCCTCTCACGTCAGGGTCCGGCAGTAGACAACAAAAAGCACAGGACACACAGATACAATTTGAACACAAACAGCCATCACAGTGATTGCTCCAGGCACACCCTCACTGTGATGGAAGGCAAAGAAAAGTCATTATCTCCTCCTCATTCTTCTCCCATGGCGCCACGAGGCGATCGAGGCTCCCAACTTTTGAAGCCCCCACCGGGCGATGGAAAGTCCCAGGGCCGAGCCGAGCAGGCCGATGTTGTGGCAGGTTGACTTTCCTGAGTGTTCTTAGGAAGTGAAGCTTCTGTTGTGCCTTCTTAACCAGAGAGTTTGTGTTGATTGACCACGTGAGATCTTCTGAGATGTGGGTGCCCAGGAACTGGAGACTCTATCCACTCTTTCTCCGTTTATGTGCAGTGGGGGATGGTCACCCTGCTTCTTCCTGAAGTCGATGATGAGCTCTTTTGTTTTGTTGGTGTTGAGTGCCAAGTTGTTTTCTGAGCACCAGCCTGTTAGCCAGTGTCGCCCTCACTGATCAGCCCCGCCACTGTCGTGTCGTCTGCAAATGTAATGACCGTGTTGGTGTTGTGGGTTGGTATGCAGTCATAGGTATAGAGAGAGTAGAGGAGGGGGCTCAGCACACAGCCTTGTGGAGCCCCTGTGTTGAGTGACAGAGTGGGAGAGTGGTGGACGCCCATCCTGACTGACTGCGGCCGGTCTGTTAGGAAGCACCCATACAGACAAGCACCCATAGTCGGGATCGAACCTGGGTCTTCTGCCCTACAAGCGCTGTACGGCAGCAACTCTGCTGCCGCGCCACCATGCCACCCAAACATAGTTTGAATCAGTTCCACATTTCAGGGATTTTATATTCATATTTCATTACTCCTGAAATTCTTAATTTTCTATTTGCACCCATGTCAACGGGTTGCTCTGCTTTTCCATTGGAAGTTATTGTAAAGAGTGATTGCATTTGCTAACTTATTTAGATCATTAAAAATTACATTAGGCTTCCAGCTAATATAAACGAAACTGCTGATCATCCTTTCCATAGAGCACCTCTTTTGGAAGAATATTTGAGGCAATTTTTAACCCTGCCCATTCAATTCTAATGCGCAAGAGTATTAAAAATTGGATTTGGGAATATCATATATCATATCATATCATATATATACAGCCGGAAACAGGCCTTTTCGGCCCTCCAAGTCCGTGCCGCCCAGTGATCCCCGTACATTAACACTATCCTACACCCACTAGGGACAATTTTTACATTTACCCAGCCAATTAACCTACAAACCTGTACGTCTTTGGAGTGTGGGAGGAAACCGAAGATCTCGGAGAAAACCCACGCAGGTCACGGGGAGAACGTACAAACTCCTTACAATGCAGCACCCGTAGTCAGGATCGAACCTGAGTCTCCGGCGCTGCATTCGCTGTAAAGCAGCAACTCTACCGCTGCGCTACCGTGCCGCCCTATGGAATGAGTAACAGCCACATTTATACAGGTACATGGATAGGACAGGTTTAGAGGGATATGGGCCAAATACAGGCAGGTGGGACTAGTGTAGCTGGGACATGTTGGTTGGTGTGGGCAAGTTGGGCCGAGGGGCCTGTTTCCACACTTTATGACTCTATGACTCAGATATATGACACTCTGAAGGAACATTTTAAGTCACACTCTTGTGCCTTGGACTCCTCCTTCCACGGAGGGCAAGGTCTCCCAACCTCTGAGCTGCATCAGCACATCTCTGCTATGCGTTTCAATGTGTTGTTCACTGCTGCATCAGAGAGCTCCCTCAGGCACTATATTTGTGAAGAAGTGCCTTCATTTACTATGATTTCAGTGAAGCAACTTACAGCCTCTTAGTCAGAAGGATTTGCTAGCGTTGAAGGTTTTCCACAAACACAGACAACCACTAACTGCACTGACGTGCCGGCAAAAGAGCCCATGGAGAACCCAGACCTTCTCATCAACAAGAAGGGTTTCCACTCTCGGCACAGTGGCACTGGGTACTGATTGAGAATGATCAGCCATGATCACATTCAATGGCGGTGCTGGCTCGAAGGGCCGAAAGGCCTACTCCTGCACCTATTGCCTATTGTCTATTGTCACAGCGGTAGAGTTGCTTCCTTACAGCACCAGAGACCCGGGTTCGATCCTGACTACGGGTACTGTCTGTACGGAGTTTGTACGTTCTCCCTGTGACTGCGTGGGGTTTATCCGGGTACTCAGGTTTCCTCCCACATTCCAAAGAGGTGCAAGTTTGTAGGTTAATTGGCTTCTGTTAATTGTCCCTAGGGTGTAGGATGGAACTAGTGTATGGGTGATCATTGGTCAGCACGGACCTGGTTTCCACGCTGTATCTCTAAGCTAATCTAAACTAAATTAAACTAAACTAAACTAAACTAAACTAAACTAAACTAAACTAAACTAAACTAAACTAAACTAAACTAAACTAAACTAAACTAAACTAAACTAAACTAAACTAAACTAAACACTCCATCAATCTTCAGTTTCTTGCAGTCAATAATCAATAGTGCTTTATTTGTCCCACATGCAACAGCACGGCAAAATTATTTTTGCACATATTACACATACGGGCGCCGCCTTGTTTTGGCGCCATTATTCAAAGTCCAAAGTCCGGTCGGCCCGCACGTCGATGTACTGGAGCAATGAGAACATTTTCCTCATAGGGAATGCTATGATTCTGAAAAGCACACACGACTTGCTGGTTTATACCGAAGAGAGACACAAGGAGACACACATCTCTGGAGAAAACAGGATGGGTGACGTTTCAGTCTGAAGAAGGATTCCGACTGAACCCTTTTTCCCCAGAGATGTGGCCTGACTCATCCTTTTTCCCCAGAGATGTGGCCTGACCCGCTGAGTTATTCCAGACTTTGTATCTACCTTTGGCTCAACTTTCCCATGCCGACTAAGATGCCCATCTACACTAGTCCCACCTGCCTGTATTTGGCCAATATTCCTCTAAACCTTTCCTATGCGTGTACCTGTCCAAATATCTTTTAAATGTTGCAAATGTCTCCTTGATCTCCATCAGACAGAATCTTTTTTCTGGCATATATCTTAATAACCAGGATCTATATGTCCCTTCAGGTAAATGTGGGAGATTTTTGTCTTTTCCCTACGGCTTTTCTCCCTCCATGGCAGCCAAAGATTCTTTGCTAAGTGGAGAGTGCCTTTAAGAGCTAATACCTTCTCTGCGTTCTGCACACAAGAGTTGCCAAGAAACGCGTGAACTTGGGTGAGGTCCTGTTAGAAACTGTTCAAATCCTGTCCTAGCATTTATTTCTGGGTGCAAACTACCTCAGTGCTGTTTCAACATCTTTTGACAAACTTTATGACTTACTGTGGAAAACCTGATTGAGAGTTTGTGCTAAATGCAGTCACATTTCAGTGCACTAAAAACTATTTACAAGCCTATTTCTAGGCGTAAAGTTTAAAAGGAAAATGCATCAATAACAATCATAAAGTAAAGCGATACGAGCAACAATGACAGTGCAAGTGTTGGAGGGATATTGCATGGAGGCAGTAAATAGAACGTGTGTCATGGAGTCTTACAGCGTGGAAACAGGCCCTTCAGCCCAACTTGTCCACACCAGCCAACTTGTCCCATCTACACTAGTCCCACCTGCCTGCATTTGGCCCATATCCCTCTAAATCTGCCCTCTCCAAGTACCTGTCTAATTGTTTCTTAAACGTTGCAATAGTCCCTGTCTCAACTACCTCCTCCGGCAGCTTGTTCCATACACCCACCACCCTTTGTATGAAAAAGTTACCCCTCTGATTCCTATTAAATCTTTCCCCCTTCACCTTAAACCTATAAGGTTTATAGATTTGTGACCAGACAGTGAAGTGGTGCAGACCTCAATCCATGTTTGATGGATTACAAAGTTAATTTGTAGCTACACAGTGAGGTGGTAGTATTACTGAATGCCTTTGGCTAGGTCTATGATATCTGGAAATGAAGTAAGTCATGGAGTCACATTATCAGACAGCAAGGAAACAGGCTCTTATGCCCAACTCTGTGGAATCCATTGCCAAGTCATTGGGCTTTTTTAATGTGGAGATTGATATGCTCTTGATTAGTAATGGTGTCAAAGGTTACGGGGAGAAGGCAAGAGAATGGGGTTGAGAGGGAAAAACTAGTTCAGCCATGATCGCGTGGTGGAGCATACTCAATGGGCCGAATGGCCACATTCTGCTCCTTTGCCTTATGATCTTATGAACGTCCATGCCAACCAAGATGCCTCTCTCGGCTGGTCCCCTTTGTCCACTGGATCTGGGGCGGCACAGTGGCACAGAAGTAGATTTTTTTTTGGAGATACAGCGCAGAAACAGGCCCTTCGGCCCACCGGGTCCACGCCGCCCAGCGATCCCCGCACATTAACACTATCCTACACCCACTAGGGACAATTTTTACATTTGCCCAGCCAATTAACCTACATACCTGTACGTCTTTAGAGTGTAAGAGGAAACCGAAGATTTCGGAGAAAACCCACGCAGGTCACGGGGAGAACGTACAAACTCCGTACAGACTGCGCCCGTAGTCAAGATCGAACCTGAGTCTCCGGCGCTGCATTCGCTGTAAGGCAGCAACTCTACCGCTGCGCCACCGTGCCGCCCTAAGAGCTAATGCCTTGCAGCGCCAGAGACCTGGGTTTGACCCTGACTAAGGGTGCTGTCTGTACGGAGTTTGTACGTTCTCCCTGTGACCACGTGGGTTTTCTCCGGGTGCTCCAGTTTCCTCCCACACTCCAAAGCATGCGGGCGGGTGGTTTCTAGGTTAACTGGCTTCTGTAACTTGACCCTAGTGTGTGGGATTGGAAATAGTGTATGCCCGACCGTTGGTCAGCATGGACTTGGCGGGCCGAAGGGACTGTTTCCACACTGTATCTCTAAACTAAACTAAACTAAAAATTAAGAAAACATTTGAAAACCTTTGACCCCGCCTTACTAACCAAGAACCTATCCGTATTCGCCTTAAAAAAGCCCAATGTCTGGAATAGTAGGGCAAATTAAAAGCATAATCTTTTAAGTTATTGAAGGAGTTTCCCACCCACACTTGCCAAGTTATATAACTTAGTACTATGCTCATGCATACTAAACAACAAGGATATGCGGTATGCAATGAAACCATAGAGTTTCCAGATCGTTCGAATTGGATGTGTGGTGGAATCAATGGCTTTATTTCCAATTTAATTATTTGCGGCATAAAAAAATTGGATGCGTTGTCATGACAGTGAGCTATAACAAAATGTTTTTTATTCAGCCTGGCACAGTTAATGTCTGACGATGGGAGGAAATGGTCTTGCAAGTGAATGATGACGGTATTAGTGCTAAGTCTGGTGGTAGATTTTCAATTTGTTGCAATCTTGCAAGGGAATTTAAAAAAGTATGCTTCAGTAAACAACCTCCACAGGATAATTTCCCCTTCCATTCTGTCGAAAAGTACTATCGTACATTAGATTATTGTGAACATAAGTCGCCATCATTCTGATTGAAGCTGTCAAACAGGTGTTTATCTCTGTGATTTCTGACATAACACGTAAAAATGGGACTAAATTAGGTACGGGGTTGTGATGTGCAATTAGCCCACACCTATTATTTCTGAAGTAAGCAGTGCACCAATTTCATCCTGTTCTGTTAATTACTATCATTGCTCTGTACTGCCAGTGCTAACCTTGCTGTTGAGCGGTTGTGCAGCCAAAATTGTGAATATCTAGCACCACATAAAATGATCCTGCACTTCTTAAAGCCAGTTGCATCCCTTAAAGCATGGGTGCTTCGTGGAGGCAGTGGGTGGTGGAAGTCATTGTAAAAACCATTCTAATCTGAAATGAGGTGGCACAGTTTAGGTCATTAGGTCATAAGAGAGAGTTCTTAGGGCTAAAGGAATCAAGGGATATTGGGAGAAAGCAGGAACGGGGTACTGATTTTGGATGATCAGCCATGATCATATTGAATGGGGGGTGCTGGCTCGAAGGGCTGAATGGCCAACTCTTGCACCTATTTTCTATGTTTCTATGTTTCCAGATCACCCCATACGCTAACACTATCCTACACACTGGGGACAATTTACAATTCTTACCGATGCCAATTAACCTACAAGCCTGCACGTCAATGGAGTGTGGGGGGGCGACCGGAACACTGGGAGAAATCCCACTCGGTCACAGGGAGAACGTAAAACTCCAGACAGACAGCCCCTGTAGTCAGGATCGAACCCGGGTCTCTGGCATTGTTACTCTACCGCTGTGCCACCCTGCTCTCTGGTTCCATCCTCCAATCCCTTCTGTGTAGCCTCTATGTAACCGATTTTTTTATCGGTTTATATTTACCCAGTTCCCTCTTGATGGCCACAATGGAACCCGCCTCTACAACATCTGCAGGCAGTGCATTCCAGAATCTACACGCGTGTTGTATGAAAAGCTGTTCCTCATGCCTCTTCCCTTCCCTTTTATTTTACACCTGTGAACTTAGTCCTTGAAATCCTCCACCTCTCAGGAGTCAAGATTCAAGAGCCAAGAATCAAGAGCGTTTAATTGTCATATGTGCCAAAAACGAATGAACAAAATTCTTGTGTAGGAAGGAATTGCAGATGCTGGATTATACCGCAGAAAGACGCAAAATGCTGGAGTAACTCGGCGTGTCAGAGATGCTGCCTGACTCGTTGAGTTACTCCAGCACATTGCGTCTACCTTCAGAATGAAATATCTTATGGCAGCAGCATAACTGGCCTGATAAAACAGGACTCATAGATAACACAATAAACAAAAATTCAATAAATGAAAAAATCCCAAATATTATTGCAAAAAGTCCAAAGTCCTTAGTGCAACCAAGACGGTTCATGGTTCATTGTTTAGTTAATGTTTGTAGTGTTCAAGAGGCTGGTGGCTGTTGGGTAGAAGCTGTTCTTTAACCTGGAGATCGCTGTTTTCAGACTACTATACCTTCTTCCCGATAATAGGAGTGAAATGAGAGTGTGGCCAGGGTGCTGGTGGTCCTTGATGATGCTGCCTGATAGTTTATCTCTAGACCGTATTCTATTTCTAATATGGTGACCATATTATGGTGACCATGGATGGCACGGTGGCACAGCAGTAGGGGTGCTGCCTCACAGCGCAAGAGACCCAGTTTCGATCCTGACCGTGGGTGCTGTCCGTAAGGAGTTTGTACGTTCTCCCCATGACCCTCGTGGGTTTTCTCCGGGATCTCCGGTTTCCTCTCATAGTCCAAAGGCGTACAAGTTTGTTGGCTAATTGGCTTTGGTAAAATTGTAAATTGTTCCTAGTGTGTGTAGGATAGTGTGAGTATGCGGGGATCGCTGGTCGGTGTGGTCTCAGTGGGCCAAAGGGCCTGTTTCTGCACTGTATTTCTAAACAAAACTAAACTATTGAACACAAAACTCCGGTTGTTGGAACATAGTTTTATGAAGATCTGGAAGAACTCCCCTGCTTTTATAGACAGGCGTTGTTTCAGTCTGAAGTAGGGTACTGTCCCAAAACATGCACTCCATCCCCAAATGCTGTCTGATCCGCTTAGTTCCTCCAGCACTTTCTGTGTTGCTCAATATTCCAGCATCTGCAGTTTCTAGTTTCCTCGGTTTTGTATTGTGTACCTCGATCAATAAAGCACAGAATTGTATTTGCCTTATTAAACAATTTCTCAAACTGCCACTTCCAATAATTTGTACACACATACTCCCAGTCCCTTGGCTCCTACAATCATTTTAGAACAGTCCCATTTCCTCTGTTCACCCTCTTTATTCTTCCTACCAAAATGCATCATTTAATGTTTCTTGTGATCAAATTTCAACTGCTACGCATTTGCCCTTTCAACCAACTTGTATACGATATATCCTGCTACAATATCTTCTTTCCAGTTCATAATGCTGCCAAATTTTATGTATCACACAAAATTTATAGATTTAGTCATTGATATAGATCAAATAAACGAATGACCCTTACAATTTAGAGACATATAGTTTGGTTTAGTTTAGTTTAGTTTAGAGATACAGCTCGGAAACAGGCCCTTGGACACACCGAGTCCGCACCAACTAGCTATCCCCGCTCATTAACACTATCCTACACACGCTAGGGACAATTTAGATTTATACCATGCCAATTAACCTACAAACCTGTATATCTTTGGAGTGTGGGAGAAAACCAAAGATCTTGGAGAAAACCCATGCGGTCACGGGGAGAGCGTACAAACTCCGTACAGACAACACCCGCGGTAGGGATCGAACCTGGGTCTCTGGCACTGTAAGCGCTGTAAGGCAGCAACTCTACTGCTGCGCCACCATGCCACCCTCTATTACAATTAAAACTATTAAAAATCACTTTTGGTTTTTAGTGGCAGCAAAGTTAGGACTTTGCCTGGTTCCAAAGTATAGGGTCGCCTCATTGTAGCATCAGACCAGACCAATGGATTCCAGGCAAGCCAGATTACTCCTCCAGAATTGGAACATAATAAATATAAGCAGGTGGGTGGACAAAGGCTAGAGATGAAACAGAGCCACAAAGGTGTGGAGGAAGGAACTGCTGGTTTAAACCGAAGATAGATACAAAAGGCTGGAGTAACAGCGGGCCAGGCAACATCTCTGGAGAGAAGGAATGGCTGACGATTCGGGTCGAGACCCTTCTTCAGACTGAGAGTCAGGGGAAAGGGAAACAAGAGATATAGACGGTGATGTAGGGAGATATAGAACAAAATGAATGAAAGATATGCAAAAAGTAACGATGATAAAGGAAACAGGCCATTGTGAGCTGTTTGCTAGGTGAGAATTAGAAGCTGGTGCGACTTAGGTGGGATGGAGAGAGGGGGAATGCCGGGGTTACTTGAAGTTAGAGAAATCAAGACCATACCCCTGGGCTGTAAGCTGCCCAAGCGAAATATGGGATGCAGTTCCTCCAATTTGCGTTTAGCCTCACTCTGACAATGGGGGAGGCACAAGGGTGTCAGATTAGAAGGTGTCAATCGGTTATCTCCAGAAATGCTGCCTGACCTGCAGAGTTACTCCAGTACTTTGGGTTTCACACTAAACTTTGGGCACACATTGAGCTTCTCAGACAAGATAAATAGGAAAACAATTTATCAAGAGCACTTAATAGTTTGTTTATTAGTGCAGTTAAATCCAGATTGGAAACTGCAATCAATAAAATGAACAATGTAAGAATTACTAATGCTCAAAAATACCTCTGCAGGAAAGATTATTTTTTTCCATATACGGATTAGAATCCTGACTCGCAATGTTTAAATCCATGATGTACTTAGTAAGAAAGATTGAAGGCAATAAAATATTATTGCAGAAACATAATATATACGACAAGTATTGTGTCCAGCATGTTACATTTCTTGCCAAAGGGACTTGTGCATGAAATACATTAAAGGCTGCTTTAAATGAAAGCCTGTATGTCTCCAGGCAGAAGAATTATAATTAATAAGCTGGGAAGTGGGTTTCCTCAGAGACCCTGTAATAGAAAACTCAGCAGCGCACATAAACTGTGAAGTTGGCAAACCCATTTTCATCTGTATTGATCGGTGAAAGAGGCTTCTAATAACAAGAATGCAGATACCAAGTAGTGGCCAAGCGGTAATAGGCTGCAGAAGAAAGGGCAGTGTGTGCCTTGAAGGTTTTTTTTCCAGCTGATCAAGACAACCCCGTCTGTTAACATTCAATGTGAGTTTTTTTGCTTTTGAACTGGAGTTGTATTGATTGTAACAAAGGACTATTTTCATGCTTGTTTTTCATGTGGAATAAGGCAGTCAATGTCTTCACATCACAGTGTATATAGAAACATAGAGAGAAACATGGAAAATAGGTGCAGGAGGAGGCCACTTGGCCCTTCGAGCCAGCACCGCCATTCATTGTGATCATGGCTGATCATATGAACTGCAGATTCGGTTTAATCCGAAGATAGACACCAAATGCTGGAGTAACTTAGTGGGACAGGCAGCATCTCTGGAGAGAAGGAATGGGTAATGTTTCAGGTCGAGACACCTTCTTCAGATGTCTGAAGAAGGGTCTCGAACCGAATCATTACCCATTCCTTCTCTCCAGCGATGCTGCCTGTCCCGCTGAGTTACTCCTCACATTTGGTGTCTATCTTCACATCACAGATTGCCTGGCACTGCCTTCAAAACGATCGGACCATTTAAGGAGCATTTGACAGAACTGTATCTGAGAGGGAATCTCCAGCATATTTTAGAACTGAAAGCACTATCTCAAAATCAGTGCCTTTTGAAATTGCACACCAGAAGCCAGATTCTGTTATAAATCAATGCTTGATTCTCCCCAACCTTCGCAATATTCGACTTATGTAAGCTCGCACTTACATGAACAATTCTGTACTCAGTCCCGAGTGCAATCAAGGCAGTTTGTAATGTCCACAACTCTGTAGGATTACTCGAGTTTACATCGGAACCAAGCCGGCAATGGTGGCAGTACTAACCCAGAGCTGAACCATCTTACCACAAGTAGAGGGCAGTCCTTAACTCCTATCTTTTGGAGACCCTCGGACTATCTTTGATCGGACTTTGCTGGCTTTACCTTGCACTAAACGTTGTTCCCTTATCTTGCATCTGTACACTGCGAATGGCTCGATTGTATTATCTTTCCGCTGACTGGATAGCATGCAACAAAAACTTTTTCACTGCACCTCGGTGCACGTGACCATAAACTAAACCGAATTAAAGAAGGCCGCGCGCCCCAGAAATTGTTCCAATGGCAAGATGGAATTCATGCTGGCAATGGCAGCAGTGCTTACCCAGAAGGTCGTGCACCACAGAAAGTGGCCTGGACGCAGCCGGACGCCACTGAGACAGTTATGTAGGGAGGGAACTGCAGTTGCTGGTTTAAACCAAAGATAGACACAAAAAGCTGGAGTAACTCAGTGGGACAGACAGCATCTCTGGATAGAAGGAATGGGTAACGTTTCGAGTGGAGACCCTTCTTCAGACTCATGTTTCGGGTCGAAGAAGGGTCTCAACCCGAAACGTCATCCATTCCTTCTCTCCAGAGATGCTGCCTGTCCCGCTGAGTTACTCCAGCATTTTGCGTCCATATCTGAGTGAGTTATTTCGTACAGGGAATAGGGATGGTGATTCCGACATGTAAAATCTGATTTGCATAAGGGTTCAGGGAATGTAACCCTTTCGTAAGTCAGGGAGTGCGATGGGGGGGGGGGGGGGGGGGGGGGGGGGCACTGAGAACTAAGGGGGACCAGGAAGGTGGCTGCCTGCTGCCACATGCAGTGACTGGCAATAGATAGGACAAATCAGTCAACTTTTGTAACTCTGTCGGCACCAGAAACGTGGTGACTCTTGTGTACTGCCAAGGTGAGGTCGGCTGTATAATTTTACCGGGTTACATGCAAAACTAAGCATTTCACTGCACCTAGGTACATGTGACCATAAAGTATCAATGAATTGAATCATTGAATCATCGAGTGCCTGTCGGGTTGAAAATTCTGAAGATAGACACAAAATGTTGGAGTAACTCAACGGGACAGGCAGCATCTCTGGAGAGAAGGAATGGGTGATGTTTTGGGCCGAGACCCTTTTTCAGACTGAGAGTCAGGGGAGGATGAGATACTGAGATAAGGAAGTGTAAGGTGTGAAAACGAGACATCAAATCGGGTGGAGGTCAAGGAAAATGTAGAATAGATCGTTTTTTGGCTAGGAGAAGGTAACAACAAAGCAAACAGAGATAAAATGTAATCAGGGACAGTCAGACTGGTTGGAGAACTGGGAAGGGGGAGGAATGGAGAGAGAGGGAAAGCAAGGGTTACTTGAAAACTCTGACAATGGAGGAGGCCCAGGACAGAAAGGTCAGTGTGGGAATGTGAGGGGTAGTTAAATTGTTTAGCAACCAGTAGATCAGGTAGGTTTAGGTGGACTGAGCAGAGGTGTTCAGCAAAACGATCGCCGATCCTGCGCTTGGTCTCACCGATATAGGAGTCCACACCTAGAACAGCGAGACCCTTCTTCAGACTGAGAGGGTCTTGACCCGAACCGTCACCCATTCCTTTTATCCAGAGATGCTGCCTGTCCCGCTGAGTTACTCCGGCATCTTGCGTCTATCTTTGGTGGAAACCAGCATCTGCAGTTCCTTCCTACACAACTAAACAGGAGGAGCAGTTAACAACATTTAATTTGCATTTGTTAATTTTGGTTCACAAACCGTATAAAGAAGGGGACATAAGGGTAGATTTTAATGAATTGATTCATGCGTTGGCATAGAATGTCGCCCAGCATGTCGTTTGCAGAAGTCAGAAGCAAGGGTCACTGCACTACCATGTTTTTCAGTCAATTTAATGCATAAAATCCACTCATTAATATTTTGTTATGATGAAAATAGGACAGATATTAATTCTGCGACAGTGTGATGCAAGCCCCATCTCGAGCAGAACAAAGTTACTCAAAGGCATATGGAGACACCAGACGAATCGTGGAACAGATTTACGGGCAGCTCAAGGCAATATTTCAAGAAGACCCGGAGGTGGTTTCCAAAATTATAACAATACTCCATGCTTTGGTCGGTGAGGGAGAGGCAGCAGCATGGGAACTTGCAAACTTAAAGGTGCATTAGGGTTGGTGGTCACAGTAGGGTCTCCTTATGATCTGGAGGGTCCATTGATGTTTCCACTCGTGCGAGAGTCCAGGACCAGAGGCCTTCTTCTAAGGCCCCCCTCGGTCATGGCTGACCATGGGTGATGCATCCTGGTTGTTGGCTGCTTGCTCCAAACCTCGGCTAGAGCAGCGTGGATGTGTGGTCGGATGCAAGCCTGGGCGATGTCATATGAAGGACAGGCTGTTGCCCATGCAGCACGTCCCCCCTCTCCATGTTGCTGATCGATCCACAGGAACAACGGAGCCGTTACAGTTTGGCACCAGCGCCATCGCAGGAGCTGCCAGAACGAGGTTGTAGACAACGACGAACTGCCTTAGGGACTCCGAATCCAGATGGCTCGGCGATCGCTTCGCTGAACACCTGCGCTCGGTCCGCATTAACAAAACTGATCTCCCGGTGGCCGAGCACTTCAACTCCCCCTCCCATTCCCAGTCTGACCTTTCTGTCATGGGCCTCCTCCAGTGCCATAGTGAGGCCCACCGGAAATTGGAGGAACAGCACCTCATATTTTGCCTGGGCAGTTTGCAGCCCAGTGGTATGAACGTCGACTTCTCCAACTTTAGATAGTCCCTCTGTCCCTCCCTTCCCCTCCCCCTTCCCAGATCTCCCTCTATCTTCCTGTCTCCACCTATATCCTTCCTTTGTCCCGCCCCCCTGACATCAGTCTGAAGAAGGGTCTCGACCCGAAACGTCACCCATTCCTTCTCTCCCGAGATGCTGCCTGACCTGCTGAGTTACTCCAGCATTTTGTGAATAAATCGATTTGTACCAGCATCTGCAGTTATTTTCTTATATTTTCTTGAGGTTTACTCCTGGAGCCTTTTCCTTGACTGGATACAGCCACAAGGCAGTGGGGGTTCCAGATCAGAGTTTTCCCTCTCCTAGATGGACTGCCTTCCCAGGCTGACAAGCCTCATCTGCCCAAGACTCGTGGGGGCAGGAGTGTCTACCTTCCCGTCTATAGCACCTGCCCACTGCAGCCTTCATCCGCCTTCCCAGCCGTTGTGACGCTCCACTAAAGTCAGCCATCATCCTCCGCCTGTTCCACCGTTGAGGTCTTGGTTGGATTGCTCTTTGTCAGGGACACTCCCCCTCGACCTTACCGCCATGGGTGACCCTACCAGGAGCATAGCTCCAGGCGGCATCGCTCTCAGGATCTCAGGGCCACAAATTTTCTCCACTACGACGTACCTTTAGAAAGGAGAAGAGGAGGAATTTCTTTAGTCAGAGGGCGGTGGATCTGTGGAATTCATTGTCACAGACGGCTGTGGAGGCTGCCAATGGATATTTGTAAGGCAGAGATTGACAACTAAACTAAACTAAAGAGACAAAAGGGCATCAGAGAAGCAGAAAAGAGGATCAAAGAACCTTGAAGGTGACAGTGCAGATAGATAACATGATAAAGAAGGTGTGTGGGCCTTTGTTAATCAGTGCACTGAGTACAACAACAGGGAGCTTGTGCTCCAGCTTTACAGATCATTGGACAGATCTCAGCTGGAGTACTGCCTGCAGTTCTGGTCACCACACAGTAGGAAAGATATAACAGCAATGGGGAAGGTGCCGATAAGATTTAGCAGAATGTTGCCTGGAATTGATTGTCTCAGTTTAGCTTAGTTTAGAGACACAGTGCGGAAATAGGCCTTTTGGCCCACCGAGTCCGCGCCGACCAGCGATCCCCGCACACAAAACTATCCTACACACACGAGGGGCAATTTACAATGGTACCAAGCCAATTAGCCTACAAACCTGTAGATCTTTGGAGTGTGGGAGGAAACCGGACCACGCCTCAGAGAAAAGCCACGCAGGTCACGGGGAGAACGTACAAACTCCGTACAGACAAGCACCCGTAGTCAGGATCAAACGCAGGCCTCTGGCGCTGTGAGGCAGTAACTCTGCCGCTGCGCCACCATGCCGCCACCTTATCAAAGGTAAATAAATCCAGAGCAGAGATTTAAGTTACGGGATAAGAAATTTGGAGTTTGTCATCCGGAGAGTGGTGATTTCCTGGCACACACTGCTGAAGAAAATGTTGGAAGCAGAGTTGCTGACAGCACTTAAAAAGTGTCTCGATGAACACGTAAATTACCAAAGCATCAAAGGCTGGGAACCAAGTGCTGGAAGGCAGGATTAATGCGGGTTGGTGTCAACTAGCTGGCATGGATGTGATGGGCCAAGTGGCATGTTTCCATGCTGTATGATTAACTGACTCCGTGTTTATCCTCAAACAGTAGAGCTGAATATGCTTTATAAGTTTGGAGCCCCATGGTTGTGCAGCAGTATTCCTGATGCCTTGCAGCCCCTGAGACCCTGGTTCAATCCTGACCATGGGTGCTGTCTGTACAGAGTTTATACATTCAACGTGGGGTTTTTTTTTCAGGTGCTCTGGTTTCCTCCCACATTCCAAAGATGTGCAGGTTTGTCGGTTAATTGACTTCTGTAAATTGTCCTTAGTGTGTGTAGGATAGATTTACATCGGCGAGACCAAACGCAGGCTCGACGATCGTTTCGCTCAACACCTGCGCTCGGTCCGCGTTGGCCAATCTGATCTCCCGGTAGCCGAGCACTTCAACTCCCCCTCCCATTCCCAGTCTGACCTTTCTGTCATGGGCCTCCTCCAGTGCCATAGTGAGGCCCACCGGAAATTGGAGGAACAGCACCTCATTTCACCTGGGCACCTTGCAGCCCAGTGGTATGAACATCGACTTCTCCAACTTTAGATAGTTCCTCTGTCCCTCTCTTCCCCTCCCCCTTCCCAGATCTCTCTCTATCTTCCTGTCTCCACCTATATCCTTTCTTTGTCCCGGCCCCCTGACATCGGTCTGAAGAAGGGTCTCGACCCGAAACGTCGCCCATTCCTTCTCTCCCGAGATGCTGCCTGACCTGCTGAGTTACTCCAGCATTTTGTGGATAGAACTAGTGATCGCTGATTGGCATGGACTCTGCGGGTCAAAGGGCCTGTTTCAATGCTGTATCTCTAAACTAAACTAAACTAAACTAACTCACATCAGAACACTATAAACTGCCACCAAGATCATTCGATTAAAATCAATAGAATAAATTTCATAATTTAACTTCAACATATGGACACAAACGTGCACCAGGTTTAATGTTAACAGCCAGGGATGAACTTGGAGGTGTATAGGGATATTTGTTTTGTATTCTTGACATTTACAATTTGGCATAAATAAGGAATGAAAGTTGTAGCAATGGAAATATTGGAGAATTGGATTTTCATTCCTCATCAAGCATAATGCATTTAAAATCTGATTTTACCCTTTAGTGAAAGTCGAAGGCTGCTCTGTTCCTTAATTGATAACCCAGTAATAACACTGCATCTCACAACTACAAGGAGGAGGTTTTTAGATAGATAATCGATTCAATAATTGACTGGTCAGAATCTTGAATATAATAAAAGGAAAGTTTACAGCCATTTTCTCATCATTATTACACACATCAAGTTCATATTATATGCAGTTTTCAAAAGACGCCATACAAGATATGGCATCCATCTGGATACTGCACTGGAAGTATACAATTACCTTGCAAAGCTTTGCAGTAACTTTCTCAAGAATAATATCAGGCAATATTAAATTATCACCATATTATAGGAAAGATGTTGTCAAGCTGGAGAGGGTACAGAGAAGATTTATGAGGATGTTGCCAGGACTAGAGGGTCTGAGCTATAGGGAGAGGTTGGGTAGGCTGGGACTCTATTCCGTGGAGCTCAGGACGATGAGGGGTGATCTGACAGAGGTGTATAAAATCATGAGGAATAGATTGGGTAGATGTACAGAATCTCTTGCCCAGATTGGGAGAATCGAGGACCAGAGGACATAGGATTAAGGTGAAGGGGAAAAGATTTAATAGAAATCTGACGGGTAACTTTTTCACACAATGGGTGGTGGGCGTATGGATAAAGCTGCCAAACGAGGTAGTCGAGGTTGGGACTATCCCAATGTTTAAGAAGCAGTTAGACAGGTATATAGATAGGACAGGTTTGGAGGGTTATGGACCAAACACAGGCAGGTGGGATTAGTGTAGCTGGGACATGTTGGCTGAAGGGCCTGTTTCCACACTATGACTCTATCTATGGAGTCTTCAATGACTCAGGTAGTATTCCTTCATGCATAGAAGATTACGGCATCCACAACCTATTTTTAAAAACACTTTCACAAATTATTGCAATACTCCCCAACTCCATCTCCTCCTCTCACCTTCAAGCTGCTGCCAATGGTTGATAGACGTCTTTCTGCAAGGGATTGAAGATGCAGGTATATTGTGAAGGTCTCCCGGTGTGACACTTGCTACCTTAGCAGCACTGATTCGGCACTAAAGGGGATCCCACTCAAATTTCCAATTAGTTTTGTTTAGCGATACAATGCGGAAACAGACCCTTCGGCCCACCGATCCACGTCGACCAGCGATCACCCATGTACACCAACACTATCCTACAACGAGGGAAAATTTACAATTTTTACCTCTGCCAAGTAACCTACAAACCTGTACATCTTTGGAGTGTGGGAGAAACTGAGGCGCCTGTGACCACGTGGATTTTGTCCGGGTGCTCCGGATTCCCCCCACATTCCAGGTTTGTAGGTTAATTGGCTTCTGTAAATGGTCCCTAGAATGTAAGATAGAACTGGTGTACGGGGTGATTGTTGGTCGGCATAGGCTCAGTGGGCCAAAGGGCGTGGTTCCATGCTGTATCTCTAAGCTAAACTAAACTAAACTAAACTAAAATGTGAATCATTGAAATTAATGATGGATTTAATGGTAAGAAAGCAAAATTTATGAGATTTCCTACTGTATTATTGGATAGTGTTAATAAAAACATTTTATGACATTGCTACAAATCAAAGTATAAATCTTGCTCAAAATCTAGAGTGTTGCTGTTGGACAAATTGGCTTAGTTGCCCAGTCGCATATGTATCAAGAGGTTATGGGTTTGCAACCCATTGGATGAGAAGTTATTCTCTTTGATCATTATTATTGTTGCCATTCAGTGCTCATAAAATGATTGTTGGATTATCTATTCATCAGCAGCAGCTCTTCTACAGATGCATCATAGAACGCATCACAGCTTGGTCTTGCAGAGCATTGTGGAAACAGCCCAGTTCATCACACAAACCAACCTCCTTTCCATTGACTCCATTTATACCTCACGCTGCCTCAGCAAGGCCAGCAGGATAATCAATGATGAGTCTCACCCCAGCCACTGCCTCTTAACCCCTCTCCCACCGGGCAAAAGGTACAGAAGAGTAAAAACGCACACTTCTAGTTTCAGGGCTAGTTTCTTCCCAGCTGTTATCAGGCTTTTCAGCCATCCTACCACCAACTAGAGAACAGTCCTGAGCTACTCAATGGAGACCATCAGTCTATCTTTGATCGGACTTTACTGGACATTATCTTGCACTAAACGTTATTCATGTTATTTCCTTCATCATGTATCTGTACTCTGTGGATGGCTCAATTGTAATCGTGTATTGTCTTTCTGCTGACTGGTTAGCACGCAACAAAGGTTTTTCACTGTACCTTAATACACGTGACAATAAACTAAATTAAATTAAACTAAATAGAGTCATAGAGACATGCAGCATGGACCAACCCTGGTCATCTTGCATAAAGCAAATATAAATGACAGACCCAGTTTAATGCAGTTCAGCCCAATGTATTATCTCTCATGCATGTAGTTTGTCACGTATAGCAAAGTGTCTTCAATGGAAACAACAACAATTTTCACAGCTATTAAAAGCCATCTCTTCTGTGTTATGATCACTCCTTTGTCAGGGATTCTTTACAAGATCATTAATTAACCCTGCCTTTGTACACAATACAAAATCTAAAATAGCCTGATCCTTCTTTGTCTCCTGAACATTTTGCTCTGAAAAACTATCATGAATTTAGTCTGTGAACTCATTCGCAAGGTTACTGGTAAATATATATATATATGTGTCTGTGTGTGTGCATGCGTGTGTATGTCAGTAGCCTTGGGTATATACAGTATATATATATGTGTATGTCTGTATATATATATATATATATTTATATAAATATAAGTATATATGTGTGTGTGTGCGTGCGTATGGCTTGAGAATTCAGTCTGTGAACTAATTCTCAAGACTACAGATAATATATATACATATACATATACAGATAATATATGTACATATGTACGTGTGTGTGTGTGTATATGTGCTTGTGTGTGTGTTTGTGGATATGGGTGTGCATGTGTTTGTGTGTTTGTGCACACGCATGTGTGTGTGTGTGCATGTCAGTAGCCTTGAATGTATAAAGACTTTGCTCAAAGCCTGCACCAATAAATAAGGAAATGATTGGTTTTGCAGGTTGTATCAGTGGTGATGAGGAATTCAGTTAGTAGTTAGTGATCACGCTACATTATCCAGAGAAGCTTTCCTATCATCATTTCTTGTCTGAAAATATGGGAAATTAATTGACATGCTTTATGAAAATTTAATGAAAAGTATTTTTCATCCAATAGAAATATTGATTTTAGTGAAGAATGCTAAGGACGATATAGATTTCATAACCTCACACATTTACTTTCATTATATTGCATTTGCTTTGAAAAGCACTCGATCTGAGATCTGTGATTCAAGTGGTCTTCGCAATTATCGGAATTGCTTTGGCTTGGACTCTCATCTCCAAGGATTGTATCTTTGAAGATATATCTTAAGACCTCCGCATTGAACTTAGACACTTTCAATATCTTTAAGCATTTATTTACCAAAGGAAGTTATCATTCAGCTCGGCATGGAGATACAAAAGAGAAATTGCTTTCATCAAACATCACGTTATCTTATAAATAGTCTGTAGAACTTGGCCTGTCGCCTAAATTCAATAGAGCGGATGTGAACCTGTTTACATTTCAACACAGCTACCGAGACATGATGCAGTGATACATCCGAAACCACAGGTCAGCTTCCGCCTATTAATGAACTCTGCTTCCTGGGTCAGTCAGCAGATCAAGACCAATATACAAGATCTCTGCCCGCAGAGTCTCAGGAAGAGTAGTACCAGTGTCAGAGGTTATGGGGAGAAGGCAGGAGAATGGGGTTAGGAGGGAGAGATAGATCAGCCATGATTGAATGGTGGAGTAGACTTGATGGGCCGAATGGCCTAATTCTGCTCCTATTCCTTATGACCTTATGACCTAAGAGCTTCACATGACTCAGTCTGAAGAAAGGTTCCGACCCAAAACATCGTCCGTCCACTCCCTCCCCAGCTGCTACCTGACTCTCTGAAGACTGACTCAAAATGCTGGAGTAACTCAGCGGGTCAGGCAGCATCTCTGGAGAGACGGAATAGGTGACGTTTCGGGTTGAGACCCTTCTTCAGTCTGAAGAAAGGACCGGTCTGAACTTTATCCATATTTTTCTACATTTGAGTGTGAACTGCTCTATTCCTGCAGGAAAAGTAAGGTCCTCAGTTTAGAAGGATGAAGGGGGACCTCATAGAAACTTACCGAATAGTGAAAGACCCGAATGGAGTGGGTGTGGAGAGGATGTTCCCACTAGTGGGTCTTGGACCAGAGGTTATAGCTTCAGAATTAGAAGACGTTCTTTAGGAAGGAGATTAGGAGGAATTTCTTTGTGAAGGGGTGGAGAATCTGTGGAATTCATTGCCACAGAAGGCTGTGGAGGCCAAGTCAATGGATATTTTTAAGGCAGAAATAGATTATTGATTAGTACGGGTGTCAGTGTTTATGGGGAGAAGGCAGGAGAAGGGGGTTAGGAGGGAGAATTAGATCAGCCATGTTTGAATGGCGGAGGAGACTTGATGGGCCAAATGGCCTAATTTGCTCCTATCACTTATGAACTTATGACAACATCGCCAGTCTGAAGAAGGGTCCCGACCCACAATGTCACCTGTCCATGTTATCCAGAGATGCTGGCCGAACTGCTGAGTTACTCCAGCACTTTGCCCTTTTTTGTTGCCCTGGTATGTTCCAGGAATTTTGCAGATGTTCCAATGCTGGCAAAATCTGACAAACCTGACAGACGGTGTAGACGGGGAGACGGGGAGAGTTGCACAAAGTTGCACAAAGACAGCAGGAGTTGAATCCTTGTGGAGAGGTTTCAACCAAGGGCACTAGTGTTGTATCTCGGTGATGAATGTTGAACAAAGGTAACCTGGGATTGCAGTGTTTCCATGCAGGGCAGGAGCAGCTTCCAGCTTCACAAAATGTCGCTTTCAGAAGATAT
This sequence comes from Rhinoraja longicauda, assembly GCF_053455715.1. Lineage (NCBI taxonomy): Eukaryota > Metazoa > Chordata > Chondrichthyes > Rajiformes > Arhynchobatidae > Rhinoraja > Rhinoraja longicauda. The sequence continues at coordinate 17,119,803 of NC_135956.1, read as the reverse complement.
TTTTTGAAGCGGTTTCTTTACTTTTTGAATGCATCAGGTCTTTGGAATCTGAGGAAGGATGCGCTGGCTCCGGAGGGGGTTTACAAGAAAGATCCCAGGAATGAGTAGGTGAACCTATGATGAGTGTATGTCGGCACTGGGCCTGTACTCTCTGGAGTTTAGAAGAATGAGGGGGGACCTCAATGAAACGTTCAAAATAGTGAAAGGTTTGGATAGAGTGGGTATGGAGAGATGTTTCCACTAGTGGGAGAGTCTACGATTAGAGATCATTGTCTCAGAATTAATGGATGTTCTTTTAGGAAGGAGATGAGGGGACATTTTTTCAGTCAGAGGCTGGTGAATCTGTGGAATTCTTTGCCACAGAAGGTTGTAGAGGCAAATTCAGTGGATATTTTTAAAGCAGAGATAGATACTTGATTAGTACAGGTGTCAGAGGTTATGGGGAGAATGCAAGAGAATAGGGTTAGGAGGGAGAGATAGATCAGCCATGATTGAATGGCGAAGACTTGATGGGCCAAATGGACTAATTCTACTCCTATGACCTTATGAGACCTTTGCATGTACAAGAACTTAACACAGTACAATCAACTTAAGATCTTAAATCTGCCAGTGACAGAGCCGGTAGCAATTCCTAATCCTACTAGACTTGAAAACAAGAATGCTAAGTTGATGTCCCATTGCAGTGCTGTGGGAAAGTTGCATTGTTGTAGATGCCATCGCAAAGATCCCAGCCCTCTACAGGGCCTCCTCCGTCGCCCGCGACCAGCTCGGCCCGTGAACCGACATCCCTCTCCTCGGCTGCCCACGAGCTGGACTTGGGCGATAGAGGAGGCCCTGTAGCAGACTGGGGCTTCCCTGGGCCTACCTGGATCGGGGTGCTCCAGTACTTACAGCACGTGAAACTTTGCACTTTAGACTTCTTCGACTTTGGCGACTTGTGCATGTGTGAGCTATGCAAATAGAATTTCACTACACAGTAGGGTTGCCAACTGTTCTGTATTTTCCGGGACATCCCGTATATTAGGCTAAATTGGTTTGTGCCATACGGGATCGCCCTTGTCTCGTATTAGGCCCGGGGGGCACTGTAGGCCCGGACAGTGTAGGTCCGGAGACCCGGGCGCCACCTAACGGAGGTTGCATAGCAACCCGTCTCCCGGCCAGGGCGATCACCAATGGTGGAACGGGAGCACGTGGCCGCTGGCTGGGTGAGGTCACGTGGGGCGTGGGGCAGTGATGTCACCTTTTGTCCCTTATTTGGGAGTGAGAAAGTTGGCAACTCTACTGTGCAGTGCACATGTGACAATAAAGAACCATTGAACCATTGGAACAATAGTCTCCCATGGACTATATAGGTTCCATGGTACTGAGTTGAAGAAGGCCGACTCACTGCTAAAGGTTTTATCTGATCATAATGACGTTTGCTGGACAAATATTAATTTAAACCATCTCCAGCAACCTAACAGAGATTACATTTTAAAAAGTGCTTAATTGACTACAAAATATTCATAGAAACAGCTAAGTGAATTCAGTGTTTGTTTATAAGTGATTGGGACACGATATGATTTGTTAAAAGTTAATTTGGCACTGACAAAATTAATAGAATTTCTTGAAAATGTTCTAGTTAAGAAAGATAATACATGGGCTGGGTATTTTTTTTTTCAAAATTGATCAACGTGAATCAACAATCAACCGTGGAACGGCACGGTGGCGCAGCGGTAGAGTTGCTGCCTTACAGCGCTTACAGCGCCGGAGATCCGGGTTCGATCCCGATTACGGGTGCTGTCTGTATGGAGTTTGTATATTCTCCTCGTGACCACGTGGGTTTTCCCTGAGATCCTCGGTTTCCTCCCACTTTCCAAAGACGCATTTGCAGGTTAATTGGCTTGGTATAAGTGTAAATTCTCCCTGGCGTATTTGTCCTTGGTGTGTGTAGGATATTGTTGATGTGCAGGCATCGCACGTCGGCACGGACTCGGTGGGCCGAAGGGCCTGTTTCCCCGCTGTATCTCTAAACTAAACTAAACTAAACAATGTATGTCATAAATTACCTTGCGAGAAAGCTCTTGAATACATGTGAATCTTCGAAGATATGAAATAGGAGCAGGAATAAACCACTCAGCCCCTTGAGCTTCTCTGCATTTCAATGGAGACATTGGAGAGATACATCGCGGAAACAGGCCCATCGAGCCACCGAGTCCGCGCCGACCAGCGATCACCCCGTACACCAGCACTATCCTACACACTGGGGACAATTTACATTTTATTTTAATCAATGCCAATTAACCTGCAAACCTATACATCTCTGGAGTGTAGGAGGAAACCACAGCACTGGAGAAAACCCCTGTGGTCATGGGGAGAATGTACAAACTCCATACAGACAGCACCCATAGTCAGGATCGAACCCGGGTCTCTGGTGCAGTCAGGCAGCAACTCTACCGCTGCATCACTGTGAATAAGATGGCAGCTGCTCTGATTCTAATTTCTAAGCTGCATCGTAACCCACCGATGATAATTTTTCACCCCTTTGTTTATTAAGAATTCCTACCGCTGTCTTAGAAATATTCTGTGCTACATGACTCTATTACTCTCTTTGGAGATGGTGCTTTTAATGCCCTTTGAAGAAGAGAGCTTAAAAACACACAGCCCTCCGAGGGAAAAAAAGTTCCCTCATATCTGCCTCAAATTGGCAATCTCTTTTTCTAAACATTAACTCCTAATTCTCCCACAAGCATTCTCTTAAATGGGTCAATCAGGTCCCCTCCCCTATAGGCTACTGACTGATCCCATCCAACCTTGCCTCATAAAACAACCAGGCCATTCCATCTAATTAAGCTACACCGAACTACATCCTAAGCATTAGATTTAGGTTCAGGTTTAATATTGTCACATGTATCGAGGTACTGTGAAAAAGTCTTCTTTTGCATTCTATTCAATCAAATCCAATAATACAATGTATAAATACAATCGTTGGAGACTCTCGGACTATCTTTGATCTGACTTTACTGGCTTTATCTTGTACTAAACGTTATTCACGTTATCCCCTTTAATACGTATCTGTACACTGTGGACGGCTCGATTGTAATCATGTATTGTCTTTCCACTGACTGGTTAGCACGCAACAAAAGCTTTTCACTGTACCTCGGTACACGTGACAATAAACTCAACTAAACAATCAGGTCAAAGTCAAGCACAGCAGGTAGAGAGCAAAGGGGAAGATCATGAGTGTAGAACACAGTCCTCAGCAATTGTAGCACACCAGTTCCAGAGACAAAGTCCAATGGGGACATTAGAACAATTGGAAAGGATACTCGATGTGCAGGTAGAAAGGAAATATAAAAGAGTAGTTATTGTATCAGATGATGGTAGACCCTCCCCTGGGACTAGAATGCAAAGAGTCACCATGCTTCAGCGCCATCTTACATTAGCATCCTTAAATAATGAGAGCAAAACCCAATATATATTCCAGAAGTGGTCTCACCATCGGACAATATAACTGAAGTATAACATCTGAATTCAATTCCTCTGGCAATGAACAATAACATCACCTTCGACCACATGTTGAGTCTGATGAAGGATTCCGACCCGAAACATCACCTATTCCTTTTCTCCAGAGATGTTGCCTGGCCCGCTGAGTTCCTCCAGCATTTTGTGTCTGTCTTCGGTAAAAACCAACAACTGCAGCTCCTTCCTACACAATAATATTCCCTCTCCTGATTATTTATTGTACGAATGCACCAGCCTTTTGTGAATCACACACAAGGACACTGATTCCTCTGCACTTCAGAGCGCTATGAGTTCTCATCAATCAGATGATTTTATTCTGTGTTTTTCTGCCAAAAAGAACTATTTCTCAATTACCCCACATGTAACCCATTTAACAAATGTTTGCCAATGCATTTTATCTATCTACAATCCCTTTGCAGTCTCTCTATGCCCTCTTTACAACTTTTTTTCCCCGTGTCTTTTTATGTTAAGGATTTTTAACCTTGAAGGGAAAATTAAAAATGTGGTTCCAAATTAGCTGCAGGACTACCAGCAGATGGAAGAGATTAGAAGTATTTATTTTGAATTGATCTCAGAAAAAATAGCAAAGATGTGTTGATCCAATGGCTTCCTATTGTGTGCAATTGTGGTCTCCTAATTTGAGGAAGGACATTATTGAGGGAGTGCAGGATAGGTTCACCAGGTGAAGTCCAGGGATGGCGGGACTGACATATGATGAAAGAATGGGTCGGCTGGGCTTGTATTCTTTGGAATTTAGAAGGATAAGAGGGGATCATATAGAAACATATAACATTCTTAGAGGATTGGGCAAAGTAAATGCGGGAAAAATGATCCCGATGTTGGGGGAGTCCAGAACCAGGGGTCACAGTTTAAGAATAAGGGGTAGGCCATTTAAGAATGGATGTTTTCACGAAAGAGTTAGACTTAGCTCTTTGGGCTAATCAAGGGATATTGTGAAAAAGCCGGAACGGGGTACTGATTTTGGATGATCAGCCGTGATCATATTGAATGGCGGTGCTGGCTCAAAGGGTGTGTCTGAATGCCTCTGGCACTAACTGGCACCTACTGCACCTATTTTTTTCTATGTTTCTATGTATGTTTTCTCAGCACAAATAATCTTATTGATGCATATTTCAAACTGATCCGCGGCCTATACTGGATCTTAAGTGTACTCTCCTGATCATGGATGGTCTAATAAGAGGAATAGCTAATGAGATTTTGCCTGCACTTTCTGTCTCAGTCTAATCTGATGGAATTCAACATGCATTTCTAATGAATGATTCCAATGAATACAGGAAAAATGTTCCCCATGTTGGGGGAGTCCAGAATCAGCGGTCACAGTTTAGGAATAAGGGGTAGGCCATTTAGGACTGAGATGAGGAAAAACCTTTTCACCCAGAGAGTTGTGAATTCTCTGACACAGAAGGCAGTGGAGGCCAATTCACTGGATGTTTTCAAGAGAGAGTTAGATTTAGCTCTTCGGGCTAAAGGAATCAAGGGATATGGGAAAAAAAAAAGGAACGGGGTCCAGATTTTGGATGATCAGCCATGACCATATTGAATGGCGGTGCTGTCTCGAAGGGCCAAATGGCCTACTCCTGCACCTATTTTCTGTGTTTCTATGTTTCTATCTCTCCAGCTATAAAGTATCCTGTTCTCTGGGAAAGTTGATTAAAGAATAGTGGTCATGTTCAATTATGTGTCATTTTTCCCTGTGGATACGTATGTAAAAGGAAATGTATAGAAGCCACCTAAACCTATTAGGTTGCAACTACCCTGATAGAAAACTCCTATGAGTAAATTTCCAGGTGCTCCAAAGCTTCTGACGGATACCTGTGTTTGAAAAAAAAGCAGAGTAATAAGGCTTCAGAATTAACCGAATCCAATCATCCCCCATCCTCAAGTACACTACACGCCAGGGATTGGAGAATCCGTGGATTCTGTGGCAAAGCACCAGTCAGGAACAGCAAGGAAGTCTATAATCATTTTTTGCAGCCTAACGGCCTTGTCTACTAGAAGCATATTGGAGGGAAATTAGTAGCTAACAAAAATGGCATCAGATCATGGGATAGCTTGGTTGGCTGAGATGTTGCTGGGCAAACACAAAAGGTAATATGCAGTTACAATGTTTAAAAGACATTTGCACAGGTTTCGTTTTTTAGTTTAGTTTAGAGAACTGCAGGTGCTGGTTTACCAAAGATAGACAGGTTTTTTAAAAGTTTTTTTAGAGTGCGGAAACAGGCCCTTCTGCCCACCGAGTCCGCACCGACCAGCGATCCCTGCGCATTAACACTCACCTACACACATTTGGGACAATCTACATTTATACTAAGCCAATTAACCTACAAACCTGTACGTCTTTGGAGTGTGAGAGGAAACCGAAGATCTTGGAGAAAACCCACACAGTCACGGAGAGAACTTACAAACTCTGTACAGACAGCACCCGTGGTCGGGATCGAACCCGTGTCTCTGGCCTTGAAATGCTGTAAGGCAGCAACTCCAGCGCTGTGCCACCGTGTCACCCTCATGCAGATAGGAACAATTTGGAAGGATACAATCCAAGTACAGTACAGGCAACTGGCACTAACTTAGATAGGCTCCTTGGTTGGCATGAACAAGTCGGGACGAAGGACCAGTGTCTGTGCTTCATAAGATCATTTCATAGGATGGAGGCATTCAGACACAAAATTGTCATTGGTAGCAGTTACGTTCTCAGCACTTCAGCTTTCACGTTGACTGAACCTTACATCTGAAGATGTGAAAATCATCAGCCTCTCTTATCCTCCTGGATACTCTTACACTCCAGATAGATAGGGTGGCCAAGAAGGCTTTCGGCACATTGGCCTTCATCACTCAGAGTATTGAGTATAGAAGTTGGGAGGTCGTGCTACTGTTATATAAGACGTTGGTGAGGCCACATTTAGAGTATTGCGTTCAGTATTTGTCACCATGTTATAGGAAAGATGTTGTCAAGCTTGAAAAGATTCATCAAGATGTTGCCAGGACTCGAGGGACTGAGCTACAGGGAGGGGTTGAGCAGGCTATGGCTTTATTCCTTGGAGCGCAGGAGGACAAGAGGTAATCATATAGAGGTATATAAAATCATTAGAGAGATAGATTGGGTAAACACACAAAATATTTTGCCCAGAGTAGGGGTATCGAAAACCAGAGGACATAGGTTTGAGGTGAGGGGGAAAGATTGAATGGGAACCTGAGGTGTAACCTTTTTATGCAAAGGGTGGTAGGTGGTTGGAATAAGCTGCCAGAGGAGGTATTTGAGGCAGGTACTATCGCAACGTTTAAGAAACATTTAGACAGGTACATGGATCGGGCAGGTTTAGATGGATATTGGCCAAACGCAGGCAGGTGGGACTAGTGTAAATGCGGCATCTTGGTTGGTGTGGGCAAGCTGGGCCAATGGGCCTGTTTCCACACTGTACGACTCTATGACTCTATGACTCTATGACTCCTTTGAATTTAAATCTCTGACCTAGCTTGTGATCATCTGTTCTGATTTCATTTTCCATGGCTTGATGTCAAAACTTACCTGATTATGTGAAGAGACTGAGGATCTCTTATGGTGCAAAGGGCTCATTGTCGATTCAAGCCTCGCTTTGTCACTAAATGAAAATAGGTTAAAGATTTTCCACACCATGGATTCCCTGAGTTGGTGAGATTAACTGGAGAACTGCCAGATAATTCTCATAGAATGAAAAAAAATAATCTTAATCTATTTGCGTTTAGAGATACGGCGTGGAAACAGGCCATTCAGTTCTCTGAGTCCTCACCGACCCGCAATTTAGCCATACTCTACTTCTATGTTATCTCACTTTCGCATCTTACACACTAGGGGCAATTAACCTAAAAACCTGCACGTCTCTGGAATGTGGTAGAAACCAGAGCACCCAGAGAAAGCCCACGCTGTCATTGGCGTGGCTAACCCACGCTGTACAAACTCTGTACAGACAGCACCCGGAGTCAGGATTGAACGTGGGTCTCTGGTGCAGTCAGGCAGCAACTCTACCGCTGAGCCACTGTACTGCCCCCATTATTTTCTTTTCACGGATGGCTGCTGACAGGTTAAAACAGAGCATTGGAAGCATTAGGGCGGCACGGTGGCACAGTGGTAGAGTTGCTGCCTTACAGCGCCAGATACTCGGGTTCGATCCAGACCTCGGGTGTTGTCTGTACGGAATTTACACGTTATCCCTGTGACTACATAGGTGTAATTCAGATGCTCCTATTTCCTCCCACACTCCAAAGAAGCACAAGTGTGTTGGTTAATTTGCTTCAGTAAGGATTATAAATTGTCCCTAATGTGTAGGATAGTGCTAGTGTACGGGGATTGCTGGTCGTCGCAGATTCGGTGAGCCGAAGGGCCTGTTTCCATGCTTTATCTCTAAAACTAAAAACTAAGAACTGAACATCACGGAATTAAGCCAGAATGGCCTCATTCTGCTCCTTTGTCTTACGGTCAAACGGTCTAACATATCCATCCTCAAAAGGAGGAAAGCGGACTACCTTAACCCTGAAAAGAAAAATGATCAGATAAAACCAATGTTACAACATTTTAATGCTGAATATATTCAATGTAATGAGAGCTTGCTGGTAGTAATATATTTAAACAAAGGATAAGATTTTCAATTATTGACCTGGGAAGTTAGATTTTTGTTTTGTTTGCTTTGTCGCTTGAGTTCTTCGCTGTAGGGTATCTTCTTTATTAGAGCTCAACAGGATCGTGTAAATTGTGCCAGAATTGCTCTGGGTTAGTTATCATGCAGGTTCATTTATTTGCAAGGACATCTGGTAATGGAACAGTGTACCATCACATACCCTTCAAAAAATAGGTGCATGTAGCTGAGAAACAACTTTTGTAATGAGTTGGTGTTTAATTATTTTATCCTGTTGATGGAGAATTCTTGAGGCATGGATTTGAGTATGGAATGGAATGGAAGAGAATCATAGAGTTTTAGTTTAGTTTAGTTTAGTTTAGTTTAGTTTAGTTTAGTTTAGTTTAGTTTAGTTTAGTTTAGTTTAGTTTAGTTTAGTTTAGTTTAGTTTAGTTTAGTTTAGTTTAGTTTAGTTTAGTTTAGTTTAGTTTAGTTTAGCTTAGTCTAGTTTAGTTTAGTTTAGTTTAGAGATACAGCGCAGAAACGGGCCCTTCGGCCCACCAAGACCGCACTGACCAGCGATCCCTGCACATTAATGCTATCCTACACACACTAGGGATAATTTACATTTATACTAAGCCAATTAACCTACATACCTGTATGGGTTTGGAGGGTGGGATGAAACCGAAGATCTCGGAGAAAAACCACGTGGTCATGGGGAGAACGTACAAACTCTGTACAGACAGCACCCATAGTCGGGATCGAACCCACGTCTCTGGTACTGAAAGTGCTATAAGACAGCAACTCCAATAGACAATAGGTGCAGGAGTAGGCCATTCGGCCCTTCGAGCCAGCACCGCCTTTCAATGTGATCATGGCTGATCATTCACAATCAGTACCCCGTTCCTGCCTTCTCCCCATACACCGTAACTCTACCGCCACGCCACCGTGCTGCCCAACATATACGACACAGATGGCAGCCATTGAGCCCATCAGGTCGACACTAGCTGAAAAAGAGCCCACCAACATACCTCTGCTTTCCAGATTTTGATTCCAAGCCCTGTGCTCAAACAAGCTTCAGATCTACCAGCTGAAAGAAAGATCTCAGCTCTTCTCTAATCCTCCACCACTTACTTCAAACCTAGTTATTGAACCAGTGAGCTATCGGGTCGGGACTTGGTCCGAAGAAGTCTGAAGAAAGGTCTAGACCCGAATTGTCTGTCTGAAGAAGGGTCTGGTCCCGAAAAGTCGCCTATCCATGGTCTCCAGACAGGCTGCCTGTTCCTTTTGTCGACCTTTTGTGTAAACCAGTTCCTTGTTTCAACATTTAAAGAGCATTTGGACGTAAATGGTGAAGAGGGATGTGGCCCAAGCCCAGACAAGTGGGACTCTAAGATGGGGCATCTTGGCTGGCATGGATGAGTTGGGCCGAAGGGTCCATTTCCATGTGTATGAGTATTTGACTCTGTGACAAACTATCAACAGAGCATCAAGACATTCTGAGGTCAAGGCCTCCGGAACAATGCCTCGTCACAAGGTTGAAATAGAACCACAGAGCAACAAATGATATCATCAGTTCACCAGCTCATAAGTCACAGGAGCAGAATTTGGTCATTCAGCCCATCAAGTCTACTCCGCCATTGAATCATGGCTGATCTATCTCTCCCTCTCATCCCCATTCTCCAGCCTTCTCCCCATAATCATTGACACCCTTACTAATCAAGAATATGTCAATCTCCGCTTTAAAAATACCCAATGACTTGGTCTCCTCTGTGGCAATGAATTCAACCGATTCACCACCATCTGACTAGAGAAATTCCACCTCATCTTTCTGAAGGCATGTCCTTTAATTCTGAGGCTATGACCTCTGGTCCAAGACTCTCCCACTAGTGGAAACACCCTCTCCACATCCGCTCCATCCAGGCCTTTCACTATTCAGTAAGATTCAATGAGGTCCCCCTTATCCTTCTAAACCCCGGTGAGTAGTCCACTAACGTTTAACAAACGCTCAGCGTATGTTAAATGTTAGTGGAGCAAACACAAGGGGTCAGTCAGTGCAGGCTAGTTTCCAGCCAAAGGGGGGGGGGGGGGGCACCGAGAGAACCTGGCGTGGGCTGGGGGTGCCAAGTGAACAAAGAGGGATCCAGCAAAGGTGGGGTAGGGGGACGTAGGGGCGCCGAAAACGAAGAGGGACCATCAGGACTATAATGAATACTTTTGTAACTTTGTCAGCGACCTACATGTGGCGACCCTTTGCATACTTGTGCACTGTATGCTATACAAACAATTTCACTGTGCCTAGGTACATGACAATAAAGTAGCATTCATTCATTCAGTTAATTCCCTCTCTGTGGCAGCACATCTGTCAGCTCTGTCACACTTTCTATTGCTCTCTCTATTTTTACAACCTTGTTAAAATGTTTGTTAGTCACGCGGGGCTTCTGTATATCCAAAATAGCAGTAGCTAGATTTAAAATTTAAATAATGATGCTGACTGCCAACATTCTCAAACTGCCAATGTTCTCTCCCCCCCTCCCCCATCCCTCCCTACAGATTTCATCTGCTGTAAATCTTCCTTTTGATTTTCTTTTTTTTGGTGTTCTGCTGGGAAATCATTCATTATTACGGTAGCTGTTTAAATATTTTAGTTGAAGTGCACTGTTCCAGCAGCCTGCAAATGGTGTCAGGGTGGCGCAGCAATAGAGTTGCTGCCTTACTGCCTTACCCAGAGACCCGGGTTCGATTCTGACCACAGGTGCTGTCTATACGGAGTTTGTACGTTCTCCCTGTGACTGCGTGGATTTTTCCCGAGTGCTCCAATTTCCTCCCACACTCTAAAGACGTACATATTTGTAGGTTAATTGGTCAGTAGAAATTGTAAATTGTTCCTGGTGTGTAGAATAGTGCTAATGTACAAACACTAGGAACAATTTACAATTTTATCAAAGCCAATTAATCTACAAACCTGTACATCTTTGGAGTGTGGGAGGAAACTGGAGCACCCGGAGAAAACCCACACAGGTCACAAGGAGAATGTAAAACGTACAGACAGCACCCATGGTCAGGATCGAACCTGGGTCTCTGGCGCTGTAAGGCAGCAACCCTACCACTGCGCCACCGTGCCTCACCATGTCTTATGAAAGGAGTTTTCACCTGCACTAGCTTCCTGAAATTTGCAAGACTTTCACTTCAGTCTTCCTTTCCTTGCAGAGGTTGGTGCATTCAGATGGTTCTGAATTGGAACAGAGCACCTTTTGTGGAATCTTCAGCTTTCATGTGAACCCCCATTTCGCTTCCCTCATGTCTTGGATGTGGAGAACCACGCTGCTGCCATAACGTTGCTGGACCACAGAAAAATTGGTGCTCCGGTTTCCTCACACATCCCAAGTCGTGCGGGTTTGTGGGTTACTTGGACTCTGCAAATTATCCCTCGTGTGTAGGGAGTAGATAAGAAAGTGCGATAACACAGAACTAGCGTGAATGGGTGATCGATGGTCGGTGTGGATCCGGTCGGCCGAAAGGCCTGTTCCATGTTGTATCTCTAAATTAAACTAAAAGGTGGTGCAGCGGTAGACTTGCTGCCTTACAGCGACAGAGACCCGGGTTCGATCCTGACTGTGGGTGCTGCCTGTTCGGAGTTTGTACGTTCTCCCTGAGACCTACGTGGGTTTTCTCCGCGAGCTCCGGTTTCCTTCCACACTCCAAAGACATACAGATTTGTAGGCTAATTGGCTTGGTAAAATTGTAAATTGTCCCTAGCGTGTGTAGGATAGTGTTGGTGTGCGGGGATTGCCGGTCGGCGCTGTATCTTTAAACTTAAACCAAAATGACACAAAGACTCACCATAACTAGAGTGCCAGTAGATCATGCAGCAATTGCATTCCAATGCAGGAAGAATGAAGAGGCCTGGGAAAGGGTGCAGAAGAGGTTTATCAGAATGATACCCGAATTAGAAGCTATCAGCTGCAGGGAGAGGTTGGATAGGCACGGATTGTTTTCTCTTGAATGCAGAAGGTAGAGGGGAGACCTGTTAGAAGTATATAAAATTATGAGAGGCATAGATTGGGGAGACAGTCAGAACCTTTCTACCAAGCTAGAAATATTAAATACTGGAGTGCATTGCTTTAAGTGAGATGCGAAAATTTTAAATGAGATGTACAAGACCAATTGTTTTACATAGTGGGTGGTGGGTGCCTGAGGCATTCTCATAGGAGTGGTGGTGGAGGAATATATTACAGTGGCATTTAAGAGACTTTTGGATAGACACATGGATTTACAAAGAATGGGGGGAATTACTGTTAAGACACAATTTGGATTCATCCATGTGCACGAAAGAACTGCAGATGCTGGTTTAAATCGAAGGTTGACACAAAATGCTGGAGTAACTCAGCAGGACAGGAAGCATCTCTGGCGAGAAGGAATGCGTGACGTTTCGGGTCGAGACCCTTCTTCGGACTCAGACTCTGAAGGAGATTCTCGACCCGAAACGTCACCCATTTCTTCTCTGCAGAAACGCTGCCTGTCCTTGGATTCATCCGTGCTTGGATAGAGTGGATGTGGAGAGGGTCCAGAGGAGGTTTACAAGAATGACCCCAGGAATGAGTAGGTTAACCTGTGATGAGCGTTAGTCGGCGCTGAGCCTGTACTTGCTCGAGTTTTGAAGAATGAGGGAGGACCTCATTGAAACGTGCAGAATAGTGAAAGGCTTGGATAGAATGGATGTGGAGAGAATATTTCTACTAGTGGGAGAGTCTAGGACTAGAGGTCGTAGCCTCAGGACTAAAGGACGTTCCTTTAGGAAGGAGATGAGGTGAATTTTTTTTAGTCAGAGGGTGGTGAATCTGTGGAATTCTTTGCCACAGTAGGCTGCAGAGGCCAAGTCAGTGGATATTTTTTAAGGCAGAGATAGATAGATTCTTGATTAGTACAAGTGTCAGAGGTTATGGGGAGAAGGCAGGAGAATGGAGTTAGGCGGGAGAGATAGATCAGCCATGATTGAATGGCAGAATTGACTTGATGGGCCGAATGGCCCAATTCTACTCCGATTCCTTATGATGTTGTGACACAAAATATCTTATAAACTGCAAACTGTTGTAACTGAAATACTTTTCCCTGAACATTTAGCTTAGTTTAGTTTTTAGTTTAGTTTGGAGATACAGCGCGGAAACAGGCCCTTTGACCCACTGAGTCTGCACTGACCAGTGACCCCCCGCACATTAACGCAATCCTACACACACTAGGGACAATTTTACATTTACACCAAGCCAATTAACCTACAAACCTGTACGTCTTTGAAGTGTGGGAGGAACCCGAAGATCTCGGAGAAAACCCACGCAGGTCACGGGGAGAACGTACAAACTCCATACGGACAGCACCAGTAGTCAGGATGGAACCCGGGTCTCTGGCGCCATAAGGCAGCAACTCTACTACCGCTGCGCCACTGTGCCTTTGACCTTCAAAAGTATTTGTAGGTAGTTAATCACATCACATGTCTGGATGCCTAATTCACAATGGTATTATAATGACTGGATGTTCTACGCACTGGAACACTGGGAAATGATGTTCAAGATCCCCTGCCGCCAATTAATATTTAATTGAAGCTTCTGTTGCTGTGGCATGAGCATACCCTATGCATATTTTTCTGACCCCAGGACATATGTAGGATGCATAATGAAGCTCTGCCCGCTCTTTGGCTCAACCTCATCCAACTGGCACTTTAAACTTGGATGAACCTGACAGGGGATTTCTACCGATGTCCCAAATTAATCAACGAGATTAAGTACACCCCAAAATCCAATTTGCAGAGTTTAGAGATACAGAGCAGAAACAGACCCTTCGGCCCACCGAGCCCACGCCGACCAACATATTAACACTATCCTACACACACTAGGGACAATTTACATTTGTACAATGCCAATTAATCTACAAACCTGTACCTCCTTGGAGTGTGGGCGGAAACCGAAGATCTTGGAGAAAACCCACTTGGTCACAGGGAGAACGTACAAAAACCGTACAGACAGCACCCGTAGCCAGGATCGAACCCGGGTCTCTAGCACCATAAGGCTGCAACTCTACCACTGCACAGAGGATGTGGGAACACCAAACAACACCAATCATTAACTTGCTTGCATCAAAGCACCATTGATCACTTATTAAGAGCAGGCAATTTATGCCGACAAAGGGAAGCAAAACTCACAGAATATCATGGCATTAAAAAAAACCCAGCTTTCTTAAATTCTGTTACTTTCTGGCAGATAGTACTGTACAGTGAAGACATCAAGAAACTGCATGTGCTGGAATCTTGAGGAAAAAACAAAGTGCTGGATCAACTCAATAGTCCGGCAGCATTTGTGGAAGGAATGGAGAGGCAAAATTTTGGGTCCCAAACCTAAATATCACCTGGCCATTCCCTTCACAGATGCTTCCTGACCCACTGAGTTACTCCAGCATTTCGTGTTTTGTACCATACAATGACAGGGGCTGGCCCGTGTGTACCAACGGTGCCTCCAATTCTCCTGATTTCAAATATACTAATTTGCAGGGCACAAGGCCTTGAGAGCACTGGGCATCACCGGAATGGAGAGGAGGAGACATCAAGAACACCACAGAGGCAGTGGAGAAAGCCTCGAGATAGCTCTGGGTCAGGAGAGGAGGTCCTTGGGAAGGAGCGAATGCCACCTGAACACAAGTTGTGGTCTGATCAACCACGGCTGGGTCGCCCTGGGGCGAGGGTGTCTGTTGTTGAAAGACCCGAAACACCCTATGACCCAGGTTACATCACTGATGATGTGCTCAGGAGCATCAAGAGAAGCATTTTTTATTTTTTTTAATGAAATAAATAATGAAGGATTATTTATTGGTCTTTTGACTTGCACAATGACGACTGGAAAAGAACAGCTCGTAAAAGATAGCACTCTGGGACAGCACGGTGGTGCAGCGGTAGAGTTGCTGCCTTACAGCGCCGGAGACCCCGGTTCAATCCCGACTACGGGTGCTGTCTGTACGGAGTTTGTACGTTCTCCGTGTGACCGCATGGGTTTTCTCCGAGATCTCCGGGTTCCTCCCACACTCCAAAGCCACACAGGGATGTAGGTAAATTGGCTTGGTAAATGTAAAAATTGTCCTTAGTGTGTGTAGGGTAGTGTTAATATGTGGGGATCACTGGTTGGCACGGACCTGGTGGGCCGAAGGGCCATGTTTCCATGCTGCATCTCTAAACTAAACAAAACTCTGCATGTATTCCCCTCAGTCGGGGAATTATTACAAAGATTGTGGTTCCAGTTCATGGGACGTACAGGTACGTAGGCCACAGATGAAGGGAATGGGGCTGTAAAATCATACTTAGCCTATATTATGAATTTCATTGATTAAAAAGTTGGATATCTTGCTCCATTAGTATCTCTGTGTACCTTGGACCATCCAAATTGTGACAATGCACAGAGCAAATAATAAATACAGCCAATAGTTGCTAGGAGTTTCTCACCGTTTGTGTTTGTGCATTAGAAAAACTGAATGCAGTCGTGCAGTAGTGCAGCAGGAAAAACCAGGAAGGAAATTTTACTTATAATCTGTTTTATAATTAGCTCATCCACAACCTGGTTGAGCAAATGTGACAAATGCATTCGTCTTTTCACATAGCAAAAACCAAGATCATGAACAGGTTGGCAGCTACTCAGAAACTGAGTACAGCTGCCACCCAATTCTGGCAATGGGACTTCATGGTCTTTCAGATCTAGTTCAGTTCAGTTCAGTTCAGTTTCAGTTTAGCTTATTGTCAAGCACCGAGGTACAGTGAAAAGCTTTTGTTGAGTGCCAACCAGTCAGCGGAAAGACAATACATGATTACAATCGAGCCATTGGCAGTGTATAGATGGGTGGTATGGGGATAACGTTTAGTGCAAGTTAAAGGCAGTTAAGTCTGATCAAAGATAGTCAAGGGTCACCAATGAGGTAGACAGTCATTCAGAACTGTTCTCCAGCAGTTGGATGGTTCAATTGCCTGATAACAGCTGGGAAGAAACTGTTCCTGAACAACTATCTATGAACAACTTTCCAGTGTCCCTTCTATTGCAAGCTCCCAGAGCCCCATGAAATAAAATGGTTCATAGAAACATAGAAACATAGAAAATAGGTGCAGGAGGAGGCCATTTGCCTCTTCGAGTCAGCACTGCCATTCATTGGATCATGGCTGATCATCGACAATCAGTAACCTGTGCCTGCCTTATCCATATTCCTTGATTCCACTAGCCCCGAGAGCTCTATCAAACTCTTAAATTCATCCAGTGAATTGGCCTCCACTGCCTTCTGTGGCAGAGAATTCCACAAATTTACAACTCTCTGGGTGAGAAAGTTTTTTCTCACTTCAGTTTTATATTGTAAATAGTTGCGGCCCCAGCCTTGCGGCACTCCACTCGCCACTGCCTCCCATTCTGAAAAAGACCCGTTTATTTCAACTGTTTGCTTCCTGTCTGCCAACCAATTCTCTATCCATGTCAATACCCTACCCCCAATACCATGTGCTCTAATTTTGCCCACCAATCTCCTGTGTGGGACTTTATCAAAGGCTCCTCACTGCTGTCCCTTTGACGCAGTAGGATCAATACCATAGTTCAATACCATAGTCCAGATGCTATCCAGATTCTTTCCCTCGGGATTACTCTCATTTTCGTGTTCTTGTACTACGTCTCTATAAAATTTGAGAGTCTTCAAGGTACAACAGAAATCTTTATTACATTAACTCAATGCTGGCAGCAAGGCAACTAAAATGGGTGCAACCACACGATCTGACTTCACACTCCACACTGTGTACAGCCAAGATAACTATATACAAAACATCTCCCTTTGTCCTGTGCAGCGCCACCTGCTGTATGGGAGGAGCAACGGGTCCTCCCACCCCACACGGTCCACCAAACATCACACTCATGAAATTTTTAACCTCACTACTTTGATCAAAAGACGATGTTTTGAAATAATTATTTTAATTTAGTTTATTTTCACATGTACCAAGGTACTGTTAAAAGCTTTGGTTGCATGCTCACCATTCAGTGGAAAGACTATGTATAATGACAGTCCAGCCATCCAGAGCCTACAGATATATGATAAAAGGAATAACGTATCATGCAAGGTAAAGTCCAGTAAAATCCAATTATAGATAGTCCAAGGGTCTCAAATGAGGTAGATAGTAGCTCAGGACCGCACACTTGTTGTCGATAGGATGGTTCAGTTGCCTGATATAGTGGTGAGGTCAAAGTATGGTTGGGTGGTTGGCTAGGTAGAGTATTGAACTCGTGAGGACAATGTGCTGAATTTAATCAGGTCCATTTCTTTTGCCTTCATGATCAGATTTTATTTTGTAAACATCCAATTGATTCATTTCTCATTCGGTTTGGACTATGTCCAACAATACTATTATCCAGAACTGATCTTAAAATGATATTGTGCTCTATACCCAAGATTGTTTACCCAGCCACAGTTCCAACGCCATCTTCAAATTTGCCGACGATTCTGACTGGTTGCATCAGGGCCTGTGACTCACCTTAGATTGGTCTTGCAAGACCAATGCACAATAATTCAGATCTTACATTGTTGTTTATTGCAAATATACTTCTGACCAACAACCTTCCCATTCCCCCCCCCCCCCCACATATTCCCCATGACAGATTAAATTATCACTGTAACCATTCTATGATTCTGTACGTTTTGTCTTTGTAGGTGTTATGAAGTGTTCTGTGCCTTTCCAGATATTCCTGTTTTTATTGCAATTGCTGGATGTTCTCTTGATAATGAGAACACAGTTCTGGCAATTGAGAAATAATGTTTCAGTTCATACAGCATTGCTGAATTTTGATGGCCCAAACAAACTAATTAATATTATAATAAAGTTTGCATCTCAATGTCCTAAACATTACAATCTCCAAATTAAACACAACACTGTAGATGGCTCGATTGTAATCATGTATTGTCTTTCGACTGTGGCTGGCACGCAGCAAAAGCTTTTAACTGTACCTCGCTCGGTACACGTGACAATAAACAAAACTAAATTAAAACTAAACCAGGCTCCAAACTATAGAGAAGAGGACATTATTTTTGACTTAACACTACTATTATCTATTTGTTTGTTTGTTTGTTTTAAAAAATATATATACTGAACTTTAGTTGTTGCTTGTTATGGGTTTTACAGAGTAACATGTTTATATACCTGTTGTGCTGCTGCAAGTAAGAATTTAATTGTCCCATTTTGGGACATATGACAATAAAAATCAGTTGACTCATGCCATCTGAATATGATATTTCTTCAAATCATTGGCAATTGGAAAATATCTCAAAGGAATTACAAACAAACTGAGGAAAATTGCCACTGCAGTTTACCTTCATTATTGTTACATTATTTTATTGTTTAGTTTAGTTTAGTTTAGTTTAGTTTAGTTTAGTTTAGTTTAGTTTAGTTTAGTTTAGTTTAGTTTAGTTTAGTTTAGTTTAGTTTAGTTTAGTTTAGAGATACAGCATGGAAACAGGCCCTTCGGCCCACCGAGTCCGCACCGACCAGCGATCCCCGCGCACTAACACTATCCCGCACGCTCTAGGGACAATTTACATTAATTCCATGCCAATTATCCTACAAACCTGTACGTCTTTGGAGTGTGGGAGAAAACAAAAAGTCTTGGGACAAACACACGCAGGTCACAGGGAGAACGTACAAACTCAGTACAGACAAGCACCTGTAGTCAGGATCGAACCCGGATCTCTGGCGCTGTAAGGCAGCAACTCTACCGCTGCCCCACAAATGTCCGGCAAATTAAAATATTACCATTTCTTCACAGCATTTAGAAACCTGGTTAAGACTACTGCAAATTGCTTACAGCACAGGAATAGGCTCCTTGGCCCACAATATCAGTGTCAAACATGATGCCAAGTTACACTGAGCTCCTCCGCATGGTTTCAAAATACACACACCATCCTGAAATCAGAATGAAAGATAGTTTCAAGAAATCATTCATCAGATCTGTTCTCTTGCACACCCTGCCTTTTTATGTTTCTTTTTTAATGAATGGATGAGGCATAGATATTATTATTAGTGTTTAATCAATGCAGCCAGGTATACAGCTGAGTGAATTAGATGTCAAATGGTAATCCGGGCACATACACCAACAGGCACCTCAGATCTGAACTCAGTTCCAGCAGTAGATTTTATTTTCATGTGTCTAGGTATAAATAATGTGTTTTAAAGGTTGCTCCAAGATATTGTGTTAAAGCCAGTGCCTGAAATTGGTATAACATATTTACTGCACGGAAGCTGTATGCTGTTTTCACCAGAGACTTACATCATTTATGCCTAACTGCCCAGGCTGTTGTGGATGAAAGGCAACAAGTCCCTCATTATCACCACATCTCACCTGCACCATACATGTCATCTTCCTTGCTGCTCTCCCACATTTAGCTTATCTGGTTTATAACCATGTGTCTGGGCATGAACTGCATATGAAGCCGTGCACGAATAGAACAATTTTCCTGATGTTCGATTATTCACAAGAGAGCAGAGGTCACACAAACCAACGGCAGGTCTTAAAAATTCTGAATTGCATCGAAGTTTAGTTCAGAGATACGGCGGGGAAACAGGCCCTGCGGCCCACCGAGTCCACACCGACCAGCAATACCCACAAATTAACACCATCCTGCACACACTGGGGACAATTTACACATACTGGATAGACTAGGCTTAGAAAGACTGGATAGAAAGACTGGATAGACTAGGCTTATACTCACTGGAATTTAGAAGACTGAGTGGGGATCTTATTGAAACATATAAAATTCTTCAGGGGTTGGAGAGGTTAGATGCGGGAATATTGTTCCTGATGTTGGGGAAGTCCAGAACCAGGGGTCACAGCTTAAGGATAAGGGGGAAGTCTTTTAGGACCGAGATGAGAAAACATTTCTTCACACAGAGAGTGGTGAGTCTGTGGAATTCTCTGCCACAGAAGGTAGTTGACTATATTTGTTCATTGGCTATATTTAAGAGGGAGTTAGATGTGGCCCTTGTGGCTAAAGGGATCAGGGGGTATGGAGAGAAGGCAGGTACAGGTTACTGAGCTGGATGATCAGCCATGATCATATTGAATGGCGGTGCAGGCTCGAAGGGCCGAATGGCCTACTCCTGTACCTATTTTCTATGTTTCTATGTATGTTTCTATACACCAAGCCAATTAACCTACATACCTGCACGTCTTTGGAGTGTGGAAGGAAGCCGAAGATCTCGGAGAAAACCCACGCGGTCACGGGGAGAACGTACAAACTCCATACGGAGAGCACCCTTAGTCAGGATCGAACCTGGGTCTCTGGCGCTGCATTCGCTGCAAGGCAGCAACTCTACCGCTGCGCCATCGTGGCCGCCCGGTACGGAAGTGTACGCACAAGCAATACTGCATTGGAAATCTGCAAGGGGGGGTCACGGGAGACACAAACTTTTCCTATGATCATGATGTGCCTAGAGTTTCGTTTTTACACATACGATGTGGAAACAGGCCCTTTGGCCCACCAGCGATCACCTTTGCGATTTTCTTGCTCTATCCTACACGCTAGGGACAATTTTACAGTAACCAATGAACCTACAAACCTGCACGTCTTTGGAATGAATTGCAGCATCATGAATTCTGGTCCTTTGCGGGGTCATGAATAGCACCCATGGGCTATTTCAAAAGTCACGCAAAAAGTGCAAACTTCCAAGTACCTCCCCCTTTCATGTCGTGTGCTTCAATTGAGAACTACTGCTTTGCCAGATTTATCTTTTAGTTTATAGATCAATATGGAACCAGGCCCTTCGGCCCACCAAATCAATGCTGACTATCAATCACCCATTCACACTAGTTCTATCTTATCCCACTTTCTCATCCAATCCCACATATTAGGGGTCATTAACAGAGGCCAATTAACCTACAAACCCGCTCGTCTTTTGGATGAGGGAGAAAACCTACACGGTCACGGGGGAACGTGCAAACTACACACAGACAGCACCTGAGGTCAGGATCGAACTCGAGTCTCCGGCGCTGTGAGGCAGCAGCTCTACCAGCTGCGCCACTGTGCCACCACTGATTGGCCAAGTTCATTTCAACGTTCGCATGGAGTGGGGAGTGGGAGAGGGGGACACACCACACATCTGTAGCTGGAGAACGTGTGGAGATAATTAGATTATTAGATTCCCCTTTAATAAAGAAAATTAAGTGCCTTACATCAAGCATCAAAAATACCTAATCCATTGCATCAGAACTCATGCCCTTCAGTGGCAGATTTCCCAAGAACAGCTCAAATAAACTTGACCATTTAACTTGTGCCTTCAAGCTTATTCGTTGTGCTTTCTGAACCCAAACAATTCACACAAATGTTGCAAGAATAACATCGACACTGCATTGTGTCAACTTTGCTCATTGCTAAGTTCACCAAAGCAAACTTAGCAATTGTGGCTAAGTCCCTAGAACAACTGATGCAGGTGCCAAGGTGGCTCACCTGCAGGTATGGGTTATGGTACTTTGATGTCAGATGTGACCTGTTCTTGACATCTCAGCATCATGGCAGGTGTGGTAATAGTCAGAGTCTGGGACAGACCCATGCCATCTGCTGCTGCATCAAGGATCAGGGTAGATCTGCCTCTTGCTGTAAAGATAATAAGCACATTTAGCTTCTCTGCCAAAGGACACTTGCAGACCGTGGAAAAACAGAGCCAATCTGCAGCTTAAATTTCCACTGAACAAGTCACTAATGCTATATTTGGCCAAGGAGAGTACTTTATCACTTCTCCAGGAGATGAGAAATAAACACGGCTCAGAAGCTTTTATTCAAGGCTGGCAGATCGCTGATAGCTTCACTGCTTATGTGCATTGGCACTGGTATCCTTAATGAAAGCAGTTTTAAATCCCATCCCCTTTAAATCTCTGTCATGACCTTGTTGCTATCTATCACTGTAACCTGCGCCAGTTTTAAATCACCTGTGGAACACCGCCTTCGTCCTGCAAGACCTCTCGTACCAACCTCTGCCTTGGCTTGTCTTATTATCAATGAAACTGCGCGAAAGACAGGTTGATATTGCTGCATTGCCAAAACAACAACTTTGGTGTCATTGTTAGCAACATCAAAGAGCTGATTAGTGCAGGTGTCAGATGTTATGGGGAGAAGGCAGGAGAATGGGGTGAGGAGGGAGAGATAGATCAGCCATGATTGAATGGCGGAGTAGACTTGATGGGTCAAAAGGCCTAATGATTTTTGACAGGTATGGAAAGCCGAGGGTTCAAGAAGGCTACGTCCTCAACTCTGCAATTTCTTGCGATCTTGGATGGAGCTGTTCCCAAACCATGTTGTCATAAGTTCATAAGGTCATAAGTGTTAGGAGTAGAATTAGGCTATTTGGCCCATCAAGTCTACTCCACCATTCAATCATGGCTGATCTATCTCTCCCCTCCTAACCCCATTCTCCTGCCTTCTCCCACAACTTCTGACACCTGTACTAATGAAAAATCTATCTATCACTGCCTTAAAAATATCCACTGACTTGGCCTCCACAGCCTTCTGTGGCAGAGAATTCCACAGATTCACCACCCTCTGACTAAAGACATTTTGTTCTCATCTCCTTCCTAAAAGAACGTCCTTTAATTCTAAGGCTCTGACCTCTAGTCCTAGATTCTCCCACTAGTGGAAACATCCTCTCCACATCCAGGATTCACTATTCTGTACGTTTCAATGAGGTCCCCCTTCATTCTTCTAAACTCCAGCGAGTACAGGCCCAGTGCCGACAAACGCTCATCATAGGTTAACCTACTCATTCCTGGGATCGTTCTTGTAAACCTCCTCTGGACCCTCTCCAGAGCCAGCACATCCTTCCTCAAATATGGTGCCCAGAATTGCTCACAATATTCCAAATGCGGCCTTACCAGCGCCTTATGGAGCCTCAGCATGACATCTCTCCACAAGCCCTCTTGAAATAAATGCTAGTGATGTTGTGATGCATCCTGGTAAAATATTTTCTACAGCGCATCTGTAGAAGTTGGTGAGGGTTTTTGGGGGCATGCCAAGCTTCCTAATCCTTCTAAGGAAGTAGAGGATTTGGTGCACTTTCTTGGCCATTGCTTTCTTGGCTGGTCCAGGACAAATTGCTGGTGATATTTATATTCCAAAGAACTTGAACCTTTTAACCATCTCTACTTCGGTGGCATCAATGTATGTGTACTGCTTTGTTTCCTGAAGTTGATCGTAATCTCTTTTGTCGAGCTGACATTGAGGGAAAGATTGTTGTCTTGGCATCAGGTTAGGAGTTTTTCAATGTCTTTCGTAACCTTGGTCTCATTATTATTCAATATCTGGCCCACTACGATGGTATCATCTAAAAACGTGTATGTTGGGTTGGATTGGTCACAGTCACATGAGTGTATAAGGAGTACAGTGGGGGGCTGAGAACTCATCCTTGTGAAGAAATAGTGTTGAGGATAATAGCTGAGAATGATTTGTCATCTATCCTCACTGATTGTGTGTGGTCTGTTGGGAGGAAGTCAAGGATCGAGTTGAACAGGGGATTGCTGACTCCAATTTCCATGGGTTTGGAGATGAGTTTGGTTGGGATAATGGTATTGAAAGCAGAGCTGTTGTCTGATGCAGGTATCCTTCTTATCCAGGTGTGCCAGGGATGAGTGTAGGGCCAGTGAGATGGCATCAGTCATGGATCTGTTGCGGTGGTAACTGAACTGAAGGATCAAGGCTGCTTGGTAGACTGGACGTGATGGGTGCCATAACCAACCTCTCAAAGCATTTCATGATGGTGGATGCCAAGGCCACTGCACGGTAGTCGTTAAGGCATGAGATCTTGCTTTTCTTTGACACCGGGATGACAGTGGTCTTCTCATAGTAGGTCGGTACATCTGAATTGGGTGGAGAGAGATTAAAGATGTCCGTGAACAATCCCGCTAGTTGGTCCGCACAGTTCCTAAGGACGCGGCCAGTTGCTTTCCTTGGTTCACCCTTAGGATGGCCGATCTAGTTTCTGCCACAGTGACCCTGGGAAAAGACGCACTCGAGTCTGATGGGACGGATGTGGGACGGGACGGATGTCATCACCCTGCTGGCCTGCTGCTCAAAGTGCCAACAAATATTTAATAAGGGCTCCCGTACCTAAACATGGATCTGATACAACCACAAAGTAGAAGCTGCCAGGCAAAGTCCAAGAGCAGACAAGATGTGAGCATGGTGAGAAAGTACGTATGTGACTGAGATATCAAGTAGAAAATTGTTATTCTAACTGTGTGCAATTCATCCTTGTACATATGCTTGTATGACTACAAATCCATACTGCTTGTTTTCCCACTGGTTCCACAGTGTGCAATCCTCGTGGATGCAACAGTAACCACTTCAGCAGTGGTTCTGAACGGGCAGCTCAGATCTTTGTTTTGAGAGCGGCTTTTCATGGTCAACTTGTGGGCGGCACGGTGGCGCAGCGGAAGAGTTGCTGCCTTACAGCGCTTGCAGCACCAGAGACCCAGGTTCGATCCCAACTACGGATGCTGTCTGTACGGAGTTTGTACGTTTTCCTCGTGACCGCATGGGTTTTCTCCGAGATCTTCAGTTTCCTCCCACACTCCAAAGACGTACAGGTTTTATAAGTTGACACAAAATGCTGGAGTAACTCAGCGGGACAGGCAGCATCTCTGGAGAGAAGGAATGGGTGACGTCTATCTAAACTAAACTAAACATCCTCTCTGATTTTAAAAGTCCAGCACGATCCATCATCGATGGCTCTATCTGCAGCTGTACAGGGCAGATTCACTCATTAGGATATGAGGTACTACTGACAGGGAATTGGGTAGTGGGTTGGAAGGACCAGCAGTCAGGGATGCTGCATTGGATGAGATCTAGAAGGACTTAGTGTGTAGTACCTATGCCCAATGGCAGGATGAGAATATTATACTGCAGAATGATAGATGGCCCAAGTGGCATATCGGTCAACCTACTTAAGATGGAATTCACAGCGGCAAGCCACTGGTGAATAACATTTGTGTGATTTAAAACTTACTGCTCCATAGAGTCCCACTCTTTACATGTCCCAACATGAAGGCTTGCAACGTCATCATGGATCAGATCTCCCAGCCCTGGTAAACCAGCATCACCAGTTCCTTGTATCCCCCCCACCCCTCCCAAAAAAAAATCTTTGGCTGCCTACCTCTGGACCTCGCTGTCTGTTCCAACTGTCCTGTAGACACTCCTCAGCCAGGATCCCTGCTACCTGATCTTCAACACCGAGCGATGGGTGATGGGTGGGTGGGTGAATGGGGAGAGGTGAGGGGGAGGGGGGGTGGGCATATGCAACCTACCACATTCAGACCACATTTAGTGGCTTTGTCAGTCATAGAGTCATGGAGCGGAACCAGGCGTTTCGGCCCAACGTGCCCACACCGACCAACATGTCCCACCTACACTAGTCCCACCTACCGGCGTTTGGCCCATCTCACTCTAAATCTGTCCTATCCATGTACCTGTCCAAATGTTTCTTAAACATCATGATAGTACCTGCCTCGACTACCTCGTTCCATACACCCACCACTCTTTGTGTGAAAAAGTGACCCCTCAGGTTCCCATTAAATCTTTCCCCCTTCACCTTAGACCAATGTCCTCAGTGTCAATGAGGTCCTATTCCTCCCACACTCACTGGCTGTCAAAACAACCATTTAATTTGAATGCTCGAGAATATGTTTCATCACTTGGGGCCTGCCAAAAGAATTAAAAAATCATAGTTTGTTAAAAAATATTTGACATTCTGGAAAACAACCACACTAAAAATCAATTCAAATCTTTGAAATCAACTTAACTAAGCAATGAAAAATAACTTCTCATCCTTTCCCCAATTTCATAGAATAGGAGCAGTAATGTTCCCATTCCCTTGAGTGAAGCTTAACTCTGAGGTGTCCATCAATAAAGCACAGGGGAAGTCAATGGGACAAGAGCAGGGAAGAGGTCACAACCAACTTATGCCTGTCTCAGAGATGTAAAGAACGACTCTAGTTACAAAATGTAATACAATCCTACTTTGTGTTGGCATCAGGTAAGAAAAGCTTCTTAGCGTTTCTAAGACCAAGGACACACAAACCAGATTGCTCTTACCTTTCTGCAAGCGTAGACTTTGTAGAGGAACCGCCAACCAGGACTTTGCGTATTCTTTGCCATCATTTCAGAAGACCTTTGTGCACCTGCACCCAGTCAAGAAAGACCTAGGATTGTTTTTTTTTTACCTCTCATGCAGACTCCCCACTATTGTCTTTTTCTCCATCTTTAGACTTTTAGACTTTAGACTTTAGAGACACAGAGCAGAAACAGGTCCTTCAGCCAACCGAGTCTGTGCCGACCAGCGATCACCCTGTACATTACACACTAGGGACAACTTACAACTTTTGCTGAAGCCAATTAACCTACAAAACCTGTACCCCTTCGGAGTGTGGGAGGAAACCAGAGTCCCCAGAGAACATACAAACTCTGTACAGACAGCACCAGTAGTCAGGATCAAACCTGGCTTGAGCAGTATGGGCAAGTTGGGCGTAAATGTTTCCAAGCTGCACGACTCTATGACTATGACTTGTGAAGGTCAAGTTACAAGGTGAAAACTGAACTGTCTTTGAAATTCCACCAGCGTTTGACTACTTGAAGTGATGTCCTGAGACTTTGTCTTAAGACAAAGACAAACACTAAGTTTCCATCATACCATGGCCAATATATGGATAAAACAGTTAAAATGGAGATAATCCATGGATTATATGAAACTATAATTCAAGTTCTCTCTGAAAGTTTTCTTAGTTTTTAGTCAAATGTTCTCGAAGGTCTTTAAGGGTTACATCTCAAAAATGAAAATCGTCGTATACAAGTTTAGCTTTACACTTGCTAAACAGTTCTGAGAAATTAATAACAGCGTGTGATGCGTTTATTAGTTTTCATAGCTTATCTAGCAAAAATTGTCCCCATATAACTAACAGACATGAATTATCACAAGCACTTCCAGCACCTTGGAAGTCACAATGTTGCACAAGAAATAAATTTAATGATGTTGCATCAAATAATGATTTTATAAGAGATATGAAGGTTAACCTAATTCAGCTCTTTGTTAAAGTCTACTTTAGATTTTAGTTTAGTTTAGATTAGAGATACAGCGCGGAAACAGGCCCTTTGGCTCACGAAGTCCACACCAACCGCCAATCCTCGCACATTTACACTACCCTACACACACTAGGGACAATCTACATTTATACAAAGCCAATTAACCTCCAAACCCGTACGTCTATGGAGTGTGGGAGGAAACCGAAGATCTCGGAGAAAACCCATGCGGTCACGGGGAGAATGTACAAACTCCGTACAGACAGAACCTGTAGTCAGGATCGAACCCGGGTGTCTGGTGCTTCAAGCGCTGTAAGGCAGTAACTCTAATGCTGTGCCACCGTGCCACCCAAATTTTTTTTATTTTATGTCCTTAAATTGGCAGTGGGATGGGGGAGGTTTCTGAACCTTAACTTTCTTTATCCCGACTGTGAATATTGATTTAAATAAATTGATAATAGTTCTTTAGGAACTGGACATTAGCTTTACCTACAGCAGCATTAACGACACAACTAAAATATACAAAAATGAGATTGAAAAGTCTGAAATATTTTAAGTTGATTTTGTTTTGTGCACAACCCGCAGGCATTGCCACTTTCATTTCACTGCACATCGAGTATGTGTATGTGACAAATAAATTTGACTTGACTTGACTTGACTTTAAAATTAAATAACAGTTTTTCCATAGTAAATAGTTTTTTCAAGCGATAATTTTATGTCTCAGACAAACAGGAACATTAAAACTTGGAGAAAGAGTGATATAAAAGTAAGTTCTTTCAGTATATTAACATTTTGAGATTTGATGGTAAGGTTTGAATTGGAGACTGCAGGCTTTCTCATCAATGCAACTTTTCCACATTTCTCTACTTAATCATGGCCACTTTGCTTCAATGGATTTAAAGATAACAGAAAAGAATGGGAAATCAGCTTGATCAAGCTCGTTCACATTCACATCTTGACATGATGCTCAATGGACCCAACATTGAATTCTCCAACTTTAGGTAACTTGCTTTTCCTATTGGAATCAC
The DNA here is from genome assembly GCF_053455715.1 of Rhinoraja longicauda. Classification (NCBI taxonomy): domain Eukaryota; kingdom Metazoa; phylum Chordata; class Chondrichthyes; order Rajiformes; family Arhynchobatidae; genus Rhinoraja; species Rhinoraja longicauda. The sequence goes on along the minus strand of NC_135956.1, from coordinate 17,091,551 downwards.
AAATGGCCTTTCCTGAGAGCAAACTCACAGAAAGCAACTGGCTTGGATGAAATCCCCAGCCGTATCCTCAGAACCTGCACAGACCAGCTAGCAGGAGTAATCATGGGCATCTTTGAGCTCTTCATTTATTCTGCCCTGAGGCTCCCACCCATTTTAAGAGCACCATCATCCCACTGCCAAAGATAAGGAAGGTAGCAGCCCATAATGACTCGGGTCCATTTGATCTGACATCCACCACCATGAAGTGCTTCGAGAGGCTAGTCATGGCACACATTAATCCAGATATCCAGTCAGCCTTGATGCACTGCAATTCACCTACAGCCACAACAGGTCCACAGCCGACACCATCCACCTGACCTTTTACCCTACCCCGGAACAACTAGATAACAAGGACGCCAATGTCAGACTCTTGTTTATTGACTATAGCTCCACTTTTAACACCAAACTCATCTCCAAAAAGCTAGACCGAGGAATCAGCATCTCCTTCTACGACTAGATCCTCGACTTTTTGACCCACAATCAGTGAGGATAGGTGACAACTGACACTTCCCGCACGTTAATTCTCAACATCGGCGCCCCACAAGGATGCGTTCTCAGTCCCTGACAAGACTCCCTATACACTCATGGCTGTGTGGCCAAATTCTGCTCCAACTCCATCTGCAGGTTTGCAGAAGCCACTGCCTTAGTAGGCCGGATCATCAACAACGATGGGACGGAATACATGAAGAAGATAGAGAGCTTAGTAACATGGTATCAAGAAAACACCCTTTCGGTCAATGTTTGTAAGATGAAGGAACTCATCATTGACTTCAGGAAGTAGGGTGGTGTATAGATCCCCGTCAGCATCAATGATGCTGAAATGGAGATGGTCATGACTTTCAAGTTCCTAAACATAAATATCCAAATCCATTAAATTATCCAAGTCCAACCACATTGACGTTACAGCCAAGAAAGCATATCAATAACTCTACTTCCTCAGAGGACAAAGAGAATATGGCATGTCTCCAATGACTCTTACCAATTTCTACAGATGCACTGTCGAAAGCATCCTACAGGATGCATTACAACTTGGTTGGGCAACTGGTTCGGCACACACAAAGATTATTAATTTTTAAGAAGGAACTGCAGATGCTGGTTTAAACTGAAGATAGACACAAAAAACTGGAGTAACTCAGCGGAATAGGCAGCATCTCTGGAGAGAGTCTTCAGTCTGAAGAAGGATCTCGACTCGAAACGTCACCTGTTCCTTCTCTCCAGAGATGCTGCCTGTCCCGCTGAGTTACTCCAGCTTTTTGTATCTATCTAAGATTATTAATTTGATGTAAATGGGACCTATTCTTTCCTTAATATATAATACTTTGGATTTTTTTCTTAAATCATGTCTATGTCCCCTCTCTTCCCTTCTAATTTCTTTTTTTTAAGTAACCCCAATACTTACTATTATTGCTTAAAGGTTTTCCATTATCAGTTTTCCCTGGAAGTTAAATGTTTGGTTTAGGTTAGAGATACAGCATGAAAGCAGGCTCTTCTGTCCACTGAATCCACGTCAACCACAATATACAGACTTCCTACAATGATTCTTGCTGGCAGTGCTCCCTTGTAATAGTGCATCATAAAGTGAAAACATGTGTAACTGCATAATGGGGCAACAGCAAAGAGCATGTATGTTTGGTGATCATATACTCCCAGAAGGAATGGTGCCATCTTGAGGACTGCATTTCATGGATGTTCCTGAAGAAGGGTCCCAACCCGAATCGTCATCTATCCATGTTCTCCAGAGATGCGGCCTGACCCGCTGAGTTACTCCAGCACTTTGTCTCCAATCATGGATGTCCTTGATGCTTGCGTGAAAATTCTGATAGCGAGAAAATGGTTGCAAAAAACAAAATGAACTCCGGAAACATACAGTAGGTCAGGCAGGATCTACAGTAAAAGAAAACCATTTCAGGTCAAATAACCTTCATCAGAACTCAGAGAGAGAAACACGTCAGTATTATGTTCATGGAGTCATAGCATGGAGATCGGCAGCTTGGCCTAACTTGCCTACGCCAACCAGCATGCCACATCTATACTAGTCCAGCTGTTATCAGGCAAATGAATCATCCTACCACAACCAGAGAGCAGTGCTGAACTACTATCTACCTCTTTGGTGACCCTTCGTCTATCCTTGATAGGACTTTGCTGGCTTTACCTTGCACTAATCCTTATTCCCTTACCATGGATCTATACACTGTAAATTACTTGATTGTAACTATGCATTGTCTTTCTGCTGGCTGGATAGCACGCAACAAAAGCTGTGCTAGCTCTGGAGGAGAAAGCAATTAATTTAAGACACTACTGGACTTTGCATATAACTGCATATGCAGCCAAAAGCTTTCAGTGTGCTAGTTACAATGAAGCCAAATATTTTCCAATTCAACTGCAAATCTTGAAGCAATTAATTTTTGAAAAGCTTGTAATTCATTTTTGAAAAGCAAGTGTTGATCTCATTTTTAATTTAAACCTACACTCCCAGCAGAGTAAAATATGAATTTCTTTTCAGGTGTCAGATAACCCAACTCGAAAGAGAGCCTTAGGAAATAATAAGATTACGATACCAAGAAATGGAGTTCTGGCTTATCCTAAAATACTACATTAAACCGAATGATTTATCGAACAAGAATATCTTTATATGTTATGTCTTTAGTTTTACAAATATAAGATAGATGTTTTCAATTTTTCACAGAAATTCTGCTATTAACACCCAATTCAATAAAACTCAGCAATAAAGTTTGATCGTAACATTTTCAAATATTTTTACTCACTGGAAAACTTTTAAGAGCATATGTTATCCAAGCTATTTTGATCAACCAAAATGGGAAAATCTGATGTGTATAAACTCATTTTACTACCCAAAGTATAATTTCAGACTCTTACACTGAAGTGACCACGAGCTGGATTTTACACTGTTAACGATGGTAAAAACCGACAGCACTATTAGGAAATCCATTTATTCGTGTTCAAAGTCAGAATTCTGCAAGTTGTCAGTTTGCTATCATTCAAAAAAAAACTATTTGCATTCCAATGCAGAACAAAGCACACAGAATACAAGAAAGAAAAAATGTTGATTAATTTCCCAGTATTTTTTAGGGAACTTACGCAAAGTTCCCTTGGTAGAGCTACTGCCTTACAGCGCCAGAGGCCTGAGTTTGATCCTGACAATGGGTGTTTGTCTGTATGGAGTTTGTATGTTCTCCCTGTGGGTTTTCACTGAGATCTTTAGTTTCGTTCCACACTTCAAAGACAGACAGGTTAATCGAATGTAGAATTGTCCCTAGTGTGTGTAGGGTAGTATTAACATGTGGGGATTGCTGGTTGGTGCAGACTTGGTGAGCCGAAGGGCCTGTTTCCGTGCTGTATCTCTAAGCCAAACTAAACTAAAATATTCTGCACCAGGAGAGGTAATGTGGTAATGTTTACCACGTTGTATGACTATGACTCTGCTAGCTGCTTTTGGCCTACAGAAAGGTTATATTTGCAACTGTGCTGGTTACTGTTAACATTTCCATAGCAAGAGGTTTTGAGTTTAAGAACAAGGAGGTCCTACTGCAGTTGAACAGGGCCCTGGTGAGACCGCACCTGGAGTATTGTGTGCAGTTTTGGTCTCCTAATTTGAGGATAGACATTCTTGCTATTGAGGGAGTGCGGCATAGTTCACCAGGTTATTCCCAGGATGGCGGGACTGACATATGATGAAAGAATGGATCGACTGGGCTTATATTCACCGGAATTTAGAAAGATGAGAGGGGATCTTTTAGAAACATATAAAAATTCATAAGGGATTGGACAGGCTAGATGCAGGAAAAATGTTCCCGATGCTGGGGGAGTCCAGAGCCAGGGGTCACAGTTTGAGAATAAGGGGTAGGCCATTTAGCACTGAGATGAGGACAAACCTTTTCAGCCAGAGAATTGTGAATCTGTGGAATTCTCTGCCACAGAAGGCAGTGGAGTCCAATTCAATGGATGTTTTCAAGAGAGAGTTAGATTTAGCTCTTAGGGCTAAAGGAATCAAGGGATATGGGGAGAAAGCAGGAACGGGGTACTGATTTTGGATGATCAGCCATGATCATATTGAATGGCGGTGCTGCCTTGAAGGGCCGAATGGCCTACTCCTGCACCTATTTTCTATGTTTTCATGTTTCTAACTGTTGCTTGGGCAATGCAAGAAACTCTGAAGGGTGTCACTCAAGGTCCACTTTTTAATCAAGGTGAATGGTGAATGCTGTCAGCTTGTCGTGAATGCAATGTCCATGCCACATTTTAGTTTAGTTTAGTTTTGTTCAGTTTATTGTCATATGTACGGCAGCTTCTTAGTTCATCGCCTTCATTAGATTCAGCTCTGAGGCAAGTATCACAAGATGTTTAATGACTTCACACGTTTGAGCAAAGCCAATTTTTGGTAACAAAATTATTTTTGATCCCTGGTCCTATTTACTTGTCATTTCAAATGGCCTATTAATGTTTCAAAAACATCTGCAGATTTCTAAAAAAAAAAACACGTCGGAAATGCTGGAAAAAGTCAGCCGTTCAGACAACAACTGTGGGATGAGAAATGGAGTGAACTGTTTAAGTTGAAGATCTTCATCAGAACTCTATCTGAAATGCTAATGTCTCATGAATTTTCTGAAGAGAACTGCTAATCATTTTAATGAAGTAAAACATGCTTCATTATCTACTCAGCTGAACCATTTTGTTACTGCCGATTCCAGAAAGGCTTGTAGAACAATGCGCAATGTTCCGAATGTGGCTTACCAAAGGAGAGATATCGATACCATGTTCAAGCATCTGAAAGTGCATTTTAATATGTGCTTTCATACGGTCTGTAGGATCAAGATTTCTAAACGTTCATGAACGTACATCACAATAAAACCAGCCTAGAATTCAAACTTCAGATGCAATCCTGACATAAATTCCACACTCCAATGGAAACTAAATCATCGAGCCCATGTAGATAGATGAAAAAAAAGCGCAATTTTTACAAAAATTACCTGGCCTTTAGACTTTTGACTTTAGAGATACAGGGCGTAAACGGGCCCTTCGGCCTTCCGAGCCCACGCCGGCCAGCCATCATCACGAACACTAGCACTATCCTACACACTAGGAACAATTTTACAACTTACCAAAGCCATTAAAACTACAAACCTGTACGTCTTTGGAGTGTGGAGGAAACCAGAGCACCCAGGGAAATCCCAGGGAGAACGTACAAACTCCCTACAGACAGCACTTGTAGTCAGGATCGAACCCGGGTTTCTGGCGCTGTAAGGCTGCAACCCTACCACTGCGCCACGGTGTCAACACTGTGGCCTTTATGTTGTGGAGCTATTGGAAGTTGGATGCTCATCTCCAGAGCCTCAACGACCCTGTGTTAAAATCATTGCAACATAGCCTAAGTGAGAGAAGAGATGACCTTGTGGTCTGTGGGAAGCTTTGGCCCGGTGTGGGAGCTCCTTGCAGCAGATGGTGATGATCTGCAACTGACTTTGTGCTGACCCATACTCCATGAAGTCAAGTCCATGTTCTTTGCCAGTTTAGCTGCTCCAGGGCCTGCAGAGCAAGTTGTTAGAAACGTATTGAAAGCAGGCTGGCTATCTCTGTTGCCAGCTGAGCCTTTTTGGCAAGCATTCCATCACCTTCCATCGCCTTTTAGCGATGATGTATTGCACCTCCTCTGCTGCATATCCAAACTACCTCACTAATTTTAACTTGGCTTACCAGCATTTGCGAAACAAAACCATTTCAATACCTCGTTCTTCCCTCAGCATCCATGGAGAATGTTATAACAAATTATATTTCGAATTCCATTCATTTTTGCAGTTCATCATGTTTGTTTAACCTGTCCAGTGCCACCTCCAAATACACTTGGGTCATGGCCAATAATGTTAAAATAAAACTTGGCAGTGAACAGGTTCAATTTTAGAAATGCGTCAGCTCTGAATCTAAATGTATTTGATCACAATACTCGGTATCACAAAATGCTGGAGTAACTCATCGGGTCAGGCAGCATCTAGGAGAGAAGGAATGGGTGACGTTTCGAGTCGAGACCCTTTTTCAGAGTGATATCAGGGAGGGCGGGACAAAGAAAGGATATAGGTGGAGACAGGAAGACATTGTGGATAACTGGGAAGGGGGAGGGGAAGAGAGGGACAGAGGAACAATCTAAAGTTAGAGAAGTCAATGTTCATACCGCTGGGCTGTAAGATATTTTCCTGATCACAATACTTAGTCTTTTAGATTACAGATAACTGTAATGCAGTGTAGCAAAGCTTACATTGGATACTCCATAAAACTGGTTCAAGGATCACAGCATAGGATGGTCTTACATCATTGCTTCTGATCCAGATAGCATAGTAACCTTCTACTGTCCATCCTTTCACATGATTATTGTATAGAGTCACCACTGACTTTTCCTATAACAGATAACAAATTTTTCCATGTAGACAGGTACATGGATAGGACAAATTTGGTGGGCTATGGGCCAACTGCAGGCAGGTGGGACTAGTGTGCAGCTGGGACATGATGGCCAGTGTGGGCAAGATGGGCCGAAGGACCTTCTCCGATGCTGTATCACTTTATGACTCTATGACCATATGTGCTAGCACCATAATAGCTCATGGCAAGGTGTGTTATGTAGAGGGTAGACACAGTACACTATCACCTGCAAAGGCGGCACAGTGGCACAACACTGGGATTGCTGCCTTACAGCGCCAGAGTCCCGGGTTCGATCCTGACTACATGGAGCTTGGACGTTCTTCCGGGTGCTCCAGTTTACTCCCACATTCCAAAGACGTGCAGGTTGGTAGGTTAATTGACTTCTGTAGATTTTCCCTGGTCGAAGCAGACTCAGTGGGCCAAAAGGCCCTTTTTCCACGGTGTATGTCTTTAAACTAAACTAAACCTGCCTTGGCATGCTCTTAAATTCTTCCATCAACCAGAAGCTAAGACAGGCCCTACATTACTAGAATTCTGTGGGTCACAGAATCTCCATCCCACCCCCATTTACCAAATCTGGAGCCATTCTCCTAAGGATACTAGACAAATCTCCACCCAAATAAAAAGAAAAATCAGTCAATTTTCATTTAAGTCATTTTCAGTGTTTAAGCATGTCTAATGTTCTTCATTAACTGGACAATTGTAAGTCAGTTTAAAGTCCATGATATTGTCTGAAGAAGGGTCTCGACCCGAAACGTAACCTATTCCTTTCCTCCAGAGATGCTGCCTTTCCCGCTGAGTTACTCCATGTTTTTGTGTCTATCTTCAGTGTAGCAGTTCCTGCAGTTCCTTCCTACACATTCAATCTGCAGTTCCTTCCTACACATTCAATCTGGGGCTCTTTCTACAGCGTGCGACCTTCTGGGTAAGCACTGCCGCCATTGCCGGCTTGTTTGTGATGTAAACTTGAGTGGTCGGCCAACGTTGTGGGCATTACGAACTGCTCTGGTTGCACTTCGTAATGGCAAGGTCCAAAGACGTATAGGTATGTAGGTAAATTGGCTTGGTAAATGTAATAATTGTCCCTAGTGTGTGCAGGATAGTGTTATTGTGAGGGGATCGCTGGTCGGCGCGGACCCGGTAGGCCGAAGGGCCTGTTTCTGCACTGTATCTCTAAACTAAACTAAACTAAACACTAGGGACTGAGTACAGAATTGTTTAAGTACGTGTGAGTTCACATAAGTCGCCTATTGTGCAAGTCAGGGAGTGTCTGTACGTGATAAGTTGTTCCTCAGGACTTACCTTATTTACACTTCAGTTTAGGAGAGTCATCAACTGTGTTATGCTCTTGAAAACAGGAAAACACTTTAATTATTTTTAAAACTTTCATTAAAGCACCAAAAAATTGAACTGACAAATTTGAAGCTTTTGCATTGAACTGCTCTGCTGTCATGCCAACCTGCAGATTTACATCTTCCATGAAGGAATACAGATGAATCATCAATATATTTTTTATAAATATCTCTTTATTGTCATGGGCACCAAGGTATAGTGAAATCACTTTTTTGCCGACCGCTCAGCAAGACTATCCTCATACAAAAGGACAATCCCCCGGTTAGTGCAGAATGTACAGATCAGCCCACTGCGTCTACATGCAAGAGGTGCCATATTGGCACTAATTTACAATCCCAGCTGCGGCTGGCCACAAAGACCTGTTGCAGGCATCGTTTCCACAAGAGAAACTAGAGGAGAACAAAACTTTGGGACAGGAGTGATGGATCTGGCTCTGCGATGGGTGCTGGTTTAATAAGAAGAAGGAGGAAGAAATAAACACAACCAAGCTAAAAGTGCCCATTTAGTGTCAAAATAAAGCAATTAGTTTAGAGATGCAGCGCGGAAACAGGCCCTTCGGCCCACCGGGTCCACGCAGACCAGCGATCCCCGTTCATTAACACTATCCTACACACACTAGGGACAATTTACAATTATACCAGGCCAATTAACCTACAAATCAGTCTTTCCAGGTGAGACAAAGGTTCACCTGCACCTCCTCCAACCTCATCTATTGCATCCGCTGCTCTAGATGTCAACTTATTTACATCGGCGAAACCAAGCGCAGGCTCGGCGATCGCTTCGCTGAACACCTACGCTCGGTCCGCATTGACCAAATTGATCTCCCGGTGGCCGAGCACTTCAACTCCCCCTCCCATTCCCAGTCTGACCTTTCTGTCATGGGCCTCCGCCATAGTGAGGCCCACCGGAAATTGGAGGAACAGCACCTCATATTTCGCCTGGGCAGTTTGCAGCCCAGTGGTATGAACATCGACTTCTCCAACTTTAGATAGTTCCTCTGTCCCTCTCTCCCTCTCCTCCTTCCCAGATCTCCCTCTATCTTCCAGTCTCCACGTATATCCTTCCTTTGTCCCGCCCCCTGACATCAGTCTGAAGAAGGGTCTCGACCCGAAACGTCACCCATTTCTTCTCTCCCGAGATGCTGCCTGACCTGCTGAGTTACTCCAGCATTTTGTGAATAAATACCTTCGATTTGTACCAGCATCTGCAGTTATTTTCTTATACCTACAAACCTGTATGTCTTTAGAGAGTGGAAGGTAACCAGAGATCCCGGAGAAAACAGACGCAGGTCACGGGGAGAATGTAAAAACTCCATACTGACAGCACCTGGAGTCAAGATTGAACCCTGGCTGGTCTCTGGCACTATGAGGCAGCAATGCTACTGCAGTGCCACCATGCCACCCTCGTTTACATATGCAGAAGTGATGATAGCAAGTGTAGAGGAGTGTGTTTTAGGAAAATGGCATTTTTTTAAACATTCTGGCTGTTTTAATATTGTTGAATAAAATCTTGAGGAACAGCACCTCATCTTTCATTGGGGCACATTGCATCCATTGTAACTCATTATCGAATTCAACAACTTCAGGTAACTCTCTTTTCCTGCTTGTGTCATTTATGGCCAGCTCTGGTGAAAGGTTATCAGTGTATTACACCAACTCTTTTTTTCGCGAGGGATAGGGATTACATGCAGGGAGATATTGGTCAGACTAGGCATCATGTCTGGCACAGATGTGTAGGAAGGTCCTTCTGCAGTTGTACAGGGCCCTAGTGAGACTGCACCTGGAGTACTGTGTGCAGTTTTGGTCTCCAAATTTGAGGAAGGTTATTCTTGCTATTGAGGGCGTGCAGCGTAGGTTTACTGGGTTAATTCCTGGAATGGCGGGACTATCATATGTTGAAAGACTGGAGCGACTAGACTTGTACACACTGGAATTTAGAAGGATGAGAGGGGATCTTATCGAAACGTATAAGATTATTAAGGGGTTGGACACGTTAGAGGCAGGAAATAGGGCGGCACGGTAGCGCAGCGGTAGAGTTGCTGCTTTACAGCGAATGCAGCGCCGGAGACTCAGGTTCGATCCTGACTACGGGTGCTGCACTGTAAGGAGTTTGTACGTTCTCCCCGTGACCTGCGTGGGTTTTCTCCGAGATCTTCGGTTTCCACCCACACTCCAAAGACGTACAGGTATGTAGGTTAATTGGCTGGGTAAATGTAAAAATTGTCCCTAGTGGGTGTAGGATAGTGTTAATGTATGGGGATCACTGGGCGGCACGGACTTGGAGGGCCAAAAAGGCCTGTTTCCGGCTGTATATATATGATATGGTATGATATGATATGTTCCGAATGTTGGGGGAGTCCAGAACAAGGGGCCGCAGTTTAAGAATAAGGGGTAGGCCATTTAGAACTGAGATGAGGAAAAACTTTTTCAGTCAGAGAGTTGTAAATCTGTGGAATTCTCTGCCTCAGAGGGCAGTGGAGGCCAATTCTCTGAATGCGTTCAAGAGGGAGCTAGATAGAGCTCTTAAGGATAGCGGAGTCAGGGGGTATGGGGAGAAGGCAGGAACGGGGTACTGATTGAGAATGATCAGCCATGATCACATTGAATGGCGGTGCTGGGTCAAAGGGCCGAATGGCCTCCTCCTGCACCTATTGTCTATTGCAGATGCAGCCCGCAGTCATCTCTGCGGATCCTGGGTCTGCGGAGGCTGCGGACGGGGCCTGGGTCGGTGCCGCGGACGCACCTGGAGAGGATCCGGGAACGACAGTGGGGTGGTCGGTGTGGCGGTCTATGATGGCACCGACGGACGAGGACGGACCACGTGGAAGTGAGGGCGCCGCTGCCGAGGGAAGGAACAAAGGAGGACGCGGCATGGGGGGACCGTCGTGACGGAGGGGGGGGGGAAGAACAATGGACAATGGAGGACCCAGCGTGGGGGGAGGGGGGAACAAAGGTGGAACTGGCACAGGGCGGGGTGGGTGGGGGGGGAATCTGTGACTTTGTAAGCGCCTTTTATGGGCGACTATTTGCAAGGTGCAGTATGCAAGCAAAGAATTTCACCGTGACTAGTCACATGCAACAATAAATTCTACACCGAAGACAGACACAAAAGGCTGGAGTATGCCAGCAGGTCAGGCAGTATCTCTGGAGAAAAGGAATAGGTGACGTTTCAGGTTGACACCCTTCTTCTGTCGGTCTACGTCTGTCACAGATGTTGTGGGCTGAAGGGTCTGTTCCTGTGCTATACTCTTCTGTGCTCTATGTTTTGTTATTTTGCTTTACAATCAACGACACTAAAAAGCCAACAGACACCACCAGAGTAATGCTATGTTGGCCAGGGGAAATGATATTGGCTGAGCAATCTTACTGCTATTCGACAAAAGGATAACCTTCAATAGCTGAGGTTACCTTGCATATGGCCTTCTTAAACTTTATGCTTTTGATTCTCACTTCAGCGCCCACTTGATTTTTAGGGGTCAATTCAACCCTTTGCTGACCAGCTGTCTTTCACTGCCCGCGACTGTGTTTACTTATGGAATATTATTTTTGTCAGCGGGACAGGCAGCATCTCCGGAGACAAGGAATGGGTGACGTTGTGGGATGCTGCCTGTCCCGCTGAGTTACTCCAGCAGTTTGTGTCCCCCTTCGATTTAAACCAGCCTCTGCCATTCTTTCCTACACATTTTGTCTGCTCCATTGCCAATTCTCATCATGGTATGTCTGCTTTGAAGTTCTCCTCCTCCTCTCTCCGATGAGAGTTCAGCAACATCCTCTCTCACTGGTCCCTGTCTGTCATTTATCCTGCCCTCCAATCAGTCTGAAGAAGGGCCTCGACCCGAAACGTCACCCATTCCTTCTCTCCAGAGATGCAGCCTGTCCCGCTGAGTTACTCCAGCAGCTCGTGTCTGCCTTTGATTTAAACCAGCATCTGCAGTTCTTTCTTACACATTATTTTTGTCAGGATTGATTATATTTCAACATATCTCACATTGTGGTATGTATTCAATAAATAAAGAAAGGCAGTTTGGATTGATTGTTGTAATTCAAACAGACGCAGTTGCATGGAATGTTCCTGAGCCCTGAGTTCTCACTGGCAACGGAGACCGATCTCCCCCCACTGACTTTAACACTTCAATGACCGAACACAACCATCAATTGCTTCACCAATGTTACCAATGGTTCCAAATGGTGCTTTTATTGTCACATGTGCGAAGTGTAAACGCACAGTGACATTATTTTCTTACAAACGGTCCAGTGTGGTGGCGCAGCGGTAGAGTTGCTGCCTTACAGCGCTTACAGCCCCAGAAACCCAGGTTCGATCCTGGCTACGGGTGCTGCCTGTACAGTGTTTGCAATGTTCTCCCCGTGACCTGCGTGGGTTTTCACCGAGAACTTCGGTTTCCTCCCACACCCCAAAGAGGTACAGATTTGTAGGTCAATGGGCTTGGTATAAATGTAATAATTGTCCCGAGTGTAGGATTGTATTAATGTGTGGGCATCACTGATCGGTGGGCCGAAGGGCCTGTTTCTGCGCAGTATCATTAAACTAAAGTAAACTAGAGTATTGCCATACAAAAGCACATCCCTGATTGGCAAATTATACAGGCCAAGTACAGGCATAGTCTACTGATCATGCATGCAAGAGGCAACATGTTTTCATAAGTACATAAGTTCATACGTTATAGGAGCTGTATATATTAGGTCATTCGGCCCATCAAGTCTACTTTGCTATTCAATCATGGCTGATCTATCTTTCCCGCTCAACCCCATTCTCCTGCCTTTGCCCCATAACCCCTGACGCCCGCACTAATCAAATCTCTGTCAATCTCCGCCTTAATAATATCCATTGACTTTGCCTCCACAGCTGGCTGTGGCTATTAATTCCACAGATTCACCACCCTCTGACAAAAGAAATTTAAATTTTAGATTTTTTTAGATTTAGAGATACAGCGCAGAAACAGGCCCTTCAGCCCACCGGATCCGCGCCGCCCAGCGATCCCCGCACATTAACACTATCCTACACCCACTAGGGACAATTTTTACCTTTACCAAGCCAATTAACCTACAACCTGTACGTCTTTGGAGTGTGGGAGGAAACCGAAGATCTCGGCGAAAACCCACGCAGGTCACGGGGAGAACGTACAAACTCCGTACAGATGGCACCCATAGTCAGGATCGAACCTGAGTCTCCGGCATTGCATTCGTTGTAAGGCAGCAACTCTACCGCTGCGCCACCGTGCCGCAACCCTGTGAAATTCCTCCTCATCTCCTTTCTAAAGGTACCTCCTTTTTTCCCAGGCTATGACCTCTGGTGGTAGACTCTCCCGCTAGTGGAAACACCCTCTCCACATCCACTCTATCCAGAGCTTTCACCTCCACACTCTAGGTATTGTGAGCGGTGCTTGTTCCAGACTGCTGCCGGCCTCCAGCGTTGATATCCCTTGGACCTTAAACTGAATTAAATATTTAAACTGAACCAGAAAATGGCTGTAACAGGCAACAACAGCAACGACTTTCAGTAAAGATTCACAGCTAACAAATTTGCATGGCAGCACCATGCCATATATTGTGGGGTACTACAACCTTGCAAGCATCCATGCACATAACGTGTTACAATTCATCTAAAAGCACTCGTCCGATTGAGAGCTCATCCATCAACACTGCACTCAGCTACTTATGGGTCACATTTAATCATACGTTAGTCCATTTCCCTTAAAGGTGCTTGAGATGCTGGCAGTAGGTAGTTGCCTTGTTCTCTAACATTTCCAATTACAACCTGTTTAAACATCTTTCCACTTGGGAAGAATCAATCCAGCTGACAGATACAAGGTGCTACGTAAGGGTGGGATTAGGGAAGAGAGGGTGCAGCAAAGGTTCGCAACAAAGTTGTTATCTGGGCTGGAGGGCTTGAGTTGTGAGGAAAATATGGATAGACAGGAACTTTTTTTCCCCTAGAGTGAAGATTGAGGACAATATCATGAAGGGCATTGATTAGGGCATTACAGTGGTGCAGCGGTAGAGTTGCTGCCTTACAGTGCCAGATACCCGGGTTCCACCCTGACTACGTGTACTGTCCGAACAGAGCCTGCTTGTTCTCCCTGTGACTGTGTGGGTTTTCCCCGGATGCCCCAGTCACCTCCCACATTCCAAAGGCGTGCAGGTTTGTAGGTTAACTTGCTTCTGTAAATTGTCCAAAAGAGTGTAGGATAGAACTAGTGTACAGGGTGATCACTGGGTGGCGTTGACTCGGTGGGTCAAAGGGCCTGTATCAATGCTGTATCTGTAAACCAAACCAAACTAAGATAAGGTGAATATGCACAATCTTCAGCCCCGGAGAGGGAAGTGTAAACCTAGAGGACGTAGATTCAAGGTGAGAGAGGAAATATTGAAAAGAGATCTGAGGGGCAACACTCTTCACACAGATGGTTGTGGGTGTATGCCAGAGGAAAGTGGTGGAAGCTTTATGTTCAAAAGATATTTAGACAAATACATGAATAAGAAAGATTTAGAGGGATATGGGATAAATGCAGGCAAATGGGACAAGTGTAGAAAGACAGAAGGCCACAAAGTGCAAGAGTAACTCAACGTGTCAGGCAACATCTGAGTGCAGGTAGATGAGACTAGGTCAGGGAGAGTGGTCGGCGTGGACTGGTAGGGCCGGACAGGCCTGTTTCCATGCTATAGTTATTATATGGTTATATGGTTATCTCTGGAGAACATGTATATGTGACATTTCAGGTCAGTATCTAAAATATCCCCTATCCATGTTTTTCAGAAATTCTGCCTGATCTGCTGAGTTACTCAAGCACTTTGTGGCCTTTTGTGTAAACCGGCATCTGTAGTTCCTTGTTTCTAGTGTAGAAAGACATCTTGTTTAGCATAGAAGGGTTGGACCTGTACTGTATCCATATTGAATAGCTATAAATTATCCTTCTCTCAGTGGCAATATCTTTGCAACAGGAGGTTCTGGCCCAAGCTGCAGAGATCTGAGGAGATAATGAAGAAACACCCAATTAGTGGGTGGCAGTGTAGCACAGCGGTAGAGTTGCTGCCTTAAAGCGCCAGAGACCCAGGTTCAATCCTGACTACGGGTGCTGTTGTATGCAGTTTGCACGTTCTCCCTGTGAGTGCATGGGTTTTCTCCGGGTGCTCCGGTTTCCTCCCACATTCCAAAGACGTGCAGGTTTGAAGGTTAATTGGCTTCGGTAAATTGCCTCTTGGGTGTAGGAGAGAACCAGTGTGTGGCGCGATTGTTGGTCAGCGCGGACTCGGTGGGCCGACGGGCCTGATTCCACTCTATATCTCTAAACTAAATAGACAATAGGTGCAGGAGTAGGCCATTCGGCCCTTCGAGCCAGCACCACCATTCAATGTGATCATGGCTGATCATTCTCAATCAGTACCCCGTTCCTGCCTTCTCCCCATACCCCCTGACTCCGCTATCCTTAAGAGCTCTATCTAGCTCTCTCATGAAAGCATTCAGAGAATTGGCCTCCACTGCCTTCTGAGGCAGAGAATTCCACAGATTTACAACTCTGACTGAAAAGGTTTTTCCTCATCTCCGTTCTAAATGGCCTACCCCTTGTTCTTAAACTGTGGCCCCTTGTTCTGGACTCCCCCAACATTGGGAACATGTTTCCTGACTCTAACGTGTCCAACCCCTTAATAATCTTATATGTTTCAATAAGATCCCCTCTCATCCTTCTAAATTCCAGTGTATACAAACCTAGTCGCTCCAGTCTTTCAACGTACGACAGTCCTGCCATTCCGGGAATTAACCTAGTGAACCTACACTGCATGCCCTCAATAGCAAGAATATCCTTCCTCAAATTTGGAGACCAAAACTGCACACAGTACTCCAGATGTGGTCTCACTAGGGGCCTGTACAACTGCAGAAGAACCTCTTTGCTCCTATACTCAACTCCTCTTGTTATGAAGGCCAACATTCCATTGGCTTTCTTCACTGCCTGCTGTACCTGCATGCTTCCTTTCAATGACTGATGCACTAGAACACCCAGATCTCGTTGTACGTCCCCTGTTCCTACCTTGACACCATTCAGATAATAACCTGCCTTCCTATTCTTACCACCAAAGTGGATAACCTCACACTTATCCACATTAAACTGCATCTGCCATGCATCTGCCCACTCACACAACCTGTCCAAGTCACCCTGCAACCTCATAGCATCTTCCTCACAGTTCACACTGCCACCCAGCTTTGTGTCATCTGCAAATTTGCTAATGGCTGTGTCATCTGCGAATTTGCTAAACCATACTAAAACTAAGTAATGCACTCAGGGTGCAGTAAATCTGATGATGTGTTCAACCATTCAATGGAAACCTTAACTAGAAATATGGAAGTGCCCAATTTCAGACACTGCAGTAGAGAGGCAAGAAGCTCCAGGTGGAGATACAAGAGATGCTGGAGCCTGGGGCAACAAACAATCGGCAGGCGGAACTCAACGGTACGAGCAGCATCTGTGGATGGAAGTAGACAATCGTTGTTTCAGGTCAGGTCCCTTCATCTGGACAGACAGGATGAAGAGTCCCTACCTAAAATGACGACTGTCCATTCCCCACCACAGTGCGTCCAGCTGAGTTCTTTCAGCAGGTTGTTTGTTGATTAAGGATTGCTAGATAGTGGACAGGTGAGACAGGTGGGGCAGCGGTAGAGTTGCTGCCTTACAGCGAATGCAGTGCCGGAGACCCGGGTTCGATCCTGACTACCGGTGCTGTCTGGACGTAGTTTATACGTTCTCCCCGTGACCTGCGTGGGTTTTCTCCGAGATCGTCGGTTTCCATCCACACCCCAAAGACGTACAGGTATGTAGGTTAATTGGCTTGGTAAATGTAAAGAAAAATTGTCCCTAGTGGATATAGGACAGTGTTAATGTGCGGGGATCGCTGGTCGGCGCGGACACGGTGGGCCGATAGGGCCTGTTTCTGCGCTGTATCTCGAAACTAAACCAAACTAAACTAAAAACCACAGCAAATGTTCAAGGAAGAATGGCGACTGAAGCAAAGGTGTCGATAGATTATTTAGTTTAGTCCAGAGACACAGCGCGGCCCACTGATTCCGCACTAACCAGTGATCACCCTGCACACCAACACTATCCCACGCACCAGGAACAACTTACAATTTTATCATCGAAGCCAAATTAACCTACTAACCTGCACTTCTTTGGAATGTGGGAGGAAACCGGAGCTCCCGGGGAAAACCCACGCAGTCACGGGGAGAACGTACAAACTCCATACAGACAGCACCCACAGTCAGGATCAAACTCGGGTCTCTGGCGCTGTAAGGCAGCAACTCTACCGTTGTGCCACCGTGCTGCCCCTCCAGAGGAATTGCAGAGGAATGTTTCAGGGGAGATTATCTATGGCCCAAGTGGGAAACAAAACAGAACAGAATTTAGGTAGTTTAGCAAACTGGACATTCGATGAAACGTTAGCTCAAAGAGAAAAACATTGCTATCAGAGGAGGGATCATGATAATAAAGACAAATATAAACCATGGTTTGGTGAAGGCACTATTGGATCTCATGAAAAACTGAACTTCAGAAAAGTGCTTTGGAATTTATGGCAAGCATCCAAGAAGAAAACATGGGGGATGAAAGGCGTAGATCAAATGCCTCAGAAAACAAAAATGTGGGTCATAGGACACAGAACATGAACATGAGAAAAAGTACATTGTAATGAATGTTCATCGGCTGCTAGTGGAATAGTTAACTTTCTTCCACAGTTGAGATGAATGATTCAAGTTAACACAAGTGCACAGAAACTGCAGTTCACTCTCTTTTGGCGTAAGGCATGTCAGGAGCTGAAGCAGGGCCTCAGCAGTTACTGTAGGACCTCCACACAGAGCTTGTGGCTCCTGTGATAGACACAAAAAGCTGGAGTAACTCAGCGGGACAGGCAGCATCTCTGGAGAGAAGGAATGGGTGACATTTTGGGTCGAGACCCTTCTTCAGACACCTGTGTCCTTGTTGTACAGTCAGTGCTGGAAAAACACTCCCCATTGCAGCCACATGTGCAGTGGTAGAGTTGCTGCCATACAGTGCCAGAGACCTGGGTTCCTTCCTGACTACAGGTGCTGCCAAACGAGGATCCGACGTGAGGGAATCACTGAGAACTAAGGGGGACCTCAAGTGGAGTGGTGTGTGTTAAAATGAGATACCTGTAACTTTGTCGGCGCCCTTTATTAGGCGACTCTTTGCATACCTTGGCTATGCAAAAACAAAGAATTTCACTGTGGCGTGTCACTTGTGACAATAAAGTATCATTCATTCATTCATATCTGTACGGAGTTTGTACGTTCTCCCCGTGACTTCACAACAAGAGGAGTTGAGTATAGGAGCAAAGAGGTCCTTCTGCAGTTGTACAGGGCCCTAGTGAGACCGCACCTGGAGTAGTGTGTGCAGCTTTGGTCTCCAAATTTGAGGAAGGATATTCTTGCTATTGAGGGCGTGCAGCGTAGGTTTACTAGGTTAATTCCCAGAATGGCGGGACTGTCATATGTTGAAAGGCTGCAAATGGCGGCGCTGCCATAGCAGCTGCGGCTTACCTGCGGTCCATTTGTCTTTGTGTTTTTGTTGTTTTTTTGTCTTAATTGTAGTTGTGATGTCGTGTTTTTGTGTTTGTGTACTATGTGTGTATGTGGAAGGGAGGGGGGAACTGTAAAATTGTAAATAGGTGTCCCTTCCGATCGGAGACCCGACCTTTGTTTTCTGGGTGTTGTCTCCGTTCCTGCTGCGGCCTACCATCGGCCCAACTCCTGGAGCTGTCGGCCTCCAGGGCTCCGGTTCGCAGAGCCCGCGGACCGGACTTACCATCACCAGAGCCGGCCGTCTTCGGAGGCTGCGGGAGCAGCTGCGACTCGCCTTAGGCTCGGGCCGCGTGGATGCCGACATCAGGAGCTCCGGCAGTGGCAGCGTGTTCGCCCGCCCCGGATCGCGGGACTTGGGTCGCGGACATTTCACCGTCCGGCGTGGCCTAAGATAGGCCGCGGGATATTTCTCTGCTGGGCGGGGCTTCAATATCGGGAGCCACGACCGCCGCGACGTGCAGCAACAGCGGCAGCAGCAGCGTGTTCGCCCGCCCCGGATCGGACTTATCTTCGGCGGAGCCGGCCGTCTTCGGAGGCTGCGGGAGCGGCTGCGACTCGCCTTGGGCTTGGCCCGCTGCGAACCGTCCGGCGCGGCCTGCAACCACAACAACCTGACCGCGGGAGAGGACAGCAGGAGAAGGGAAAAGACATTGTGGCCTTCCATCACAGTGAGGAGAGGACTGGAGGGGACTCACTGTGATGGATGTTTTCTTGATGGATGTTTCTTTTGTGTGTTTTGGGGGTTGTGTAATTTTAATGCCTATTTTGATGCTTTTGTTGTTGGACTGTGGGTGACTGAATTTCGTCCAATTTGGATGACAATAAAGCTATCTTGAATCTTGAATCTTGAATCTTGAATCTTGACTGGAGCGACTAGGCTTGTATACACTGGAATTTAGAAGGATGAGAGGGGATCTTATCGAAACGTATAAGATTATTAAGGGGTTGGACACGTTGGAGGCAGGAAACATGTTCCCAATGTTGGGGGAGTCCAGAACAAGGGGCCACAGTTTAAGAATAAGGGGTAGGCCATTTAGAACGGAGATGGGGAAAAACGTTTTCAGTCAGAGAGTTGTGAATCTGTGGAATTCTCTGCCTCAGAGGGCAGTGGAGGCCAAGTCTCTGAATGCATTCAAGAGAGAGCTAGATAGAGCTCTTAAGGATAGCGGAATCAGGGGGTATGGGGAGAAGGCAGGAACGGGGTACTGATTGTGGATGATCAGCCATGATCACATTGAATGGTGGTGCTGGCTCAAAGTGCCAAATGGCCTACTCCTGCACCTATTGTCTATTGTCTATTGACTGCGTGGATTTTCTTTGGCTGCTCCGGTTTCCTCCTACATTCCAAAGTCGTGCAGGTTTGTAGGTTAATTGGCCCTAGTGTGTCGGATAGAATTAGTGTATGGGTGATCACTGGTCAGTACCGACTCGGTGGGTCAAAGGGCCTGTTTCCACACTATATCTGTGGTTCCCTTTGTCTCTCATACTGCTAACTCGCCCAAACTACTGTGAACTATCGGCTGATCAAGGTATCAGTGATTGCTGCATGCAACTCATAACTGATTGTGATTTGTAAAAGGGAACATCCAACAAATCGCAGGCCATTGAATGATTGAAAGATATAACATGGAATCGTGCCCTGTGGCTCGCCGAGTACACGCCGACCATCGATCGCCCATTCACAATGCTTCTATGTTATCTCACTTTTTGCATCCACTTCTTAGACACTAGGGGTAAATCACGGAGGCCATTGGCCTACAAGCCCGCACGTCTTCGGGATGTTGGAGGAAAACCGGAGCACCTGGAGGAAACCCACGTGGTCACAGGGAGATCGTGCAAACTCCACATAGACAGCACCCGAGGTCGGGATCGAACTCGTGTCTTTGGCGCTGTGAGACTGCAGCTCTACTGCTGTGCCACTGTACCAATGTTTTCTTTTTTTAGAGGTCTGTCCTTTGGGCGCGCCAAAAAACTACAACAAGCCATTTACTTTGTACAACGTCAAGTCAAGTCAAGTCAAGTCAATTTTATTTGTATAGCACATTTAAAAACAACCCACGTTGACCAAAGTGCTGTACATCTGATTAGGTTCCAATGGAAAAAAAAAAAGAAACATACAGTAGCACGCAAACAGTTCACAGCACCTCCTCAATGAGCCTCAAACGCTAGGGAGTAGAAATAGGTTTTGAGCCTGGACTTAAAGGAGTCGATGGAGGGGGCAGTTCTGATGGGGAGAGGGATGCTGTTCCACAGTCTAGGAGCTGCAACCGCAAAAGCGCGGTCACCCCTGAGCTTAAGCCTAGACCGCGGGATAGTGAGTAGCCCCAAGTCGGCCGACCTGAGGGACCTGGAGTTAGAGAGGGGGGTTAGAAGATTTTTGATGTAGGGGGGGGAGTGTCCATTTAGGGCTTTATACGTGAATAGGAGGAGCTTGAAGTTGATTCTGTACCGTACAGGGAGCCAGTGGAGAGAGGCCAGAATCGGGGTGATGTGGTCCCTTTTACGGGTACCCGTCAGGAGTCTCGCTGCGGCG
The DNA here is from genome assembly GCF_053455715.1 of Rhinoraja longicauda. NCBI lineage: Eukaryota > Metazoa > Chordata > Chondrichthyes > Rajiformes > Arhynchobatidae > Rhinoraja > Rhinoraja longicauda. The sequence goes on along the minus strand of NC_135956.1, from coordinate 17,070,592 downwards.
TTTTGGACCAGTTGCAGGCGGGACAGGGAAGATTGGCTGATCCCAGTGTATAGGGAGTTGCAGTAGTCTAGGCGGGAGGAAATGAAAGCGTGAATGATTTTTTCTGTGTCGTCGAATTGGAGGAAAGGTTTGATTTTAGCTATGGTTCGAAGTTGGAAGAAGCTGGCTTTTACCACAGCGTTGACTTGCTTATCAAATTTTAATGCAGAGTCAAATATCATGCCGAGGTTTTTGACATGCGGTTTGACTAGGCAGGATAGACTTCCAAGACTGCCTGTTATCAATTTGATGGAGTCGGGGGGGGCCGAATAGGATGACCTCAGACTTGCTCTCATTTAATTGGAGGAAGTTCTGTGCCATCCAACATTTTATGTCCTCAAGGCAGTGTGAGAGGCTGTTTAAATTTGACTGGTTGTTGGGTTTCAGGGGGAGGTAAAGCTGAGTGTCATCGGCATAGCAGTGGAAAGAAATGCCGTGCCTTTGAATGATTTGGCCAAGGGGGAGCATGTATAGAGAGAAGAGAATGGGGCCTAGGATGGAGCCTTGTGGAACTCCGCAGGAGAGGCTAGCTGGAGCAGAGGAATAACTGCCTATGTTGATGGCGAAACTCCTATCTTTGAGGTACGAAGCGAACCAGCTCAGGGAAGTGCCATCAATGCCAACCGCGTACCGGAGACGGTCAATAAGGATGGTGTGGTCCACTGTATCGAACGCTGCGCTGAGGTCGAGAAGGAGCAGGATTGCGCAGTCGCCGGTGTCGATGGCGAGAAGCAGGTCGTTGTGTACCTTCAACAAGGCAGACTCTGTGCTGTGGTGGGCTCTGAAACCTGACTGGAAACTTTCCAGGATGGTGTATTGGTGCAGGTAGGGCACTAATTGGTTTAGTAGGATTGTGCTAGTGTAGGGGATCGCTGGTCGGTGCGGACTTGGTGTGCCGAAAGGCTTGTTTCCACGCTGTATCGCTAAACAAAACAAAACAAAACAGATTAATCATAGGATACCGGAGGGTGTGATCAGAGATCAAGATGGTGGGGGGGGGGGGGGGGGGGGGTGGGTGGTTAGTACGTGAAGGTGTGAGATGATGTAGTAGTGTTATTTGGAATCAGGTCCTGCGTCAGAACATAGATGGCAGGCTAGGATTGCTAGTGTGTGGTGCTGGACGGATCACTGACTCAAAGACAAAAGGAAGATCAGGAGGTTGGGGATCTTGTAGTTATGGTAAGAAGTGAGAGAGTGGACGATGGAGCGTTTTGGGAGGGTAACATAACACAGGGATCATGTGGATGCACATAACTGAATATCTTCCTTTTTTAAAAAGATTATGGCCAAGGCAATTTGTGCTTGCCCAGTGTACCGGCCTATTTGCTTCTGGAAACGTCACCTATCCCTGCTCTCACGAGATGCTGTCTGACCCGTTGAGTTACTCCAGCTTTTTGCGTCTATCTTCGGTTTAAACCAGCATCTGCTGTTCCTTCCTACGTCAATCAATTTAAGATCTGTGTGATTCATTAGCAGTACTTGAGGAGAAAGAGAGGATTTCTCCCAGTGAAATGATCTGTATTTATTTAACGATCATTAAACATGTTATTCTTTCTGAGGAACCTTCTCATGAAACTCAACGTTGGATTGCTGCAGAAAATGGACCCTTGTTACTTGGCACAGAACAACCTCTTCAAATGGAAGTAGATGATTTATTATAAAGAAAGCAATTTTAACCTTCACCTGCCTGCTATGGCTTGGACTTTCTAACAGATAAGAGGAAGCAAGAATTAACTTGACCTGCCGCAAGATGTTTATTCTCGTTTGAGAAACACTTTTGGAAGTGCACAAGTTTAGTTTAGATTAGTTAAGTTTAAAGATACAGCGTGGAAACAGGCCCTTCAGCCCACCGAGTTCAGGCTGACCAGCGATCCCCGTATATTAACACTATGGGAGAGTGGGCCGAGAAGTGGCAGATGGAATATAGTGTAGCAAAATGTGGAGTCATACATTTTGGTAGTAGGAATAAAGGCATAGACTATTTTCTAAATGGGGTGAGAATCCAGAAATCGGAGGTGCAAAGGGACATGGGAGTGCTGGTGCAGGATTCCCAAAAAGTTAATCGGCAAGTCGAATCGGAAGTAAAGAAAGCAAATTCAATGCTAACATTTATTTCAAGAGGGCTTGTACACAAAAACAGTGATGTAATGCTGAGGCTCTATAAGGCGCTGGTAAGGCCGCATTTTGAATATTGTGAGCAATTGTGGGCACCATATCTGAGGACGGATGTGCTGGCTCTGGAGAGGGTCCAGTGGAGGTTTACAAGAATTATCCCAGGAATGAGCAGGTTAACCTATGATGAGCATTTGTCGGCACTGGGCCTGTACTCGCTGGAGTTTAGAAGAATGAGGGGGGTCCTCATTGAAACATACAGAATAGTGAAAGGCTTAGATAGAGTGGATGTGGAGAGGAAGTTTCCACTAGTGGGAGAGTCTAGGACTAGAGGTCATAGCCTCAGGATTAAAGGACGTTCCTTTAGGAAGAGGAGGGGAAATTTCTTCAGTCAGAGGGTGGTGAATCTGTGGAATTCTTTGCCACAGAAGGCTGTGGAGGCCACGTCAGTGGATATTTTTAAGGCAGAGATAGAGAGATTCTTGATTAGTAAGGGTGTCAGGGGTTATGGGGAGAAGGCAGGAGAATGGGGTTAGGAGAGGTAAATCAGGCATTATTGAATGGCAGAGTAGACTTGATGGGCTGAAAGGCCTAATTCTATTCCTATTCCTTATGACCTTATGACTATCCTACACACACGAGGGGCAATTTACAATTTTACCAAGCCAATTAATTAATACAAACCTGTACGTCTTTGGAGTGTGGGAGTAAACTGAAAATCCCAGAGAAAACCCACGCAGGTCATAGGGAGAACGTACAAATCCTGTACAGAAAAGTGCCCGTAGTCGGGATCGAACCTGGGGTTCTGGCGTTGTAAGGCAGCAACTCTACTGCTGCGCCACCGTGCGCCACTGTAACATAGTAGAACAATAGAACATAGTAGAACGAGTGTCAGGGGTCATGGGGAGAAGGCAGGAGAATGGGGTTAGGAGGGGGAGATAGAGCAGCCATGATTGAATGGCGGAGTAGACTTGATGGGCCGAATGGCCTAATTCTGCTCCTATCACTTATGGCCTGATGACCTTAATAGGTGGTGGCCCGAGGTCGGCCTAGAATATTTACCTCTCTTATCTTCCAGGGCATTACACCCCCAATCAAACACAAAGATCAATGATTGCCGTGATCTTGCTCACTGTACTCAGTGGCCAGACTGTCCATCCATAATCAGGGGCTGCATTGATCAGAATGCATGTTCATAAGTTTATCAGTGATAGGAGCAGAAATAGGCAATTTGGTCTATTAAGCCTACTCCACCATTCAATCATGGCTGATCTATCTCTCCGTCATCACCCCATTCTCCAGCCTTCTCCCCATAACCCCTTACACACGTTCTACTATGTTATAAGGTGGCCACAACCCCTGACACCCGTACTAATCAAGAATCTATCCATCTCTGCCTTAAAAATATCCATTGACTTGGCCTCCTCGGCGTTCTGTGACAATGAATTCCACAGATTCACCACCCCCTGACTAAAGAAATTCTTCCTCATCTCCTTCCTAAAGGAACGTCCTTTTATTCTGAGGCTATGACCTCCAGTCCTAGACTCTCCCATTGGTAGAAATATCTTCTCCGCATCCACTCTATCCATGCCTTTCACTATTCGGTATGTTTCAATGAGGTCCCCCCTCATCCTGCTGCACCTCACCATTTCTTTCAGTGCAATGGCTCCGTACAGATGGAGCCCACAATGGTTCATTGTATATGTGGGGAAGCTGATAATGAGTAATACAGTGAAAGTCAACAGGAAAAGGGCGGCGCGGTGGCACAGTGGTAGAGTTGCTGCCTTACAGCGAATGCAGCACCGGAGACTCAGGTTTGATCCTGACTACGGGCGCCGTCTGTACGGAGTTTGTACGTTCTCCCCGTGACTTTTCTCCGAGATCTTCGGTTTCCTCCCACATTCCAAAGACGTACAGGTATGTAGGTTAATTGGCTGGGCAAATGTATAAATTGTCCCTAGTGGGGTGTAGGATAGTGTTAGTGTGCGGGGATCGCTGGGCTGCGCGGACCCGGTGGGCCGAAGGGCCTGTTTTTGCACTGTATCTCTAAATCTAAAAAATCTAAAACAGTGTACTATGTGTGATGACTTGAGGGATGGAGAGGGAGCCAAAGCAAGGGTTACTTGAAGTTAGAGAAATCAAATTCATACCACTGGGCTGTAAGCTGCCCAAGTGAAATATGAGGTGCTGTTCCTCCAATTTGCGTTTGGCCTCACTCTGACAGTGGAAGAGGCCCAGGACTGAAAGGTCAGTATTAGAATGGGAGGGGGAGTTAAAGTGTTTGGCGACCAGGAGATTGCATAGTTGGCCTACTGAGCGAAGTTATTCAGCGAAACGATCGCCCAGTCTACTTGCCAGCATCACCTGTTGGATATTCATTCAAATTGTTAACTTGCACAAGCTAAAAGAGAATTATTACAGATTGGTCCATATTTACTGGATTCCTTTCACTATAGTCAGCAGATCAGTCACTCAGATTACCCAACATTGATTTTATTACGATTTTTAATAAAAATCTGCATCTGCCAAAGACGGCCTGTGGATTCATTGGTTCTGGCATCCATGCTCTTTTCAACAGGTGGCACAGCAGTAGAGTTGCTGCCTTACAGCACGTATAGCTTCAGAGACCCGGGTTCAATCCCGACTACAGGTACTGTCTGTACGGAATTTATACGTTCTCCCCGAGATCTTCGGTTTCCTCCCACACTCCAAATACGTATAGGTTTGTTGGTTAATTGGTTTGGTATAAATGTAAATTGTCCCTTGTGTGTGTCGGATAGTGTTCGTGCGCAGGGATCGTTGGTCGGTGCGGACTCGGTGGGCCGAATTACTGTAACTCTAAACTAAACTGAACAAAGTAAACATTTCTAACCACAATTTCCCCTACAAATGACCCCTCGGAAAGTATTCCCTCCTTGGAGAAACCAAGAATGACATGAACTTACAAAATATATAGAAATATCATCCTAGCTGCCCTCTAATTTCCTTTCAAATGAAATGATTGGAAATTAATTACAGGATTTATTTCTCTTTCTTGAAGCATTAATAGAGATAAAATGGCTTAGGAAAAAAAACCATGGCAACTTTAATTTAACCTACAAACTGAGTTAGCATTAAATTATTTATATCCAGGGAATACATTATTCCATCATGCTCCTCAATTAGGATTTTTCATTATGCTTTTCACAGTCTTAAATTATCTGCTCTGAAATATGTTCATTTTCATATAAATAATTAAAGTTAAATACACCATCGTGAGAATATTAATGACATCTTTATACTTTAAAAGGAATATTTTAGACAACTAGTTAAAAGGCTTAAAAGTAAAGGATTTGTCAATTCTTAAAATTGCACGACTTCAAATATTGTGTTGGGGACAGTCCTGGATTATCACCTCAATGGAAAGTACCTGCATAAGAGTGAAGTGAACAGAGGGATAGACACAAAATGATGGAGTAACTCAGCGGGTCAGGCAGCATCTCTGGAGAAAAGGAATAGGTGACGTTTTGCGATGAGACCCTTCTTCAGATTGAGAGTCAGGGGAGAGGGAAACTAGAGGTATGAAAAGGTGCTGGCACCGATGACTCAGGAAAAGTGGAGCCCTCAATGGTCCATTGTTGGCTGTGGAAGAGGTGATAACGAAGGGGTACGAACAGTAAAGCTAGCAAGCCGATTAGGGTCGGGGAGGGATGGAGAGAGAGAGGATGCAAGTTTTTGTCCCCTGACCCGAGAAAAGGACATCATAACATTGGATGAGCCCAAATGAGATTCACCAGACTAATTGCTGAGATGTATGTATATAGAGTCATAGAGTCATTGAGTGATACAGTGTGGAAACAGGCCCTTCGGCCCAACCTGCCCACACTGGCCAACATGTCCCAGCTACACTAGTCCCACATGCCAGTCTTTGGTCCATATCCCTCCAAATTCATATGTATATAAATGTGTGTGTATGTATATATATATAAACACACTGAATTTTTTTTCTCTCTCATTTATTATATCGTTCACAGTGTCTTTGTTTACATATTCTGTTTGTGCTACGGCAAGTAAGAATTTCATCGTTCTTTCTGGGACATATGACAATAAAACACTCTTGACTCTTGAGATGAGAGGGTGCCCAATCAAGAGAAGATGCACAGTTTGGGGCTGCATTCTTTGGAGTTGTAAAAAACGAGGGATGATCTTATTGACAAAGTGCAAGATCTGAAGGGGGCAAGACAGGGTGGTTAATCTGTGGAATCTCCGGGCCTGAGATGTTTTTTATCCTCCAACAACCAAAACCATCTTTAGCAATTCCCCACTTTATCATTCAGTAATCTCTTCTCGTGTTATGACAAGGCACATTACCATTTTCAAGGCTTATTAAAACCCTTCCTCCCCTCCAACAATATCTACCTTTCACTTGACTAGGAGTAAAGAGGTTCTTCTGCAGTTGTATAGGGCCCTGGTTAGACCACATCTGGAGTATTGTGTACAGTTTTGGTCTCCTAATTTGAGGAAGGACATCCTTATAATTGAGGCGGTGCAACGTTGGTTCACGAGATTGATCCCTGGGATGGCGGGACTGTCATATGAGGAAAGATTGAAAAGAGTAGGCTTGTGTTCACTGGAGTTTAGAAGGATGAGAGGGGATCTTATAGAAACATATAAAATTATAAAAGGACTGGACAAGCTAGATGCAGGAAAAATGTTCCCAATGTTGGGTGAGTCCAGAACCAGGGGCCACAGTCTTAGAATAAAGGGGATGCCATTTAAAACTGAGGTGAGAAGGGACTTTTTCACCAAGAGAGTTGTGAATTTGTGGAATTCTCTGCCACAGAGAGCAGTGGAAGCCAAATCACTGGATGGATTTAAGAGAGAGTTGGATTGAGCTCTAGGGGCTAGTGGAATCGAGGGATATGGGGAGAAGGCAGGCACGGGTTATTGATTGTGGACGATCAGCCATGATCACAATGAATGGCGGTGCTGGCTCGAAGGGCCAAATGGCCTCCTCCTGCACCTATTCTCTATGTTTCTATGTTTCTATGACAGGCTTTGTCCTACCCAAGCCTCTTTTTCCAGCTTCCTCCCCTCCCTATTCCAATGTGTGAAGAAGGGTCCCAACCCAAAATGTCTCCTATTCATGTCCTCCAGAGATGCTGCCAGACTCACAGAGTCACTCCACCATTTTGTTTTTCTTAATCTGGTATCTGCGGTCCCTTAAATCTACTCTCTTTGACCCCAACTAGTTCAGGATTCACCCCTCAATTCCCATTGACTTTCATGTTACCTAACTATCCGACCCTACGTTAGGTCAAATGCTGCCTCAATGACAGATTTTGCTGCTCTCACCTCAAAACTCTGGTATTTTGCCCATATTTTGACAATGTTTACAACTTAGCAGCCAAGTGAAACCAACTGAACAGCAGTGAGGAGATGATTTATGGGATCGTCATTAGTATAATCCATGCCCTTGTTATATGGCACAAGTTTGGAATTGGATCAAAAGCTCTCCTTTTTGCTTGGACGTGCACAAGGATAACTAAAAACAATCAATAACTTTGTCATTCAAGACAGAACAGCCTGCTTGTTTGTTCAGTGGTTCAACGGTGGTTTATTTGTCACTAATGCAACTGCACAGTGAAATTCTTTTGCGTATGTTACACATGCGGGCGCTGCCATTAATCAAAGTCCAAAGTCTGGACAGCCCGCGCGCTCGGTCTACTGGAGCAGTTCCCGTGAGACAACGTCCCTCTCCTCTCTTCTCCTCGCCCGGCCATCTTTGTTTGCCGGGAGCGCCGACCTTGAAGGTGCTGGAGGCTTTACCACAGGTTCACCCTCCTACCGGCCATTGCTCCACGCGAACGACGTCTCCAGGTCCCTGCTGGTTCTGCTTGTCTACCGAGCCTTCAGTGGGGGGGTTCCCGGTCCCGCCGATAAATGAGCCTTAGGGCAAGGTCCTGCCGACCGATGAGCCGTCCAGGCAGGCACCTCACAAAGGCCTCAGTCATCCTCTCTCCCCTCTAAGTGCTCACTCCTTTTGCCCCTGTACACCATGACTGCACCAGCTGAAAAATGCACGCATGTCATTCACTAAGGCTTGTCCAGCCTCACGGTTTTCACCATCAAGGCAGCCGCCCAGCATCATGTGTGGGAATCCCAATGCCTGCAGGCTTCTCTCCAAGTCACACACTATCCTGACTTGAATACACTTTGGATTTAGATTCAATTGTCATTAAATCAAAATTCTGGAACTCACTACTCAAAAGGGGTTGAGATGGCAACTTCAGAGGGACAAAGGTCTTTCGAGAAATTGTTTCAGCACAACCTTTACTTTAGACTTACCGCGTGGAAACTGGCCCCTCGGACCGCCGAGACTGCGTCGAGCAGCGGTCACCATGTAGACTGCCATTATCCTACGCACCATGGACAATTTACAATTTACAGAAGCCAACTAACCTACAGACCTGCATGTCCTTGGAGAGTGGGAGGAAACTGGAGCACCCGGAGAAAACCCATGTGGTCACATGGAGAACGTACAAACTCCGTATAGACTGCACCCATAGCAGGATTGAACCATGTCTCTGGCGCTGCAAGGCAGCAACTCTACCGCTGCGTCACTGTGCCGCCCAGTCAGATTACACATTGCTGGCAACCTTCAACACAAAGATCCTGAGGAGGCAATTGTCATTCTGGGAGGTATCAAAGTCATCCTCAATGTTCAGATGTGGCTCTGTCCCACCATTCTGATTAGACAAGGGTGACGGAGATGGATTGTGTCCAATCTTTCCCCTGCAGCTTTCCCAGTTGAGATCAGTTAACTCAATGTCTCCAGGATCAGACAGGGGGGAATAGTAAAAGATCCTAAGACATAAGAGCAGAATTAGGCCATTTGGCCCATCGAGTCTGCTCCGTCATTCAATCATGGCTGATCTACATTTCCCTCTCATAACCTTTGATGCGCTTACTAATCAAGAACCTATCCTTCTCCACTTTAAAAATACCCATTGACTTGGCCTCCTCAGCTATCTGTGTAAATGAATTCCACAGATTAACCACCCTCTGGCTAAATAAATTCTTCCCATCTTCATTCTAAATGTACATCCATTTATTCTGATTGACCTCTGGTCCGAGACTCTCCCTCTACTGGAAACATCTTGTATAGCTTTGTGGCACATCAGTTGATGCATTCACTCACCCACTCACTGTGAAGTCTAAATGTGCAGTGCTGAATACTAGATTCTCCTCAATCTGTGTTAATTTTTAAACTCTGAACATTTAGATACAAGGCTGATTTGTTTGAAACATCAACAGTGTTACTGCTGTAATCCATACAGATGGGTTCTGAAATACTGAACACAACAACAGCTTTTCACTGTACCTCGGTACATGTAAACTAAACTAAACAAAATAATAAAGTGAATTAGACAGGGCAGCACGGTAGAGCTACTGCCTTCTGTTGTACTTCGTGGTCCGGTATCTGTTGTACCTTTGTTGAGATTCTGGACGGACCACAATTACACGTGTTTAAAAGGTTATAATGCTGGAGCTTAAATCCAGGCTGTTTATTCCAAGGCCACCTGGAACCAGAGTGGCCACCTAATCACCTCATTCTCTTATATAGACATTACTACACAGGCAAACAAAGTAGTCCTTGTGATACAACAAAGTAGTCCTTGCAATATCACAACACCTTCCAGTGCCAGAGACCCGGGTTTGTTCCTGTCTACGGGTGCTGTCTGTGCGGAGTTTGTACGTTCTCCCCGTGACCTGCAAGGGTTTTTTCCTGAGATTTTAGGTTTCCCCACACACTCCAAAGACGGTCCTACCCCTACTTCTCACAGATGCTGCCTGATCTTCTGAATATTTCCAACATTTTCACTTTTCATTTCAGATTTCCACTATCTAGTGTTTCTTAAATATTTTCACATATCCAATATGCATCATAAACGCAATTAAAAAGTCATTCGTCATCAAAGATTACACGAGCACACTCCAAGTGACAACATATATTTTAATTCAGGTATCAGTTTCAGCAAAGAGCAAATTCCATTTTAGGAGATGGGATACTGACATCTTGTGGTCTAAAATGGAAACTGCTTATAGCAGCCATATCCTTGGCCTCAAAATACATTCATCAAGTAGAAACTTCAGGGAGATGGAAGAAATCATTGAAACTATTGAACCACAGTCATATAAAATACAACATGGTCGCTTCTACAGTCTAAGTTTCAAAAAGCAAGCATATTGGCAAAAACCAAACCCTAAAGCAGTTTTATACAGTCCCCTCACTTTTCTCTTCTTTCCTCTCTCCCTTCTCCTCTGTCCTCTCCCTTCAGTTTAGTTTCAGAGATACAGCACAGAAACAGGACCTTCGGCCCACCGGGTTCGCACCGACCAGCATTCCCCGCATGTTAACACTATCCTACACTAAGGGACAGTTTTTACATTTATACCAAGCCAATTAACCTACAAACCTGTACGTCTTTGGAGTGTGGGAGGAAACCGAAGATCTCGGAGACACCCCATGTACAGAATACAGAATACCTTTATTGTCATTCGAACTGAACGAAAATCATTTGCCAGCAGTCACAACAGCACAGAGCAAAAAAAGAACACAAGACACACAACCCCAACACAAACATCCATCACAGTGACTCCTCCAAACATCCCCTCACTGTGATGGAAGGCAATAAACTTCTCTATCACAGGGAGTCACAGGGTCACAGGGAGAACGTACAATCTCCATACAGACAAGCAACCGTAGTCAGAATTGAACCCGGGTCTCTGGAGCTGTAAGGCAGCAACTGTGCCTGTGCCTTCCCCCTTCTCCCTTCCCCCTTCCCCCTTCCCCCTTCCCCCTTCCCCCTTCCCCCTTCCCCCTTCCCCCTTCCCCTTCCCCCTTCCCCCTTCCCCTTCCCCTTCCCCCTTCCCCCTTCCCCTTCCCCCTTCCCCCTTCCCCCTTCCCCCTCCTCCTTCCCCCTCCCTCTCCCTCTCCCTCTCTTTTATATTTCACTCCTCGCCTTATCTAACACCCTTGTCTCTGTTTCATCTCTAGCCTTTGCGACTTATTCCACCCATCTGCCAATTAACCCCACCGCCCCCTCTCATCTGTATCCACCTATCACTTGCAGGCTTTATCCTGCCCCCACCTCTCTTCCAACTCCCTCCTCCCTATAATCAGTTTGAAGAGTCCCAACTCGAAATGCAACCTGTCCATTCCCTCGACAGACGCTGCCTGACCCACTGAATTACTCCAGTATTTTGTTTATACAGACTTGCATTAGTTTATTTATGCCATTATTACTGACCAATATTTTTTCACAACCTTTGTTATTTCATAAAATAATCAGTAAAAATAAAGCTGCACCTTTTACAAATAACTTCCTCACACACCAACGTCTGTTTAAACTAGTACTGTATAACCATTTCAGAAAATACACACTTCAGCTGCAATTAAGATCACTGATGCAGTTAAAGTTTCCAATAAATGTTAAACAACAACTCAAGGAGAAGCTTTAGACACAAAATAACTGGAGTAACTCAGCGAGTCAGGCAGCATCTCTGGAGAGAAGGAATAGATTAAAAGAAGGGTCTTGACCTGAAAGGTTACCTATTCCTTCTCTCCAGATATGACCCGCTGAGTTAATCCAGCATTTTGTGCCTTTCATCGGTGTAAACCAGCATCTGCAGTTCCTTCCTAAAATGGAAGAAAAATGGTTTAATAAATTGAAATGACTGACATTCACCTTATTCTCAGAGTCCACTCCAGCATTTCAAGGAATGGGAGGTACAGTATTTGTGCGTGATTTATTTTAACATGGAGTAGCTGTTGCCCACTGAAGGTCTTGACAGAACAAGGAGTTGGTCACACGCACATATACAAGGACACAAACACAGAGGACTGGACATTTTAGCTGCATACAGGCACCGTCTGACTATGTACTCACGGAACACAAATGCATGTTCCCTCAATCAGGGAATTTCCTGTCTTAGGAAAAAAAACTGCAGATGCTGGTTTAAGTCAAAGGTAGACACAAAATACTGGAATAACTCAGCGGGTCAGGCAGCATCTCAGGAGAGAGTTTCCTGTTTATTCTCTTATTCCAATTTCCTATCTTATTCCCTTTGTCTCCCCTTCCCTCAACTCTCTCTCTCTCTCTCATTACTCCTCCTTTAGACCCTCCCTCCCCCTCATCCTTTACTTATCTTTCCCCCCCTCCCCCATCCCCACCCCCATCCCTCTCATCCCCCGAAGGCCAGAGACTGTGACGACGAAGGACTCGATGGGCGAGGAGCGAGGCCAGGAGGAGAGGAGAGGAGAGGAGAGAGGGAACCGAAGCCTGGCCTAGCGTGCCCGCGAGGTTGGCGCCCCCACCCCCAGGGAACAATGGTGGAAGGGAGAGGAGAGGGGCGTCGGTTCGCTGGTCGATCCAAGGGAAGGCAACGGCTGGAGGCCCTGCAGCAGCCTGGATCGGACACCGTTTATAACAACTAGAGTGGGGACTGGATATTGAAAATGGCGCCCAAACATGGTGCCTCTTGTATGCAGGATCAGTGGATTTCTGTGCAAATTGTTAATCAGGGATGTGCTTGGGTATGGCAATACTCTACTGAACTGTCTGTAAGAAAATAATTCCACTGTGATGTGTGACAATAAAAGCACCATTGAGCCATTGATAGATAATAATGTTAACATTCTTACCTTAAAATTGTTTTTATTCTTCTCAATGCATTGAAAGATTCGATTTTGTAGAACAACTTCCATTCAAAAGACAATTCAAAGAGATTCTCCTTTTTCACATTTACATGTTAAGCAGTTATAATTGCAACATAATGTAAAATTTGATTTGCCTTTTCTCCTTTATAGTATCATAAGAAAAATTAAATTATGTCAAGAACAACAGTATGAATTAAAGTATTCAGTATAGTTCAATATCATCAGGTCATAAGTGATAGGAATAGAATTAGACCATTCAGCCCATCAAGTCTACTCCGCCATTCAATCATGGCTGATCTATCTCTCCCTCCTAACCCCATTCTCCTGCCTTCTCCCCATAACCTCTGACACCTGTACTAATCAAAAATCTATCTTTCTCTGCCTTAACAACATCCACTGACTTGGCCTCCACAGCCTTCTGTGGTACGATTAGCCTTTTATCCTTTATTGTATCATAAGAAAAAATAAATAATGTCAAGAATAACTGTATGAATTAAAGTATTGAGTACAATCAAAAGGGACTACATTTTAACTATTAATACAATACGTGTATAACTGCGTGCATTGGCAAAGAATTTGCACAGTCAATACTTTGTTATGCTCACCAGCATTACAGTGTAAAACTGACAGCAATTTGTGGCAACTTCTTATGCGCATCGCAATGCATAAGTGTCAAAGTTACGGTCGGTATTGTTCTTCCTCTCACTGGTTGTGCCATCAACACAACGATTTAGCAAACTAATCTTGCACTGAGACAGACTGCATATGTTGAATATCTAACTCAGTTTTTAACGGCAGAACAATTCCTGTGTCATCGTAAGGTTTAGTTGATAAGGACGGAGTGCGTTTCCTTCTAGTCCATAATAAAATTCAGGGGGAAGAGTATAGAATAGTTTGGAAATATCAAAAACTAACGGGCACAGCTTTAAGGTGAGTGGGGCAAAGTTTAACAGAGATGTGCGGGAAAGATCAGCCATGATCACATTGAATGGCGGTGCTGGCTCGAAGAATGGCCTCCTCCTGCACCTATTGTCTATTGTCTAAGTTTTTTTACAGTGTGGTGAGTGCCTGGAACACGCTGCCAGGGGTGGTGGTGGTGGACACAGATACGGACGGTAGTACGGTGTTTAGTACAGGTGTCAGGGGTTATGCGGAGAAGGCAGGAGGGTGCAGTTGAGGGGGAGAGATGGATCAGCCATGATTGAATGGTGGAGTAGACCTGATGGACCGAATGGCCCAATTCTGCTCCTATCACTTATGAACTTACGATAGTGACCTTTAACAAAATTTTGGATAAGCACATGGAAATACAGAGGATGGAGAGATATGGATTATGTGCAAGCAGGTAAGGGTTGGTTTTGGCATCATGTTCAGCACAGACTGTGACCTGTTCCTGTGCAGTACTGTTCTATGTTCTACGTTCTAATAATAAAACATTTTTATGACTATATTTCATCTTTTTCCTCAATCCTTTCTGGATGTCCCAATCTTAATCCGTTTTTGCATGAGCATTGACTCATTGTCCATGTTTTATACTTCCCAATTTGCAGCCTGTAAGAATTCCCCGATCTTCTTCGATTGTTCAACCTACTTCACTGTTTCTGGCTGGCAGAGATCCCCCAAGGTCAGGCAGTATCTGTGGAGAGAGAACAAGGGTTATAAGAAAATAACTGCAGATGCTGGTACAAATCGATTTATTCACAAAATGCTGGAGTAACTCAGCAGGTCAGGCAGCATCTCGGGAGAGAAGGAATGGGTGACGTTTCGGGTCGAGACCCTTCTTCAGAACAAGGGTTATTGTTTCAAGTCTCCTCATCTAAGATGGTAAATCTCTCTATTATCTTACACTTTCCCCAATTTTGATGTAAGCTCGGTAACTTAAAATTGATTTTGCTTCTCTCTTCATAGATGGTCTAGGATTCTGCATTCAATGTATTCCAGCATTTTTATTTTTCTATGGATATGGGATATGGATCACGTGCAGGCAGATGAGATTAGTTTATCTTGGAGTCATGTTCGGCACGGACATTGTAGACTGAAGGGCCTGCTCCTTTTCAATGTTCTATGTTTATAGCCAGACTCAAAATTGCATCAGAATAGAGAAAAGTAGAGTTAACATTCGCGTTAGGGTTAATGTTAGAGTTGGCATTAAAATTAGTGTCGTACATCACAGAAGCAGGCGTTTCGGCCCACGTGTCCATGCCCTTCATCAACCACCCATCTATCTACACTAATCCTACATTTCATTCTCCCCACATTCTCATCAACTCCCTCAAAATTCTACCTCTCACTCATACTCTTTGGGCAAGTTACGGCCGCGAATTAATCTACCGACCCGCACGTCTTATTTTGGGGATGTGAGAGGAAACTGGTGTACCTGGAGGATCCCATGCCATCACAGGGAGAGCATGCAAACTCCACACAGTCAACGCCTAAGATCAGGATCAAACGCAGGTCTACAACCCTACGAGGCAGCAACTCTACCGCCTGTGCTATTGTGCCACCCCAAATTGGTAACATGGTTCCCACTAAATCTTAATGGACATCTTTTCTTAAAGCCAGAAGCAAGCATTGTCCCTTAATTTTGACTGTGAGACCTGGACCAAGTTTAGTTTAGTTTAGTTTAGTTTAGTTTAGTTTAGTTTAGTTTAGTTTAGTTTAGTTTAGTTTAGTTTAGTTTAGTTTAGTTTAGTTTAGTTTAGTTTAGTTTAGTTTAGTTTAGTTTAGTTTAGTTTAGTTTAGTTTAGTTTAGTTTAGTTTAGTTTAGTTTAGTTTAGTTTAGAGATACAGCGCAGAAATGGGCCCTTTGGCCCACCAAATCTGCACCGACCAGCAACCCCCACACATTAACACTATCCTACACACCCTAGAGAGAATTTACCTACAAACCATTCCAATTAACCTACAAACCTGTACGTCTTTGGAGTGTGGGAGGAAACCGAAGATGTCGGAGAAAACCCACACAGTCACGGGGAGAACGTACAAACTCTGTACAGGCAGCAGCCATAGTCAGGATCGAATCTGGATCTCTGGCGCTGTAAGCGCTGTTAGGCAGCAACTCTACTGCTGGGCCACTGTGCCGCCCTAGAATATATATATGTATATTTGATACACGTTTACCGTGCTGACCCCAATGTGTGTTTTGAGTGATTATTGTCCTTCAGTTCTTCTTTTCCTGCTGCTCAACACATCCCGAAGTCTTCAGAGGGGAACCCTTTTTTGCTTTTCTCTTCCGTCTTTGTTTTTTCTCTTGGGTATACTGCTGCACAGCCTGCAGTACAGCCTTTTCCACAATCTGCTTACTGATAATCTGCAACTCTTCTTCCTGTGGCACATTCTCAGGCTTATCACCTGCTGAGAGATTGCAATCTTCGGTAAATCCATTTTTATCTACCCATTTTTATCTAAAGGTTTCTTTATTTTACACATTTTTTTCCCATTCATGTTTAATCTTTCCGCTGGCTGTGATAATTTTCACGCATCAGTTTCTATCTCAACAATTACAATGGATGAAATTTAAGTTAGTGTTTCATAACAGTATTCAATTATATTGTCATGTTGCACGAACAATCCTCCTTTTTCTTGTCGCACTACATGCTTACAACCAAGAGAAACAATGACATCTCCCGAGGGTCTCGACCCCAAACGTCACCAGTACATGTTCTCCAGAGATGCTGCCTGACCCCCTGAGTTACTCCAGCATTTTGTGTCTTTTAAGGAAATCTCCTAGCTCCATTTCCTATTGACTCAGGTGGAGGGGAGATCAGATGAATGGAAAAGTCCATGTTCATTAGTCATACGAGCAGAATTAGGCCATTCAGCCCATCAAGTCTACTCCACCATTCAATCATGGCTGATCTATCTTTCCCTTTCAACCCCCATTCTTCTGCCTTCTCCCCATAACCCCTGACACCCGTACTAATCAAGAATCTGCCAAACTCCGCCTTAAAAATACCCATTGACTTGGCCTCCACAACTGTCTGTGGCAATGACTTCCAAAGATTCACCACCACCTGACGAAATAAATTCTTCTTTCTGAAGGTACGTCCTTTTATTCTCAGGCTACGACCTCTGGTCCTAGACTCTCCCACTAGTGGAAACCTTCTCTTCACATTCACTATTCGGTGAGTTTCAATGAGGTCTCCCATCATCCTTCTAAACTCCAGCGAGTACAATAGACAATAGACAATAGACAATAGGTGCAGGAGGAGGCCATTCGGCCCTTCGAGCCAGTACAGGCCCTGTGCCCTCAAACACTCATCATATCTCTGGATACAGTCACAGAGGGCATTCTGAGTTATGTTACATTGTACAGAAGAACACATTCAGAGGAGCTAAATAAATATATAGTTGTATGTAAAATCGTCCACTCACAAGCACATAATTTCTCTCCTTAATATGGCATTTCGTAAATGTGCGTGTGTGCTAAGTCATGCACTCTTTGGCCATAATAAATTCCATACAAATTCAAAGGTGGACACAAAATGCTGGAGTACCTCAGCGGGACAGGCAGCATCTCTGGAGAGAAGGAATGGGTGACGTTTCGGGTCGAGACCCTTCTTCAGACTTCCATACAGATTCACATGGCTTTTACCTACTCACAATGTAATTCCAGATTGGGGTGTCAAAGATAGAGGGGTAATATTTGCATGTCCTTTATTATCAGAATATTTTTGTTATGCTACTTGCCCAGAAAAGAAACACTGTAATGATTTTTAACACGCACTAAGGCAGGCAAGCTGATGTTACCGTAATCATTCTATATAACAATCCACCCATTTATTTCCAAATGAGCAAGAAAGAAACATTTAATCGTCCCAAAATGTGCACTTATGTTGAATTATTTTGTGCACTTATGTTGAATTATTTTGGTGAATAATCGACCACAATGGAAATGCGGAAGCCATTTTGCAAATAGCAAGACTGCAGAGGCAATAATGAGAAAAATGATTCCTTCGGCTCTTGTGTTAATGTACCGTATCTCACAACCTCAGATGTCCCAAAGCAATTTGCAACCGATGAAGCACCTTGAAAGTGTATTGCTTTTACTCTAGCTATTGTTATTGTTATTATTGGCGGTACAGTGGCGCAGCGGTAGAGTTGCTGCCTTACAGCGCAAGGGACCCAGGTTCGATCCTGACCTCGGGTGCTTGTCTGTATGGAGTTTATACGTTCTCCCCGTGACCTGCGTGGGTTTTCTCTGGGATCTCGGTTTCTTCCCACACTCCAAAGACGTTCAGGTTGTAGGTTAATTGAACGAAAGAAATGCATAAAGCAACGATGATCAAGGAAAGGTGGAGCCCACAATGGTCCATTGTTTGCTGTGGGGTAAGTGATAACAGGTTATAGAGACAGTGAAACTCAACAGGATGACAGTGAAACGTACGATGACTAGGGTGGGAGAGGCACGGATTGAGAGAGGATGCAAAGGTTATTTGAAGTTAGAGAAATCAATACTCATATTGTCGGATTATAAGGTGCCCAAGCGAAATATGAGGTGCTGTTCCTCCAATTTGCATTTGGCCTCACTTGGCAATGGAGGAGGACCAGGACAGAAAGGTCAGTGTGGAAATGGGAAGGAGGGTTCAATTCTGACTACGGGTGCTGTCTGTATAGAGTTTGTATGTTCTTCCTGTGACCGTGTGGGTTTTCTCCAGGTGCTCCAGTTTCCTCCCACACTCCAAGGACCTACAGGTTTGTCGGTTAGTTGGCTTCTGCAAATTGTAAATTATCCCTAGTGTGTAGGATAGTGCTAGTGTATAGGGTGATCGCTGGTCGGCATGAACTCGGTGGGCCGAAGGATGCTTCCACACATCATCTCTAAAGTCTAAAAATCTAAAAAAGTCTAAAGTGAAATTCACTTTACAGTTGCGATTGTCAAACAACTCCACCACAGAATCTGTTTTAATCTTCAGACAGACTCAAGAAATTTGGTCTCCAAATTTGAGGAAGGATATTCCTGCTATTGAGGGCGTGCAGCGTAGGTTCACTAGGTTAATTCCCGGAATGGCGGGACTGTCGTATGTTGAAAGGCTGGAGCGATTGGGCTTGTATACACTGGAATTTAGAAGGATGAGGGGGGATCTTATTGAAACATATAAGATAATTAGGGGATTGGACACATTAGAGGCAGGAAACATGTTCCCAATGTTGGGGGAGTCCAGAACAAGGGGCCACTGTTTAAGAATAAGGGGTAGGCTATTTAGAACGGAGATGAGGAAGAACTTTTTCAGTCAGAGAGTGGTGAAGGTGTGGAATTCTCTGCCTCAGAAGGCAGTGGAGGCCAGTTCGTTGGATGCTTTCAAGAGAGAGCTGGATAGAGCTCTTAAGGATAGCGGAGTGAGGGGGTATGGGGAGAAGGCAGGAACGGGGTACTGATTGAGAGTGATCAGCCATGATCGCATTGAATGGCGGTGCTGGCTCGAAGGGCTGATTGGCCTACTCCTGCACTTATTGTCTATTGTCTATTGTCTATAATAACATTAACAAATAAAGCTCTGTTGAACTGTTGAACTGTTGAACATTTATATATTTTTAATCTATTTTATCACAGAATATTTGCTAGTGTGCAAACACATTTAAACAGCTGCCACCTAATGCAAGACTATGCAATGTGTTTTTATTACATGTTATAACACCTATCTTTAGATTTGTGTGATCACAGCCCATTTGTAAAGATTTATTACTGTACAATAGGATTTCCAAACCTACAGGATTATCCCAGAATCTCCAAAAAAAAATCTAAAACTGTTGTGGACAATTCAGGATAGAACCATAGGGCTATTAGATTTTTAAAAATCTATTTATTAATTCTAAAATATTAGCTATGATGATTTTCTTACTTATGTAAATATGTAACAGTAGCAATTCTTTGTGCGTAGGAAAGAACTGCAGGTGCTGGTCTCCACTGAGACACAAAAAACCTGGAATAACTCGACGGATCAGGCAGCATCTCTGGAGGAAAGGAATAGGTGTCGTTTCGGGTCGAGACCCTTCATGAGTCTGAAGAAGGGTCTCGACCCAAAATGTCACCTATTCCTTTTCTCCAGAGATGCAGCCTGACCCACTCCAGCTTTTTGTGTCTATCTTTAGTAGCAATTCTTTGTTGTCTAATAAAGCATCTCGTCATGTTCTAATCAGTCTGGTAGAATGACACACCACAATGTCAGATGCATTTGTTTCTGGATATGGGCCAAATGTAAACAGGAAGGTATGTGATGAAATGTTCTGAAATACTTCCAGAAAGAGCCATAAAAAATAAGAGATTGGTTTATTCAAGACTTTTTTTTGTTGCTATAATTGCAGCAAAGTTCATAAACCACAAAATAAAAATATAATTGAACAATTAACTTTGATTCAGAAGTACTGTATCAGAACAAATTTAGTCATTAATTTATTCAATCAAGGCACCAAACCATTTAAAATGAATGTGAATGCATTTCATAAACATGCATTAAACATGTGGATATTGATATTTGTACCGCATAATTTATACATCAATAGTTTTGTTATCAATATTCACAAAATGCTGAACTTTGCTTCATTTCACTTAATTTAATTTCAATTGCATGTCAAAAATTCAAATGCATGTGATGCAAAATGCAAAATCAAGATCCAGAATTGCCATATTGATAGAAATATCAAAGTTAGTTCGGGTAAATGGGTTGCAATCACTCACTACACTCATAAAATATTATTTGCACTATCTGTAAACTAGTTTTTAAGATAACCAGCACAATATAAATTATAAATCACTAAGTGAAACAGGATCTACATTAGAATGCTTTGTCGCCATTAAATTGTTTACACAAACGTTATATAGATAGGAGTATCTATTAGTCATGTAATTTTTTGTAATATTCCCCGGTCTAAACTTTTTTGAAAATATTTAAAGATCAGTAACAACTGGAGAGAAACAGTGGCATTGCAAGCCAAAGTAGTAGAGAAAATAAATGTTTTCGCAAAATCCTTAAGATGACAATAGGTGTAAATGTGTAGCACACTAAATATGACATCAGTCAAAAACAAAGGAATCCAAGCAGACAATTTATTTTAAAAAATAATTTAAATCCCATTGCTTTAAGAGCGCATAAAGAAAGGAGCACCTAAGCTGTGGTGGGAACATAGTGTACTTGGTTGCTGGTGGAAGCAGATGCAAACAAATGTAGCAAGGCAAGTCATTCAAGGTTGAGTAATTACTCAAGTATTAACAATAAGGTCAACACCTCCAACAGTGTATGGACAATGAATGACGGTACCCACTTTCAACAAAGTCAGGTAATCACACTATCACTGAAACTGGTCCACTTTAACAAGTTGCCTCCCGCTTAAAGTATGTAGGAAGGAACTGCAGATGCTGGTTTAAACCGAAGACAGACGCTGGAGAAAACCGAAGTTAAATGCTGGAGTAACTCAGCTGGTCAGGCAGCATCTATGGAGAAAAGGAATAGGTGACGTTTCGGGTCGAGGCCCTTCTTCTTCCACCACCTATATCTCTCGTTACCCTTTCCCCTGACTCTCAGTCTGAAGAAGGGTCTCGACACGAAACGTCAGCCATTCCTTTTATCCAGTGATGCTGTCTGACCTGTTGTTACTCCAGCTTTTTGTGTCTATCTCCTGTTTAAAGTAGTCAGCTTTCTCGTTCCCATCAAAACCTTTCACAGGTACGTCGGAAACATCAATCATTGATAATTCTGGAGCGGCACTCACCTATAACCAACACCATGGTGGTTGATTGATGAAGATGGCGTTTGAGCAACAACTGGCCTTGAACAGCTGAGAATTGAATCCCGCTTCAGTGCTTGGCCAGGCCCAATAATAGAGATTTGATGAGGAAAATGCCTCCTCTGCCCTTTCTGCCCAATATAATTATTTTTAAGCTGATCTCAAACTGCAGAAGAACTGACTGACATCCAAGGCTGTCATGTGCAAATGATCCTTTATGAGGACAATTTGCTACTTGCAACTACTCAGCAGGGAAACAGCTAATTGCTCTTAATTAAATGCTGCCTTTTCTGAAGAGCATATCGTGGCATTTGTGTTGCAAGATTTCCTTCTCCATTGCCTGGCTTCTATTAAACAAGTGCAGAGAGGATTGCAATACCTGTTGAGCTAAGACAATAATGTTTCAAGTTGCAAAATCTGAATTTAAATACATTTAATATTTATTCAAATATTAAATCTATTTGCAACTCCATTCTTTTCTGAAACCAGCAGGCTTCCATGCATCCTATGAAGGATATTAATGTTTTATTATGTACTAATGATACCATGTTTCCTGTTATTATCTACATGAGTTTGAGGATTTGATGGGCCAGATCTCATTTATTTTAACTTGCTGCATAAGGTCATCCCCCGCAGTGCAGAGTAAGCTCTATTGCCACACTTATCTTCTGCAGTCATGTGGCTCACAATAATCTCAAAGCCTCCACTCTGCGGTCAAAATCAAGGACCACTCGTATTCCGGCCATCCCTGCTCCTCTTCTCTCCCCTTCAGGTAGGAAGCACAAACACAAAGGCAACTACCACCAAATTCAGAAGTTGCTAACTGATAGATACGTAGATACATAGATACATAGACAATAGGTGCAGGAGTAGGCCATTCGGCCCTCCGAGCCAGCACCGCCATTCAATGTGATCATGGATGATCATCCACAATCAGTACTCTGTTCCTGCCTTCTCCCCAGACACCTGGATTCCATTAGCCCTAAGAGCTCTATCCAACTCTCTTTTGAATGCATCCAGTGAATTGGCTTCCATTGTCTTCTGGGCCAGAGAATTTCACAAATTCACAACTCTCTGTGTGAAAAAGGTTTTCCTCATCTCAGTTCTAAATGGCCTACGCCTTATTCTTAAACTATGGCCCCTTGTTCTGGACTCCCCCAACATCGGGAACATGTTTCCTGCATCTAGCGTATCCAATCCCTTAATAATTTTATATGTTTCTATAAGATCCCCTCTCATCCTTCTAAATTCCAGTAAATACAAGCCCAGTCACTCCATTCTTTCACCAAATGTCAGCCCCGCCATCCTGGGAATTAACTTAGTAAACCTACGCTGCACTCCCTCAATAGCAAGAATGTCCTTCCTCAAATTAGGAGACCAAAACTGCACAAAATACTCCAGGTGCGGTCTCACCAGGGCCCTGTACAACTGCAGAAGGACCTCTTTGCTCCTATCCTCAACTCCTCTCGTTATGAAGGCCAACATGCCATTAACTTTCTTCACTGCCTGTTGTACCTGTATGCTTACGTTCAGTGACTGATGTACTAGGCCACCCAGGTCTTGTTGTACGTCCCCTTTTCCCCTTATAGGAGCAGAATTAGGTCATTCAGCCCATCTACTCTACTCTTGTGGCGGGCTGAGTCATTTTGGTTTCGAACCGCCATTTGTCGGTCTCGAACTCTCGCGTGAACTGGGCGTGATCTGGGCCGACCAATCACGGGGTCCGGGGGGCGGGTTTTGTGTGGGCAGAGAACAAAGGATTAGTGGTTACAATGTAAACTGGGGCACGCGCGGGCGTGTGAGCGACGGAGCTGCATCGGTTATTTATTAAACGCTGTGTTTACACAACTCGTGGACCTCCACAGTGGTGACCCCGATGATCCAAAACGGCCTATTTTGATAGTACCATGTCTGCAGCCGACAACCAGACCAGCAGGACACAGTTTTGATCAAACTGCCCGCTTTTTGGACATCACAGCCCCACGTATGGTTTCAACAGGCTGAAGCCCAGTTCCACATCTGCCAGATCACCACCGATGCCACCGAATACTACTACCTGTATAAAAAAATAACTGCAGATGCTGGTACAAATTGAAGGTATTTATTCACAAAATGCTGGAGTAACTCAGCAGGTCAGGCAGCATCTCAGGAGAGAAGGAATGGGTGACGTTTCGGGTCGAGACCCTTCATCACTCTGAAGAAGGGTCTCGACCCGAAACGTCACCCATTCCTTCTCTCCCGAGATGCTGCCTGACATGCTGCGTTAATCCAGCATTTTGTGAATAAATACTACTGCGTGGTCAGTGCGCTGGGCCAGGACACCGCCGGGCGCATAATCGATTACCTTCGCCAGCCACCAGCTGCGGGCAAGCACGAGGGCCTCAAAACGCTCCTCATGCGCACTTTCGGTCTCAGCCGCTGCGACAGGGCAGCCAGACTCCTGCACATGGATGGCCTAGGCGACCGCAAGCCGTCCGTGCTTATGGATGAAATGCTCGCCTTGATGGACGGACACAAGGCCTGCCTCTTGTTCGATTTCTCCAACCCCCGATGGCTGGCAGCCCGTGCGGACTTGCTGCGGCAGGCGAAACAGCAGGGTGGCGCCACCATCAGCCGGGTGGCGGCGGTGCCTTGGCAGGTCAAGCGGCCGGGCCCCTGCCTCCACCGAAGGCGTGGCGGTGAAGCCGGCCACAGGCGACGCCGGCAACGGTGAGTGGTGCCACTACCACCAAAGGTGGAGTTCCGATGCCCGCCGATGCCGAGCACCCTGCGCGCATCTGGGAAAACGCCTCGGCCAGCCGCCAGTGGTGGCTACTGCGGCCGGCCAGAAGCATCGCCTCCTCTACACCTGGGATCGTCATTCGGGGTGGCGTTTGCGCAAGGACACGGGAGCAGAGGTCAGTGTTTTGCCCCCATCAAGGGCCAACACTCGGTCCAGAAAGAGGGGCCCTTCTCTGGCCACCGCCAACGGCAGCAACATCAAGACGTACGGGGTCCGCACGATCCCGCTCAACTTCAACTCCTGTCACTTCAAGTGGCCCTTTATTATCGCCGACATCTCCCAACCGTTGCTGGGCGCCGATTTCCTCTGGGCGCACTCCCTGCTGATCAGCGTCAATTCTGAGACGTTTGAGTCGATCGCCTAATTGATTGCGCCACATCTCGGATCGGTGACCTTGTCCGACAACGAGTGCACCCGGATCTTGGCCGATTTCCCAGACATCATGACCCCCCCAGTTCACAACGGCCAGCCCCAAGAATGGGGTGAAGCACCATATCCCCACCACCGGACTGCCATTCCATGCACCCGCAAGCAGGCTGCCCCCCGACAAGCTCAAACTGGCCAAAGATGAGTTCCGCAAGATGGAGGAAATGGGCATAGTACGCCGCTCAGACAGCCCGCGGGCCTCCCCGCTTCACATGGTCCCCAAAGCGTCTGGGGACTGGAGGCCCTGTGGGGACTATCGCCGTCTCAACGGCGTCATAACGGCCGACCAGTACCCTGTTCCTCACATCCAGGACTTCACAGCCAATCTGGACGGCACCAAGGTTTTTTCCAAAATCAACCTGGTACGTGGCTACCATCTGATTCCGGTCCACCCGGATGACAGCCCCAAGACGGCTCTCATCACTCTGTTCGGGCTCTTTGAGTTTCTACAGATGCCTTTCGGCCTCAAGAACGCCACCCAGGCTTTCCAATGGCTCATAATAATAATAATATTCATTTATTGTCATTGCAACGAGTACAACGAAATTAAAAAAATAGCCAATCCTGACGGTGCGTACAAACATATATGCAATAAATGCGAAAACAAATAAATACATAAATACAATTAAATACAATTATATTAAGTACAAGATTTTTTAACGGTGTTGCCTAGTGCAAAGGTAGTGTTCAGTTCTCGTAGTGTTCATGGACACGGTGGGCCGCGGGCTGGACTTCGTGTTCATCTACCGCGACGACATCCTTGTCGCCAGCCGTTCTCGTCGGGAACCGTGCACACCTCCGGCTGCTCTGCCAGCGTGGCCTGGCCTTTAACCTTGCCAAGTGTCAGTTTGGCCTCACTTCCATCAGCTTCCTCGGCCACCACATCAACCAGCACGGAGCGGTCCCACTCCCGACCAAGGTCGTGGCCATTCGCAAGTTTGCCAAACCCTCTACGGTGAAGGGACTCCAAGAGTTTGTCGGCATGGTCAACTTCCATCACTGTTTCGTGCCAGAAGTCGCCAGGATCATGCAACCGCTGTTCAAGGCCCTGGCCAAATAGCCGAAAGAGCTTGTTTGGGACGACGCAGCCACGTCCGCGTTCAACAACGCCAAAGATGCGCTGGCAAAGGCGACGATGCTGGTACATCCGCGGGCCGACGTGCCAACAGCTCTCACGGTCGACACATCTGGCACAGCCATGGGCGGAGTGCTGGAACAACTGATCAATGGTAGCTGGCAGCCCCTCGCCTTTTTCAGTCATCGCCTGAGCCCCCCCGAGCAGAAATACAGCGTCTTCGACCGGGAGCTCCTCGCGCTCTCCCTGCGCAAGGGCAGGGATTTCACAGCTTTTACCGACCACAAGCCACTCACGCTTGCCTTTGCGAAGGTGTCTGATCCTTGGTCAGCCCGACAGCAGCGTCACTTGGCCTACATCTCAGAGTACACGACTTGCGTCCAGCACATCGCAGGCAAGAGCAACCATGTCGCAGATGCATTATTCCGCACCGCCATCAATGCCATCCACGCTTTGGCCCCAGGTGTCGACTACACGACCGTGGTGACCGCCCAGCGAGAGGATGAGGAGATGCTCGCCTACCGTACCGCCATCTCAGGCCTACTGTTGGAGGATGTGCGATTCGGACCTGCTGACACCACACTCCTCTGCGACGTGTCATAGAAACATAGAAACATAGAAAATAGGTGCAGGAGTAGGCCATTCGGCCCTTCGAGCCTGTACGCACCGCCATTCAATATGATCATGGCTGATCATTCAGCTCAGTAGCCTGTACCTGCCTTCTCTCCATAACCCCTGACCCCTTTAGCAAAAAGGGCCACATCTAACTCCCTCTTAAATATAGCCAATGAACTGGCCTCAACTACCTTCTGTGGCAGAGAATTCCACATACTCACCACTCTCTGTGTGAAGAAATGTTTTCTCATCTCGGTCCTAAAAGACTTCCCCCCTTATCCTTAAGCTGTGACCCCTGGTTCTGGACTTCCCCAACATCGGGAACAATCTTCCCGCATCTAGCCTCTCCAACCCCTTAAGAATTTTATATGTTTCTATAAGATCCCCCCTCAGTCTTCTAAATTCCAGCGAGTACAAGCCCAGTCTATCTAGTCTTTCCTCATATGTAAGTCCCGCCATCCCAGGGATCAATCTGGTGAACCTTCTCTGTACTCCCTCTAAGGCAAGAACGTCTTTCCTCAGGTTAGGAGACCAAAACTGCACACAGTACTCCAGGTGCGGTCTCACCAAGGCCCTGTACAACTGCAGCAGAACCTCCCTGCTCCTAAACTCAAATCCTCTTCCTATGAATGCCAACATACCATTCGCTTTCTTCACTGCCTGCTGCACCTGCATGCTTGCTTTCAATGACTGGTGCACCATGACACCCAGGTCACGTTGCATCTCCCCTTCTCCCAATCGGTCACCATTCAGGTAATACTCTGCTTTCCTGTTCTTGCCGCCAAAGTGGATAACCTCACATTTATCCACATTATATTGCATCTGCCATGCATTTGCCCACTCGCCAAATTTATCCAAGTCACTCTGCAGCCTCCTAGCATCCTCCTCGCAGCTAACACTGCCACCCAGCTTCGTGACATCTGCAAACTTAGAGATGTTGCATTCAATTCCCTCGTCCAAATCATTAATATACACTGTAAATAACTGGGGTCCCAGCACTGAGCCTTGCGGTACCCCACTAGTCACTGCCTGCCATTCCTAAAAGGACCCGTTTATTCCTACTCTTTGCTTCCTGTCCGCCAACCAATTTTCTATCCACCTCAACACTGAACCCTCAATACCGTGTGCTTTAAGTTTGTACACCAATCTCCTATGTGGGACCTTGTCGAAGGCCTTCTGAAATCCAGATATAACACATCGACTGGTTCTCCCTTATCCACTCTACTAGTTACATCCTCGAAAAATTCTATAAGATTCGTCAGACATGATTTGCCTTTGGTAAATCCATGCTGACTTTGTCCGATGATTTCACCACTTTCCAAATGTAATGCTATCACATCTTTAATAACTGACTCTAGCATTTTCCCCACTACCGATGTTAGGCTAACTGGTCTATAATTCCCTGTTTTCTCTCTCCCTCCCTTTTTAAAAAGTGGGGTTACATTAGCTACCCTCCAGTCCTCAGGAACTACTCCAGAATCTAAAGAGTTTTGAAAGATTATCACTAATGCATCCACTATTTCTGAGGCTACTTCCTTAAGCACTCTGGGATGCAGCCTATCTGGTCCTGGGGATTTATCTGCCTTTAATCCATTTAATTTACCTAACACCACTTCCCGACTAACCTGGATTTCCCTCAGTTCCTCCATCTCTTTAGACCCCCGGTCCCCCGCTATTTCTGGCAGACGGTTTATGTCTTCCTTAGTGAAGACAGAACCAAAGTATTTGTTCAATTGGTCTGCCATCTCCTTGTTCCCTATGATCAATTCACCTGTTTCCGACTGCAAGGGACCTACATTTGACTTAACTAATCTTTTTCTCTTGACATATCTATAAAAGCTTTTGCAGTCTGTTTTTATGTTCCTTGCCAGTTTTCCCTCATAATCTATTTTCCCTTTCCTAATTAAGCCCTTTGTCCTCCTCTGCTGGACTCTGAATTTCTCCCAGTCCTCTGGTATGCTACTTTTTCTGGCTAATCTGTATGCTTCATCTTTTGTTTTAATACTATCCTTGATTTCCCTTGTTAGCCACGGATGCACTACCTTTCCTGGTTTGTTCTTTTGCCAAACTGGGATGAACACTTGTTGTACTTCATCCATGCGACCTTTAAATGCCTTCCATTGCATGTCCACCGTCAACCCTTTCAGCATCAATCGCCAGTCTATCTTGGACAATTCACGCCTCATACCCTCAAAGTTACCTTTCTTTAAGTTCAGAACACTTGTTTCTGTATCGACTTTGTCACTCTCCATCCTAATGAAGAACTCTACCATATTATGATCACTCTTGCCCAAGGGGCCTCACACTACAAGACTGCTAACTAACCCTTCCTCATTACTCAATACCCAGTCTAGAATGGCCTGTTCTCTCGTTGGTTCCTCGACATGTTGGTTTAGAAAACCATCTCTCAAACATTCCAAGAAATCCTCTTCCTCAGCACCCCTGCCAGTTTGGTTCACCCAATCTATATGTAGATTGAAGTCACCCATTATAACTGCTGCGCCTTTAGTGCATGCATTTCTAATTTCCTGTTGATGCCATCCCCAACCTCCCTACTGCTGTTAGGTGGCCTGTACACAACTCCCACTAGCGTTTTCTGCCCCTTAGTGTTTTGTAGCTCTACCCATATCGATTCCACTTCCTCCAAGCTAATGTCCTTCTTTTCCACTGCTTTAATCTCCTCTCTAACCAGTAACGCTACCCCACCTCCTTTTCCTTTCTGTCTATCCCGCCTGAATATAGAATATCCCTGGATGTTGAGCTCCCAGCCTTGGTCACCCTGGAGCCATGTCTCCGTAATCCCAACTATATCATAATCATTAATAACTATCTCCACATTTAATTCATCCACCTTATTACATATACTCCTTGCATTGAGACACAAAGCCTTCAGGCTTGTTTTTACAACTCTCTTACCCCTTATACAATTATGTTGAAAAGTGGCCCTTTTTGATTTTTGCCCTGGATTTGTCTGCCTACCACTTTTACTTTTCACCTTGCTACCTGTTGCTTCTACCCTCATTTTACACCCCTCTGTCTCTCTGCTCCTGCTCCCATCCCCCTGCCACATTAGTTTAAATCCTCCCCGACAGCACTAGCAAACACTCCCCCTAGGACATTGGTTCCATTCCAGCTCAGGTGCAGACCGTCCTGTTTGTACTGGTCCCACCTCTCCCAGAACTGGTTCCAATGTCCTAAAAATTTGAATCCCTCCCCCTTGCACCATTTTTCAAGCCACGTATTCATCTGAAATATCCTCCTATTCCTACTCTGACTAGCACGTGGCACTGGTAGTAATCCAGAGATTATTACCTTTGAGGTCCTACTTTTTAGTTTATCTCCTAGCTCTCTAAATTCACCTTGTAGGACCTCATCCCGTTTTTTACCTAAATCGTTGGTGCCAACGTGCACCACGACAACTGGCTGCTCACCCTCCCCCTTCAGAATGTCCTGCAGCCGCTCAGAGATATCCCTGACCCTTGCACCAGGGAGGCAACATACCCTCCTGGACCAAGACCCATCTTCCCCATGGTCTGGCACCGCCGGATTTTCGACATGGTTCATGGCCTAGCTCACCCTTCCATCCGGGCAATGAAGGCACTGGTGGCAGCCAAGTTCATGTGGCACGGGTTGCGCAAACAGGTCGGCAACTGGGCCAGGGCGTGCATCCTCTGTCGAACCTCAAAAATTCAGCGACATATCAAAGCGGCGCCGCTGCAGAATTTCGCCCTGCCACACCGGCGTTTCCACCACATCCACGTCAACATCGTTGGACCGCTGCCTCCATCCATAGGTGTCACCCACCTTTTCACCATCGTGGACCGATTCACGAGGTGGCCAGAAGCAAGGTGTCCCGCTCTCGGATACCTCCACTGCGACGTGCCCTCACTGCCCACTGGATCGCCCGCTTTGGTGTGCCAGTGGACATCTCCTCCGACAGAGGTGCACAGTTCACCTCTGAGTTGTGGTCAGCAACGGCCCGGCTGTTTGGCACTCAGCTGTAAATACACTATGGCCGACCACCCGCACGCAAACGGCCTCGTGGAGCGTTTTCACCGGCACATGAAGGCATCCCTAAAGGACTGACAATAGACAATAGACAATAGACAATAGGTGCAGGAGGAGGCCATTCAGCCCTTCGAGCCAGCACCGCCATTCAATGCGATCATGGCTGATCACTCTCAATCAGTACCCCGTTCCTGCCTTCTCCCCATACCCCCTCACTCCGCTATCCTTAAGAGCTCTATCCAGCTCTCTCTTGAAAGCATCCAACGAACTGGCCTCCACTGCCTTCTGAGGCAGAGAATTCCACACCTTCACCACTCTCTGACTGAAAAAGTTCTTCCTCATCTCCGTTCTAAATGGCCTACCCCTTATTCTTAAACTGTGGCCCCTTGTTCTGGACTCCCCCAACATTGGGAACATGTTTCCTGCCTCTAATGTGTCCAATCCCCTAATTATCTTATATGTTTCAATAGGATCCCCCCTCATCCTTCTAAATTCCAGTGTATGGACTGGATGGACGAGTTGCCGTGGGTCCTGCTGGGCATACGCACTGCCCCAAAGGAGGACCTGGCAACTTCCTCGGCCGAGCTGGTGGTCTTTCACTCTTCTAAGATCAAAACTATCAAAAATGCATCCACTAATATACTTGCCCGCAAGCTCTTTTAAGCTCAATTCAGTTTAGTTTATTGTCACATGTACCCATTCCAAGGATTTCTGTGGATTTCTCAAACTTGAGTAAACTTGTGATGGGGATTCTGCTGTTCTTCAGGAATCACTGCCCCGTCCTGTAAAGTTTTGCTGTGAATTCACAAGGTCTTGGGTAAAGTTTAATCTGTTCCAGCAAAGTCCAATCGTGGCCAGAGATTCCGGGATTTCAATGCCTTTCCAGAAAAAAATGATGTGGAAATGGTAGATGATCCAAGAATGTTTCAGGCCACCAACTCTGGAGTAAAGGTTGGTCAGGGTTGTTTAGTTCATTGTGTCAGACAAGAATTTTGCTGGCTCTTTTCCTTTAAGACAGGAAGAAAGTTAATGCAATACTTAAAGTTTATTACAAGCTTTGCCTGTGATTATTTACGCTCAGAAGATTAATGGTAAATTTACAACATAATAGCAACATCAGTACAAAAAAATAAATATAAAGTCAGGACCTAACTCCAGAGTTATATCACAGATCTTGAACATTAGTGGAAACAGCTGATCCTGCTGCAATTTTTCACAACCATCTTCATTATCTGCAAAACCACTCACTTATGTATCATCAGCAAACTTGCTAATCTTGCCCTGCATGTTCTCATGCAAATCATTGATGTAGATGACAAACAGTCATGGGCCCAGCACCGAACCCTGAGGCACACCACTAGTCACACGCCTCCAGTCCGAGAAGCAACCTTCAAGGAACCTTGCACCTGTACTCCTAGAGCCATCTGCTCTACAACACTACCCAGAGGCCTACCATTTACTGTGCAGGTCCTGCCCTTGTTAGACTTCCCAAAATGCAGCACCTCACACTTCTCTGTATTAAATTCCATCAACCATTCCTCAGCCCACCTGGCCAATTGATCCAGATCTTGCTGCAATCTTTCACTACCATCTTCACTATCTGCAAAACCACTAACTTTTGCATCATCAGCAAACTTGCTAATCTTGCCCTGTATGTTCTCATCCAAATCATTGATGTAAATGACAAACAGTAACAGGCCCAGCAACGAACCCTAAGGCACACCACTAGTCACAGGCCTCCAGTCTGAGAAGCAACCTTCCACCATCACCCTCTGCTTCCTTCCATGGAGCCAATTTGCTATCCATTCAGCTATCTCTCCTTGGATCCCATGCGATCTAGAAACATAGAAACATAGAAACATAGAAACATAGAAACATAGAAAATAGGTGCAGGAGTAGGCCATTCGGCCCTTCGAGCCTGCACCGCCATTCAATATGATCATGGCTGATCATTCAGCTCAGTAGCCTGTACCTGCCTTCTCTCCATACCCCCTGATCCCTTTAGCAAAAAGGACCACATCTAACTCCCTCTTAAATATAGCCAATGAACTGGCCTCAACTACCTTCTGTGGCAGAGAATTCCACAGACTCACCACTCTCTGTGTGAAGAAATGTTTTCTCATCTCGGTCCTAAAAGACTTCCCCCTTATCCTTAAGCTGTGACCCCTGGTTCTGGACTCCCCCAACATCGGGAACAATCTTCCCGCATCTAGCCTCTCCAACCCCTTAAGAATTTTATATGTTTCTATAAGATCCCCCCTCAGTCTTCTAAATTCCAGCGAGTACAAGCCCAGTCTATCTAGTCATTCCTCATATGTAAGTCCCGCCATCCCAGGGATCAATCTGGTGAACCTTCTCTGTACTCCCACTAAGGCAAGAACGTCTTTCCTCAGGTTAGGAGACCAAAACTGCACACAGTACTCCAGGTGCGGTCTCACCAAGGCCCTGTACAACTGCAGCAGAACCTCCCTGCTCCTAAACTCAAATCCTCTTGCTATGAATGCCAACATACCATTCGCTTTCTTCACTGCCTGCTGCGCCTGCATGCTTGCTTTCAAATACTGGTGCACCATGACACCCAGGTCACGTTGCATCTCCCCTTCTCCCAATCGGTCACCATTCAGGTAATACTCTGCTTTCCTGTTCTTGCCGCCAAAGTGGATAACCTCACATTTATCCACATTATATTGCATCTGCCATGCATTTGCCCACTCGCCAAATCTATCCAAGTCACTCTGCAGCCTCCTAGCATCCTCCTCGCAGCTAACACTGCCACCCAGCTTCGTGTCATCCGCAAACTTAGAGATGTTGCATTCAATTCCCTCGTCCAAATCATTAATATACACTGTAAATAACTGGGGTCCCAGCACTGAGCCTTGCGGTACCCCACTAGTCACTGCCTGCCATTCCGAAAAGGACCCGTTTATTCCTACTCTTTGCTTCCTGTCCGCCAACCAATTTTCTATCCACCTCAACACTGAACCCTCAATACCGTGTGCTTTAAGTTTGTACACCAATCTCCTGTGTGGGACCTTGTCGAAGGCCTTCTGAAAGTCCAGATATAACACATCGACTGGTTCTCCCTTATCCACTCTACTAGTTACATCCTCGAAAAATTCTATAAGATTCGTCAGACATGATTTGCCTTTGGTAAATCCATGCTGACTTTGTCCGATGATTTCACCACTTTCCAAATGTGATGCTATCACATCTTTAATAACTGACTCTAGCATTTTCCCCACTACCGATGTTAGGCTAACTGGTCTATAATTCCCCGTTTTCTCTCTCCCTCCCTTTTTAAAAAGTGGGGTTACATTAGCTACCCTCCAGTCCTCAGGAACTACTCCAGAATCTAAAGAGTTTTGAAAAATTATCACTAATGCATCCACTATTTCTGAGGCTACTTCCTTAAGCACTCTGGGATGCAGCCTATCTGGTCCTGGGGTTTTATCTGCCTTTAATCCATTTAATTTACCTAACACCACTTCCCGACTAACCTGGATTTCCCTCAGTTCCTCCATCTCTTTAGACCCCCGGTCCCCCGCTATTTCCGGCAGACGGTTTATGTCTTCCTTAGTGAAGACAGAACCAAAGTATTTGTTCAATTGGTCTGCCATCTCCTTGTTCCCTATGATCAATTCACCTGTTTCCGACTGCAAGGGACCTACATTTGCCTTAACTAATCTTTTTCTCTTGACATATCTATAAAAGCTTTTGCAGTCTGTTTTTATGTTCCTTGCCAGTTTTCCCTCATAATCTATTTTCCCTTTCCTAATTAAGCCCTTTGTCCTCCTCTGCTGGACTCTGAATTTCTCCCAGTCCTCTGGTATGCTACTTTTTCTGGCTAATCTGTATGCTTCATCTTTTGTTTTAATACTATCCTTGATTTCCCTTGTTAGCCACGGATGCACTACCTTTCCTGGTTTGTTCTTTTGCCAAACTGGGATGAACACATGTTGTAGTTCATCCATGCGACCTTTAAATGCCATCCATTGCATGTCCACCGTCAACCCTTTCAGCATCAATCGCCAGTCTATCTTGGACAATTCACGCCTCATACCCTCAAAGTTACCTTTCTTTAAGTTCAGAACACTTGTTTCTGTATCGACTTTGTCACTCTCCATCCTAATGAAGAACTCTACCATATTATGATCACTCTAACCTTCCTGAGCAGCCTATCATGCGGAACCTTGTCGAATGCCTTACTGAAATCCATGTACACAGCATCTACAGCTCTGCCCTCTACATCGACCTTTTTGGTCACGTCTTCAAAAACCTCCATCAGATTTCTGAGACACGACCTCCCACATACAAAACAATGCTGACTATCCCGAATCAGCCCTTGCACATCCAATTGCCTGTATAACCTATCCCTCAGAAAACTTTCCAGCAACTTTCCAACTACAGATGTTAAGCTAATGTCAATCACATCAGGTGCTGGACCTATAGAAAAATAATAACATTTTATAGTTAATTATATTAAAAATAATTACAAGTGCCAACATTGAGATAGAGAAACAACTTTACAATAGTGGAGACACAACAAACTGCAGATGCTGGAAACTTCAGCAAAACACAAAGTCCTCGAGTTTTACATTTCAATCATGAGAGGAATAGATCAAGTAGACACACAATCTCTTGCCCAGAGTAGGGAAATCGAGAACAAGGGGACATAGGTTTAAGATGAAGAGGGAAAGATTTAATAGGAATCTGAGGTGTAACTTCTTCATACAAAGGATGGTGGGTGTATTGAACGAGCTGCCAGAGGAGGTAGTTGAGGCAGGTACAATTTGCAATGTTTAGGAAGCATTTAGACAGGTACATGGATTGGACAGGTTTAGAGGGATATGGGCCAAATGCAGGCAGGCCCTAGTGTAGATGGGACATATTGGTTGACGTGGGCAAGTTGGGATGAAGGGCCTGTTTCTGTACTGTATGACTCTACGACTCTTTGAAACTTGTAAAGCAAAATTGCTTTGTAGGGGCATGAGTGGTTGGGGCATGGAACGTGCTGGCAGGTGAGGTGGTAAAAGCAGATATCATAGAGGCATTCAAAGGGTATTTATATAAACACATGAACAGACATGAACAGAGGGATATGGAATACTGTCTGAGTCGTTGAAGCCTCCATAGATAGTGTCATGCTCATAGAGCATGTTCATAGAGTCATAGAGTGATACAGTGTGGAAGCAGGTCCTTCTGCCCTACTTGCCCACACTGACCAACATGTCCCAGCTACATTAGTTCCATCTGTCAGCACTTGGTCCATATCCCTCCAAACCTGTCCTGTCCATGTACTTGTCTAACTGTTTCTTAAATGTTGGGATAGTCCCTGCCTCAACTACCTCCTCTGGCAGCTTGTTCCATACACCCACCACCCTTTGTGTGAAAAACTTACCCCTCAGATTCCTGTTAAATCTTTTCCCCTTCACCTTAAACCGATGTCCTCTGGTCCTCTATTCACCTTCTCTGGACAAGAGACTCTGTGCATCTATACCCGAATTTATTCCTCTCATGATTTTATTCACCTCTATAAGATCACCCCTCATCCTCATGCGCTCCAAGGAATAGAATCCCAGCCTACTCGACCTCTGCCAACAGCTCAGACCCTCTAGTCCTGGCAACATCCTCTTAAACCTTGTGCAAGTGGATGGGATTAGTTTAACTTGGCCTCATGGTTGGTGCAGACATGAAGTGCCACAGGGTCTGCTCTTGTGCTGTACTGTACTGTTCTGTACTGTTGTAAGTTTCTACGTAAATGTAGTTGATGTTCTTGTTTTCTCGAACACTTGCTTTGTTTGCATGTTTGAGCAGCTGCTCTGGCCCATGCTCATTTCCTTCGGAAGGATTCACTCACAACTATGTATTTATGACTCCATCAGCTGCAACAGGATGCTGTTTTTATTGTAAAGAATGTTCAGGGCATTTTCAAAAAAACTTGACAAATGTGCATGTGAAAAGAAAGCATCCATTTCTTAAATGGATAGTCATGTGCATAAATATTTCATCTGAAAGGCAGTGTGAGCTGTTTTCCAGCACATATTTATGTTCCTTAGACAAAAATAAAATTGTTTTCAAAATTCTATTGGGCAGCTTTCTCCAGTGTCGGGATTTGATGCATCAAGTTCTATTACACCAAAATCTGTGTAAAAATAATTGCCCCTCGCATCTATATACTAAAACTCTCATTTGTTTGTTTGTTCCTGAACTACAGCCAAATCGGTACATGCTAGTGTGACAATTTTAGGCCCACCTTACTCACCGTCTTCCCTTTGGTGCTAATGGAAGAAGTTTCATTGAAATTGGTTATATTTTTAAAGTTATTCACATTTTAAAGTTTAAATCTATTTCCTAGGGAGAGAGGGAGTGTGTGGAGGGTGGGGGGATTGTGAGGGAGGGAGGAGGAAGGAGGATAAGAGGGGTTGAGGGGGATGGAGTGGGGGGGAGGGGAAAAGGGGGAGGGGAAGGGGAGGGGCGGGGAGGGAGAGGGCAGAGGGGTGGGGAGGGGGAGGGGGAGGGGGAGGGAGGGGGGGAGGGGCGGGTGGAGGGGAGGGGTGGAGGGGAGGGACGAAGGAGAGGGTGCTACACCAATGCAGGAGAGGTTTGGGCCAAATGGGTCCACTTGGTCTATCTCCTTTAAAATTTACCTCTCTCACCTTAAAGCTATGCCCTCTAGTATTTGATTTTTCCATCCTGGGATAAAAGATTCTGACTGTCCACTCTGTCTGTGCCTCTCATAAATGTATATACTTCTAAACAGGTCTCCCCACAACCTCCGGTGTTCCAGAGAAAACAACCCAAGTAGCTACTGTTGAGTAGCGGTCCCTTGTGCTGCATTGCAAGCTGGGACATCAGTCATCAGACACTGCATGATATTAGCCTCAAATGACTACTAACAGTGCTGCCCCCGCCTTTCCTATAATGTGAATGGAAGTGCTGTTAACTCCAGCATTTCCCTTCATGGAAGACTAGGCCCTGTGAATCCTCACCTCTATATTTGAAACTTGAATCAATGCTGCTTTGTTAAATTGGCTTTGGAATGTTATTTTTCCAAGCACCTTTGCCACTGCCTGCAAGGAATGGCTGTGGCATTGAAATTTAAGCAGGAGACCACTGTGTATCGAGGATGATCGATTATAAGTTGGCAATATCCACAACAAAAACTACTTTCATTTAAATAGAGCTTCTAACGTAGCATTGAACAAGATATTTGCAAAAAGCCGATAAAAAGACGGCGCCCACTGTCAGAATCAAACCCAGGTCTCTGACGCTGTAAGGCAACAACTCTACTGCTGCGCCTCTGTGCCGCCCCAATCCAAAGTCAATGTGAGTCACCGGAAACCAAGGTAATAGGTGAGTGGGCCTACGAGTGAGCTTGAACGCAGGTGGCAAAGTTTTGTATGACCTGAAGAGAGGAGAACCAGAAAGCAAAACAACACACAAAATTTACGAGAATGTTGCCAGGACAAGAGGGTGTGAGCGATAGGGAGAGGTTGAGTAGGCTGGGTCTCTATTCCATGGAGCGCAGGAGGATGAGGGGAGATCTTATAGAGGTGTACAAAATCATGAGAGGAATAGATCAGGTAGACGCACAGTCTTTTGCCCAGAGTAAGGGAATTGAGGACCAGAGGACATAGGATCAAGGTGAAGAGGGAAAGATTTAATAGGAATCTGAGGGGTAACTTTTTCACACAAAGGGTAGTGGATGTTTGGAACAAGCTGCCAGAGGAGGCTGGGACTATCCCATCGTTTAAGAAACAGTTAGACAGCTACATGGATAGGACAGGTTTGAAGGGATATGGACCAAGCGCAGGCAAGTGGGACTAGTGTAGCTGGGACATTGTTGGCTGTTGTGGGCGAATTAGGCCGAAGGGCCTGTTTCCACACTGGATCAATCTGTGACTCTATAACTCTGTGACACAAAGTGTTGGAGTAACTTGGTGGGTCATGCAGCATCTGTGGAGTGAATGGACAGACAACATTTTGGATTGGCACCTTCTTCTGACTGGTTGGTGCAAAAAAAAAAAAAAATATATAAGTACAAAACAAAACAAAGCCCAAAGTCCCTGGTGCAAGCAAGATAGTTTGTGGTTTGAAGTTTCACAAGTTCACAAGTTCATACGTTATAGGAGTAGAATTAGACCATTCGGCCCATCGAGTCTACTCAGCCATTCAATCATGGCTGATCTCTGCATCCTAATCCCATTTTCCTGCTTTTTCCCCATAAACCTAGATACCCGTTTTAATCAAGAATTAGGGACAGTCAGCATGGTTTTGTACGTGGGAGGTCGTGTCTCACAAATCTGATGGAATTTTTTTTGAAGACGTGATCAAAAAGGTTGATGAGAGCAGAGCTGTAGATGTTGTGTACATGGACTTTAGTAAGGCGTTCGACAAGATTCCGCATGGTAGACTGCTCTGGAAGGTTAGATCGCATGGGATCCAAGGAGAGATAGCTGAATGGATAGCAAATTGGCTCCATGGAAGGAAGCAGAGGGTGATGGTGGAAGGTTGCTTCTCAGACTGGAGGCCTGTGATTAGCGGTGTGCCTCAGGGTTCGGTGCTGGGCCCGTTACTGTTTGTCATCTACATCAATGATTTGGATGAGAACATACAGGGCAGGATTAGCAAGTTTGCTGTTGATGCAAAAGTGAGTGGTTTTGCAGATAGTGAAGATGGTAGTGAACGATTGCAGCGGGATCTGTATCAATTGGCCAGGTGGGCTGAGGAATGGTTGAAGGAATTTAATACAGAGAAGTGTGGGGTGTTGCATTTTGGAACATCGAACAAGGGCAGGACCTACACAGTGAATGGTCGGCCTCTGGGTAGTGTTGTAGACCAGAGAGATCTAGGAATACAAGTGCATGGTTCCTTGAAGGTTGAGTCACAGGTAGATAATTTGGTCAAAAAGGCTTTTGGCACTTTGGCCTTCATCAGTCAGAGTATTGAGTATAGAAGTTGAGAGGTCATATTGCAGTTTTATAAGACGTTGGTGAGACTGCATTTAGAATATTGTGTTCAGTTCTGGGCACCATGTTATTGGAAAGATATTGTCAAGCTTGAAAGGGTTCAGAAAAGATTTACGATGATGTTGCCAGAACTAGAGGGTGTGAGCTATAGGGAGAGGTTGAGTAGGCTGGGTCTCTATTCCATGGAGCGTAGGAGGCTGAGGGGAGATCTCATAGACGTATACAAAATCATATGAGGAATAGATCGGGTAGATGCACAGAGTCTTTTACCCAGAGTAGGGGAATCGAGGACCAGAGTACATAGGTTCAAGGTGAAGGTGAAAAGATTTAATAGGAATCTGAGGGGTAACTTTTTCACACAGAAGATGGTGGGTGTATGGAACAAGCTGCCAGAGGAGATAGTTGAGGCTGGGACTATCCCATCGTTTAAGAAACAGTTGGACAGTACATGGATAGGATGGGTTTAGAGGGTTATGGACCAAGTGCAGGCAAGTGGGACTAGGTTAGTTGAGACATTGTTGGCCGGTATGGGCGAGTTGGGCCGAAGGGCCTGTTTCCACACTGTATCATTCTATGACTCTATGACTCTATAAGAACAAAGACTGGAGGTGAAGTGGAGACAAAAGGGTGGCAGATAATCAAGAAAGAGGAATGGTATGTTAAGTTGGAGTGAGGGATACTGAGTGCAAGAGGAATGGGTGGGATTCAGGAAAAGAGGGGGATAACAGGAAAATTGAGGATTTGTCGTAGGGAGGGGTGGGAGATGTGTGGAAGGAGGAGGTAAAAGGGAACAGGGAGACAGGGTAGTGGTCCTTTGGAAAGGTAGAAAGATGTGCACACGGATTGGTGGGTGAAATAAATGGTCGATGAGAAGGAAGGGTTGGGGGGTTTTATTTGGAATCTGGAATCCAATGTTCATGCTGTTGGGTTGGAAGCTACCCAAGCTGTTGCCCTTCTACTTTGTGCACAGTCTTGGTCTGGCAGTGGAGAAGGGTGAGGACGGGAAGGTCACTCCGAGAATGGAAGGGGAGTTAAAATTGCAGGGATCTGGGAGATCCAGCAGGCCTGGGGGAATACAAGTGTTTGGCAAAGTTGCTATCTGGCCTAAGCTTAGTCTCGCTAATCACCTATCCACCTATCACTTACACATTCTTGCCCCACCTTTCCCCTTGAATGGAGTTTATTGTCATGTGTACCGAGGTACCGTGAACAGCTTTTGTTGCGCGCTGACCAGTCAGCGGACAGTTAATACATGATTATAATCGAGCCACCCACTGTGTACAGATACATGATAAAGGGGATAACGTGAATAAATGTTAGTGCATTCTGATCGAAGATAGTCAGTGGGTTTCCAATGGGGTAAGGTAATAGTTCAGGACTGCTCTCTCGTTGTTGGTAGGATGGTTCAGTTGGCTCACAAACAGCTGGGAAGAAACTGTCCCTGAATCTGGTGGTGTGCGATTTTACACTTCTATGCCTTTTGCCCGATGGGAGAGGGGAGAAGAGGGAGTGGCCTGGGTGCGACTCGTACTTGATTATGCTGCTGGCCTAGACCAGCTTTCTTCCCTCTGCACCATCGGTCTGAAAAAGTGGCCCAACCTACATCAGCATCTGTCGATTTCCCTCCACAGATGCTGTCTGACCCATTGAGTTCCTCCAACGCTTTGTACTTTACTCAAAGAATGGAAGTGGTTTGCATTGCATGACGAGGCAGAGAC